>NC_134591.1:35116693-35416693 GCF_037038515.1 Microtus pennsylvanicus | reverse complement strand
GCCAGTGACTTAGCAGAACAAAGCCAGGCAGGAAACCAGAACAAAGATAGAGAGTAGGTGAAGTCAGATGCCATGTAGCTGCTGAAGGAGACAAACACCTTGGAACCTTATTATTAGGCCACAGCCTCGTGGTGATACACAAAATAATAGAAACGGGTTAATTTAAGATATAGGAGTTAGCCAAATATGCCTAGGCTATTGGCTAAGCAGTGTTGTAATTAATATATTTTCTGTGTGATTATTTGGGTCTGGACGGCTGGGAATGAAAGAGCAGTCTCCATCTATGAAAGACAATCTCCACCAGACCAGAAAAGTTAAGACTCTGGATCCACAGGCAGCTTTTGGGGTTTTCTTTGATAATGAGAAATACTGAGATGAAGTAGATTTCCAGGTAGTCTTGCTACTGTGCCTCATCTCTGCTTGTTTGGTTATCCTATAGTTATAGTCAATCCTGTTTAGTCATCTTACTCTCTGGCAGAATCTTATTCTGTATTTCAAAATACTTTTGATTAAAATCCTTTTCAGTTTTCTTCCATGAAAATAGTTCTCAATAACTTCCTTTCTATTTCTTGTCATTCTTATGATTCCTTCCTGTGCCATTTTGATTCCTTCTTTGATTCCTTCTTGATTCCTTCTTTAAATTTACATATTGAAACAATACTTCAAGATCTCCAAATATGAGCCTGGTGGTGGTGGTGCATGACTTTAATTAATCCCAGCACACAGGAGGCAGAGGCAGGTGAAACTCTTGAGTTTGAGGCCAGCCTGGTCTACAGAGTGAGTTCCAGGACAGCCAGGGCTGTTACATAGAGAAACCCTGTCTCAACAACAAAAACAAACAAACTAAAAAGATCTCCAAATTCAAAACTGGAAACCACCCTTTCTTAGTAAAGAACACATTTTATTATCATAGTTTGATAGGTGTCTTCTGCTGGTGGTTTCCAGCATTCTTTTGTAACTGGCCCAGCCAAGTTATCTCTTGTGTCAAAACTGTGATTTGTGTTAACAGTGAGGGAGTTTGTAGAATTGGAGAGCTGAAAAAAGATAAATAGATCAAATTTTGGATTATTTTTTTCTTGGACTCAAGTACAAATTTTCATAGTATAATTGAGGAGCATACACTCATAAGTGGATAGTAGCTATAAGCAAAGGACATTGAGCTTATACTTCACGATCCTAGAGAAGCTAAGTCATAAGCTGAACCCCAAGAAAAACATATAGATCCATCTGGAAAGTGGAAACAAACAAGATCACCTGACAAAATTGGGAGCAAGGGGGTAGAGGGAGAAGGGAGGGTGGAAGCGGAAGAGGAGGGAAGAAGGAGAGGGGTGAGGAAAACTTGAGGGAATGGGATAGATGAGAAGGAGGAAGGACAGAGATGAAAGCAAGGAAACAGATATCTTGGTTGAGGGAACCATTATAGGGTTAGCAAGAAACCTGGCTCTAGAGAAATTCTCAGGAATCCACAAGGATGACCCCAGCTAAGACCCTAAGCAATAGAGGAGAGGGAGCCTGATCTTGACTCAGTCAGACTGATGAATATCTTAAATGTCACCATAGAACCTTCATCCAGGATGGAAACAGAGACAGAGACCTGCATTGGAGCACTGGACTGAGCTCCCAAAGTCCAGCTGAAGAGTGGGAGGAGTGAGAATATGAGCAAAGAGGTCAAGACCATGATGGGTTCACCCACTGAAACAGTTTACCTGAGCTAATAGGAGCTCACCAACTTCAGCCGAACTGGGAAGGAACAAGCAAGCATAGGACCAAACTAGTTCCTCAGACTGTGGGTGACAGTTGCATGGCTGAGGCAGACTGAGGGCCACTGGCAGTGGCACCAGATTTATCCCTACTGCATGAACTGGCTTTTGGGGAACCTATTCTCTATGGGTGATACCTTGCTCAGCCTAGATATAGTAGGGAGGGCCTTGTACCTTCCCTAAAGCAATGTACCTTTTTTGGATATGTTGGATTATAGTATGGTTAAGAGATGGAGTATTTTTGGGGCGGGGTATTCAGGAGCTTGAAATAGGTCCCTTCTCTGGGCAGTGAACATTTGCTGTTACAGCTTATTTTGAAATGATTTATTTTTTGCATTATTACATCTTATTTTCAAATTATTACTGATATTCCCTTTTAGGAACATGACAGCATGTGAAAGTAATACATATTTGTAGTATTTGCAGAGGCCTATCTCTGGGGCTCTGAGCAGAGGAGGCTTGGCTGCCCGTCCTGAAATGCCACAGGCGAGCAGTGCTGAAAGGCATGAGAGGCATTTTAATTGGTGTGGGGACAGGAAAGAACAGAGAGTCTGGTGGTTTGAGATCTGTCTTCGAGGGGGTAACAAGAGCTTTGAGGTTTTTGTAGAGAATGTAAATAAGCAAGAGTTGTGGTTTGCCTGCTGGTGATTTCCTGAGCAGATAAGCAGTTCGGTGGTAGTATGGTTGATCATTATCTCAGGAGTGGTTCTGAACCCTGTCATGTGGTCATGCCTCAATCCCAGCACTCAGGATGCTGAGGCAGGAGTGTTACTGAAATTGGAGGCCAGCCTGGACTGCATAGTGAAACCCCAAAACAAACCAAGGTATGTGGGGAGAGTTGGGGTGGGGAGACTGTTTCTACAAAGCTTCAGAAAAGTCTTCATCCCTGGAGGGAACAAATCAGTTCCCATTGTGAGAAGATCGTTCCTCTTAGGGACGATAGCCTAGCCTAGGTTCTCTCATCAGGCAATGAGGTAATTCTGCAGAGCTGGACATCATCATCATGTGATTATCTGCCTGTGAGGCCCGGGTACTTGGCGGTGGTTTGGCCTCTTGTTGTAAAGACAGTAAGCACATCAGCTGTTCTTGGAATCAGAGGTAACCCGTAGGAGGGAATGACTCAGGAGAATTCAGAAGGAAAAAAAAATATCACAGGTAAAGATGAGTTAGAGAGGGGCAAAATTGACTTAGGTCAGTGAATGGACCCCACTTCACAGAGGACTGTCTTGTGTATGTCTTTTATTAAATAAAAGATAATCTCTCTTTTTTTTAAAAATAACTTCTCATTTGTTTCTCTCTTTAATATTGAAATTGTCAGTTGATAGGTAATCTTTCTTGAGACAAAACTGAGTTCTCTTTCTCACATCTCAAAGAATGAACATGGTAACTTATGCCTTTCAGCACTTAGGAAACAGAGGCAGGAAGATCTCTGTGACTTTGAGGCCAGCCTGATTTACATAAGCAAGTTCCAGGACATCCAGGACTGCACAGTGAGACCCTATCTCTACAACAGCAAAACCCAAATTGGTTATATTTCTTTTTGAAGAATTTTGTTGTTGTTGTTTTGTCAGTTTTGCAAATGAATCAGAAATGTAAGGTCTTTAATCATGATTAAGAAATACTTGGATTAGCACTCAGGAGAGTGGCTCCTGTACTTGGCCTAGGCAATACAGTAGATCCTGGTGGGGGAGAGCCCACCCTGGGGGCGTGAAAGCAGTAGAACCTGCCCTTTCTCTTGTCCATTGCTGCAAGGGGTGAACTAGCCAGGAGAGTGCAGGAGAGCTCACCCTGGTGGTGAGGACAAGGGAGAGCTGGTGGGCCCAGAACTAGGGTTATGAGTTGGCTTACCCTGCGTCCACCCCATCTGTGATCTGTGGGAGCATGTGAAGGGCCACTCCTGCAGACCCAAAACTGCAGGATCTCTATGACATAGGGTGACAACAGGCTATCCAAGAGCGTTGGTAGTGTAGCAGAAACCAGAGGCCTCAAACCAGACCAGTGACTATTTGCAATGAACACTTGCACATAGATACATAGATAGAAGTGGTTACTGTGTGACTCTTTTTGTCACAGTACAGTGTCCATGACAAAATTTTTCCTTTATTTTTTGTGGGGGGTGCTGCAAGGGCAGAAGACAGATAAGAAGGGATGGGGAAATAAATGGGATTGAGATGCATGGTGTGAAAGACATAGAATAAATAAAGAGAAAGTTTAAAAAATAAAGAAATGCATGCATTGTATGGACTCCATTAAAAGGCCTAGTGAAGGGCCAGTGAACTGAATTCATTTCCCCAGCATACATGGTAGAAGGAGAAAAAGGAATCTCAAAATCTCAAAGGCTGTCCTTTGAACTCCTCTGACAATCAACAGTGTGTGTACCTGCCCACCCTCAAGTTTAAAAGGGAAAAGCTTAATCCAGTCATCAATTAAAGAGTCTGCCTTTGTCTTTCCCTGCAAAGACTAAGGCAATTGTAAAATCGCCCTCTGCCCTTTCCTCAATTTGTTCTTGTCCTTCCTCCCTCCCTCCCTCCCTCCCTCCCTCCCTCCCTCCCTCCCTCCCTCCCTCCCTCCCTCTCTCCCTCCCTCCCTCCCTCTCTCCCTCCCTCCCAAAAGAAAAAAAAATTGTGTTCCCTCTCCAGTTTTCAACTTTACTTCTAGCTGATTCTTTGTTATATTTTTGTTTTTCAAGACAGGGTTTCTCTGTGTAGCCCTGGCTGTCCTGGAACTCACTCTGTAGACCAGGCTGGCCTAAATTTACAGAGATCTGCCTGCCTATGCTGGGATTAAAGGTGTGTGCCACCACCACCTGATTTCCTCTAGCTGTTTCTGAAGCTCTTCTCTTCCTCCCTTACCCACTCCTAGTTAACTGAGGTGTTTTTTTTTCCTCTCTCCTTTTCTCAATATGGCCACACTAAGTAAATCTCCTTTCTCTGCCTAAATCTAGCTTGTTGGGGCTACAAAGACCCAAGTTCTTACTCTTAAAATTCTGGAAACATGATGATTTTTGCTATATTACTATTACCTTCTCAATGTTTTTGTTACTAGTAACGTCTTACATTAGTGTGTATATGCATTAGTTTTAATGAAATGAGCTGGAGTTACTATGAATCACTGTTGACTAAAGTCCACAGAGTACAACAGGATTTTTGACTGATATTTAATGACATATACCCACTATTATAGTGTCACACAGAATAGTTTCCCTCTCTGTGCTGGTGAGAGTTTTTGTTTGTTTGTTTTGTTTTTCGTAATTGTTTGTTTTTTGGTCAACTTGACACAAACTTCTGGCAAGAAGAAGCAACCTTGAAAATACCTCCATCAGATTGCCCCATAGGCCAGGTCTATGGGGCATTTATTTTCTTGCTTAATAATTAAGGTGGGAGGGACCAACTAATGATGGTTGGTACCATCCTTGTGTTATATAAGAAAACAGGCTGAGCAAGCAGCACTCCTCTGTGGTCTCTGCCTCAGAACTTCTCAGGTTGCTTTTAGTCATGGTGATCACATCAGTAGAAAGCCGGCTAGGACGGCTTCTAAATGCCCGTCTCTTGTTCCCCTTCAGCCCCTAGAGTCATTGTGCATGCTTTTGCCTATTTCATTATGTCATAAATGTAGTCTTTTAAGACTGCTTTCTTTTTCTTGGAACTGACTCTTCTTGCATGGCTGATAACTCATTTCCTTTTCCAAATAAGTAATTTGTTCCATGGATGTGACATACTTTGTTTATCCATTCATTCATTGAAGAACGGCTTAGTTGCTTCCAAGTTTTGTCAGTTATGAATCATGATTTAGTCTCTTTCTTTTTTTTTGTTTTTATTTATTTATTTTTTAAATCTTTTTTTTTTATTGAGAAAATGAGAAAAAAGAAAACAAGTTTCCACCTCCTCCCGGCCTCCCATTTCCCTCCCCCTCCTCCCACCCTTCTCCCCCTCCTTCCACCCTTCTCTCCCCCTCCCCCCACTCCTTTCCCCCTCCCTCTCCAGTCCAAAGAGCAGTCAGGGTTCCCTGCCCTGTGGTAAGTCCTAGGTCCTCCCCCCTCCGTCTATATCTAGGAAGGTGAACATCCAAATTGGCTAGGCTCCCACAAAGCCAGCACATTACGTAGGATCAAAACCCCTTGCAATTGTCCTTGGCGTCTCATCAGCTCTCATTGTTCGCCATGTTCAGAGAGTCCAGTTTTATCCCATGCTTTTTCAGTCACAGTCCAGCTGGCCTTGGTGAGCTCCCAATAGATCAGCTCCACTGTCTCAGTGGGTGGGTGCACCCCTCGTGGTCCCGAATTCTTTGCTCTTGTTCTCCCTCCTTCTGTTCCTCATTGGGACCTTGGGAGCTCAGTCCAGTGCTCCAGTGTGGGTCTCTGTCTCTATAAGGTCATGCTCAACCTCCTTAGCGATCAGGGAAATGCAAATTAAAACAACTTTGAGATATCATCTTACACCTGTCAGAATTGCTAAAATAAAAACTCCAATGATAGCCTTTGCTGGAGAGGCTGTGGAGGAAGGGGTACCCTCATCCATTGCTGGTGGGAATGCAATCTTGTGCAACCACTTTGGAAATCTGTGTTTCGGTTTCTCAGGAAATTTGGGATCAACCTACCCCTGGACCCAGCAATACCACTCCTGGGAATATACCCAAGAGATGCCCTATCATATGACAAGAGCATTTGTTCAACTATGTTCATAGCAGTATTATTTGTAATAGCCAGAACCTGGAAACAACCTAGATGCCCTTCAATGGAAGAATGGATGAAGAAAGTGTGGAATATCTACACATTAGAGTACTATGCTGCAGTAAAAAACAATGACTTCTCGAATTTTGCATGCAAATGGATGGAAATAGAAAACACTATCCTGAGTGAGGTAACCCAGACCCAAAAAGATGAATATGGGATGTACTCACTCATAATTGGTTTCTAGCCATAAATAAGGGACACGGAGCCTACAATTGGTGATCCTAAAGAAGCTAAGTAAGAAGGTGAACCAAAGGAAAAACATATAGTTATCCTCTTGGCTATGGGAAGTAGACAAAGTTGCCGGGGAGAAAATTGAGATCTTGGGGGTGGGGTGGGATGGGGGTAAGGGGAGATGGGGAGAGAAAAGGGAGAAGGGGAGGAAGGGGGGAACTTGGGGAAAAAAGGAGGATTGGGATAAAGGAAGGTTGGATAGGGGAGCACAGAAGCACAATTCTTAGTTAAGGGAGCCACCTTAGGGTTGGCAAGAAATTTGAACCTAGAGTGGCTCCCAGGTGCCCAAGCTGAGGTCCCCAGTTAATTCCTTGGGCAGCTGGGGATAGGGAACCTGAAATGACCCTATCCTATAGCAATACTGACGAATATCTTGCATATCATCATAGAACCTTCATCTGGTGATGGATGGAGATAGAGACAGAGTCTCTTTCAAAACATTAATATAAGGTGAAAAATGAACAGCTCAGTATCTTGAGCCTTAGAGAATAAGTCTTAGAATAAAACACTTAGACTTGCATATTTAGCTTATAACCATCTTTAAGAAATTTCTATGTGATATTTGGTTGTGAAAGAAGGAAAAAGACACTGAAGAGATAAAGTAGGGAAGGATTACATTAATTCTGGATAATTTTTGGAAAATGAGATTTTTCTGAAAACTCTATTGGAAATTGAGGTTCTAAATCCAACTGTGAGCTTGAGAATATTCTTAAAACTATTGTCGCATCTGCATAGACACCAGGCCATCAGGTAGGTACCACTTTAAGTGCATGGGATAACGAGAGGAAGTAGGGTTAAATTTTGGTAACGAGTCAAAGAATAGGAGGAAAATTTTATAAAATAGAGAAGTAGTTGCTTGAGAATCAGGGTAGAGGTTAGATATTGACATTGAGATACAATTGCATAAGGTCTGTGGATAGTACTCTTTGTTGTATTTGTGACCTACATTGAAAAAATTCTCATTAATATAATGGGAAGTTATTTATTGCGTGTTTGGAAGTCACTGATTGTTTTAGTTGACAATTTTGTGGAAACTGAGGATTATAGTCATTAGTAAGCTATGCATCCATTTGAATGTCTAAAATTTTGTTTTAAAATATTTATTTAAATACATTTAAAATACTAATATATAAGGGCCACCAAATACCTTAAAGTCTTGGGATTACTGCATTCTCCTGCTGATTTTCAAGTGAAGATTTTTCTGTTATGGTAGTGCCTTTGTGGTTACATCTGTCAAGGATTCATGTGTGATGTATGCTGTACAGAGCTTTCATGATGGCGTTGAGTGCAAGAGCCTGTGTGTGTGTTCATAGAAGTGGATGTACACGTGTACATGTGTATGTGGAGGTCAGAGGTCAACTTGGGGTGTCTTTCTAGATCGTGAGTACCTTGTTGGAACTATCTGGTTCAGGAGAGCCACTGCTAAAGGCTATCCATGATTCAGTAGATGTCCTAGACTTATGGGCAGAACTAAGGTGACTCAGTCAGCGGGTTAGAAAGGGGTGTATAAAGTAGAGCGGGAACAGTCGTGTGGGGTTAATTGGAGGGATTAGAGGAGAGGGGATGGAGGTAGGTTTGACCAAAACACCTTGTATGCATATATGAAATTTTCAAACAATATGAACGATTATAAAAGAGTTTGGTTAATAATATGAAAGGCTGGAGAGAGAAATTAGGATCAGATTATGGGAAGCTCTTATTACCTGGGTATGAGGACATTGTCACTTAAGTAAAAATAGGAAGTAGTTTTCTGGGGGGCATAAATGAGGTGGTAGTAATATTATAGAAGAAAGAAGACTTTTTTCTTCCAATTCTTAGCATAGGTTGATTTATAAAATAGTTTAGAATTTATTTTCAATCTTTACATTTTAACTTATGTATATATTTTATAACTTATACGATATCATAGATTGTATTCCTAAAATGTCACATTAGAAACCAGCCATGTAAAAAATTAGCTGTACTGCTTGTATCCTCCATCAATATTAAAAGATGTTATAGTGAATTTGAGGACAACCAGGACAATGTAGTGAAGTCCTGTCTCAAAAAAATAAAAACGAAAAAGATGTTATAATTATAAGCAAGAACCAAATTGTTAAGATTCTTTATGAATTTAACCTTAATATGCCTAGATGTTATTTTATAAACAAAATTTTAATGTACTTCCCTTCATTATAAATGTTTTATTTTCTTAAATATATCTATCTATCTGTGGTGTGCATGTGTCTGTAATGTATTATTTCTTTGTTCTAGAACTGTTGCTGCTGAAGTCAGAAAGCAGATCTCTGCACAATACAGTGGTTCCCCCCAGCTGCTCAAAAACCTCAACATAGTTGGCAATATATCCCATCACACCACAGTAAGTAGCACATTCAAGCCATGGAGTGTTACAGGTGCATTCTTGAGGAGACCATGAAAAAGTACTGGAGAAGTCAGTCAGTAAACTGGGTTCTACACTAGTGTTAGCCTTCACTGTTGCCTCCTCATTCTTGCCGTTCGAGTTGACAAAGGGTTATGGGGTGCTGGAGAAGTGCTGGTGTCCTAGTCAACTCCAAAACTCTACAGCAGGACTTAATCAGTGCTGGGCTTTTATACATAGATTCATTAGGTGAAAATACTAGACTCTTCTACAGTTAGGCATTGAGGTAAGCTCTATGTGGGTTCATAGTTCTCTCCCTTTTAATAGAAGGGAATAGTTATTGAATCATTGTAGGCCAAGCATCATAAACATAAATAAATCATAACCTATGAAAAAAGCTATCACGAGATAGTAATTTTTATTTAAACTTATATTTATATTAGGAATATGAATTAAAACAAACTTTCATTTATCTTAAAATTATAGTACTTTAAAGTTCAAGTGTGGAAAACTAGAAAAGTGTGTAAAAGGGGACAGATTGTCTGGGCGTGGTGTTTACTGTAATCTGAGCACACTGGAGTGTCTGGGCGTGGTGTTTACTGTAATCTGAGCACACTGGAGTGTCTGGGTGTGGTGTTTACTGTAATCTGAGCACACTGGAGTGTCTGGGTGTGGTGTTTACTGTAATCTGAGCACACTGGAGTGTCTAGGTGTGGTGTTTACTGTAATCTGAGCACACTGGAGTGTCTGGGCGTGGTGTTTACTGTAATTGAGCACACTGGAGTGTCTGGGCGTGGTGTTTACTGTAATCTGAGCACACTGGAGTGTCTGGGTGTGGTGTTTACTGTAATCTGAGCACACTGGAGTGTCTAGGTGTGGTGTTTACTGTAATCTGAGCACACTGGAGTGTCTGGGCGTGGTGTTTATTGTAATCTGAGCACACTGGAGGTGGAGGCATGGGTATGGTACATGTGAGACTCTAGCTTAAACATAAAACACAAAAGGTGGGATTCTACAGTTTTTACATGAAGCTCAGGAAAAATACTGATTATTGAACAAACATTATATGCCAGTGTGAAAAAGAGTTTGATTGACCTGTTATAATTGTGTTACTAAACCTTAAAGCCGGAATTTAGTTTTATGAGCAGCAATATGCTGGTTGGGAAGGCTAGCATACATGGATTTCTGGGTGCATGGGGGTATTCCTTCGTGTATGTTGTTGGTGCTTTTAGCTCTTTGCCTTTCGTTGTGTTATCTTTCATCAGCTATTGAAAATCATGTAGCCAGACACCCGATTTGTTTTTATGAATAGCTACAACTCATGCAATCTGTTTTATGCTCCCCATTCTGATTACATCTCTTGTCTTCTCATTCTGGTTTCCTGATTCTAGCTATCCTCCTGACTGTGAGGATTCACACACCTCAAATCCACTAACTTTTTACTGTCCTTGTCCCTTGATGTCCTCTTCAGTTCTCACCAAAGAACTTAGTTTTTGAGCATTGTGTAACTACTCTGTTGCATCCACTCCTTGATTTCTTTAATCTTCTCTCATGTTATCTCTCACCCCTTGGCACAACCTCAGTGCTGTTTAAATCTGGGTGTCCACTTATTGTACCCCTGTATCCAGGAGTGTGGCTAGAGAAGATGCTCAGTGTTGTTGACTAGAGTTAGTTTAAATTTAAGAGCAAGGGTTATTCCAGTGACTTGAGCACGTTCACAATTCTCCCTTAAAAATAGCATTTTTAAAAAATTTGTTCTTTACTTACTAATTCAGTCTGTCAGGATTCATACTTTTTTTTTTTTTTTTTTTTACTTTTTTGTTGTTGCCTCACCTTTTCTACCAGTCTCCACTTTCTAAATTTTCTTAGCAGCAGTATTTTTTCAGAGGGTGTGTGCAGTGCTGTTTGGATTAAATTTCTCTTTCAGTTTCTTTGAAAAGGTACTTGTTGATCATGAAGTCTTCAGACACCCTGAACTAGATAGAGTACTGAACACACTGACATTTTCATTATCACACATAACTACATCAGCAGCAATGTCTTGCTGTCATCTACAGTCGGGCGTGTGCTGTTTCCTTATTGGTTTCATGATTTTTTTTTTGTATTCTCTCAACTCTTCCAGTACATCTTTTTTTTTTGATTTTTTTTAATTTATTTATTTATTAAAGATTTCTGTCTCTTCCCCTCCACCGCCTCCCATTTCCCTCCCCCTCCCCCAATTAAGTCTCCCCCCAGCCCGAAAAGCAATCAGGGTTCCCTGTCCTGTGGGAAGTCCAAGGACCACCCACCTCCATCCAGGTCTAGTAAGTTGAGCATCCAACCTGCCTAGGCTCCCACAAAGCCAGTGCGTGCAGTAGGATCAGAAACCCATTGCCATTGTTCTTGAGTTCTCAGTAGTCCTCATTGTCCGCTATGTTCAGAGAGTCCGGTTTTATCCCAGGCTTTTCCAGACCCAGGCCAGCTGGCCTTGGTGAGTTCCCAATAGAACATCCCCATTGTTTCAGTGTGTGGGTGCACCCCTCGCGGTCCTGAGTTCCATGCTCGTGCTCTCTCTCCTTCTGCTCCTGATTTGGACCTTGAGATTTCAGTCCTGTGCTCCAATTTGGGTCTCTGTCTCTGTCTCCTTTCATCGCTTGCTGAAGGTTAATATTCAGGAGGATGCCTATATGTTTTTCTTTGGGTTCTCCTTATTTAGCTTCTCTAGGATCACTAATTATAAGCTCAATGTCCTTGGTTTATGGCTAGAAACCAAATATGAGTGAGTACATCCCATGTTCCTCTTTTTGGGTCTGGCTTACCTCACTCAGGATAGTGTTTTCTATTTCCATCCATTTGTATGCAAAATTCATGAAGTCCTTGTTTTTTATTGCTGAGTAGTACTCTAATATGTATAAATTCCACACTTTCTTCATCCATTCTTCCATTGAAGGGCATCTAGGTTGTTTCCAGGTTCTGGCTATCACAAACAATGCTGCTATGAACATTGTAGAGCATATACTTTTGTTGTATGATAAGGCCTCTCTTGGGTATATTCCCAAGAGTGGTATTGCTGGGTCCAAGGGTAAGTTGATCCCGAATTTCCTGAGAAACCGCCATACTGCCTTCCAAAGTGGTTGCACAAGTTTGCATACATCAGCAGCAATGTCTTGCTGTCATCTACAGTTGGGCGTGTGCTGTTTCCTTATTGGTTTCATGATTTTTTTTTTAAACTCGGTTCATTCACATTAGAATTTGGGAAACTGTCAGCAGATGGGATTTGATCTTAGATCAGTAGAGATTCTTGCCATGTTCTTGTGCTCTTACCCCTCTTTGCCCCCCTAACTTTGAACTGTGTTCACACCATTGGCTTATTTAGAAGTTAGGTCAAAGTTGCTTTGCTTTCTTGTAGACATGTTTCTTCTCTATTTCCGATGAATGGATAAAGTTCTGTTTCAGCTTTTTAAAAATGACTTCATTGAGTTGTAGCTCACCTACCATACAATCTATCACTTTAAAGAGTAAACTCCATGGGGCTTAAATTCACTGATATACCACCACAGTCGACTTACCTCAAAAACAAACCTTTGTCTCATATTTTCTCATCCTTCTTTCTGAGCCCCACACAACTCATACTTGGTTGTGGGGGAGCTGTTTGATGACCACCCCCCACTAGCTTTAAATTTGTGAGTGCAGTCTCTAGAGTGCACACACACACACACACACACACACTTAAAAGAAATCTTTTAAAAGTAATTTTCAGCCAGGGTAAAATGCAATGACTATTACTAATAATATATAATATAAGTAGGGTCTGAATATTAAATATTCTGTGGTTATTGTTAAACCATTAAAGATGACTGTAAACTGGGTATCTCAAAACAATAGAAGTTTACTCCCTCAGTCCTGAGCTCGGGTTTCTGAAGTCAACAGAAATGAACTGAAGTAAGGTCTGGCAGGGTCATTGTCCCTGCAGTAGTTCTGGGGGAAAGTCAGTCCTTGCCACTTCCTGGTTCTGGTGGCTTCTGACGTTCCTTTACCTGAAGCTACATCACTTACCCTTTAAGGTTAGAATCTTCAAATGTCTTTTTACTCCACCTCACATGGCTTCTTCCTCAGTGTATACAGCCCAGGTCACCTTTTTCTCCTAAGTGAATATTGATGACTTCACAGAGAGCATACTCATGTAATGCAGGACAGCATCGCCATCTTAAGCTAAAGAGTTAAAAAACACGTGGAAGGATTTTGTACTTTATTTCCATGCATATTAACATGCACAGAGGTCATGAATTAGGGTGTGGGAAGTTTTGGGGGCATCATTGTTTAACTTATCACAGTCTGGTCAAAAATATTTGCTAGGATAGTCACCAGTAACAACAAATAAAATAAAGGCAGCTTTGAGAAACTTAACGATACAAATTCTAGAGATAACAATAATCATTCTAGTGAGTACACTGCAAGCTGTAAAGTGTAGCAAGATTGCTAATTATTGTTTCTTTCTTTAATGTGTGAATTATGGTAAGAGTCTGCAAGTGAGAATTAAGAGTGTGAAGAAAGCATAAGGGAGCACATGGCCGTGTGCTGTGATTCTCAGTGCATCTGAAAATATCTGCTGAGGTTTTCCAAAGGACTGGGTTAAAAATGGGTTTATTTTTCCTTTGCTTAAAGTTGTCAGATTATTATTCACCTCTTTCTTTGCGCACACTCCTCTCCACTAAGGTGCCCCTTACTGAAGCAGTCGATCCTGTGGATTTGGAAGATTACCTCATCACTCACCCTTTAGCTGTGGACTCTGGGCCTCTGAGAGATTTGGTTGAATTCCCTCCAGATGATATTGAAGTTGTGTATAGTCCCCGGGACTGCAGGACCCTTGTTTCAGCCGTGCCTGAAGAAAGGTAAGGAGACATTGCCTTGTTTCAGTTTTAATGTAACTGTAGGAAGTTTTTCATTACTTTATTTAAGTAATGTTTGTTTATTATTATAAAAAGAACTACAGCAAAAATTTAATATTCTTCCCTTGGAAGTGCTTTTGGGAGACCCATAAATCTCTTGTGTTCTACTTAAAAAATAGTAATTATTTCTTTTCTGTCTAAATTATAAATGTATTTTGTTTTTTGAAACAGTGAGATGGATCCACATGTTAGAGATTGTATAAGGAGTTACACGGAAGACTGGGCGATCGTAATCAGAAAGTAAGTTGCTCGGCTACTGTCTATTTAACTGGTGGATCAGTGGCTAAGAACACTTGCTGCTGTTGTAGAGGACACAGGTTTGGTTCAGGGCACCCACATTACAACCATCTGGAATTCTACTTTCAGAATAGCTCATAGCCTCTTTAGCATTCAGGCACAAGGCATGCATATGATCACACACGTGCAGGCCAGCACTCATACATAAAATGAGAATAAGTAAATCTGAAAAAAGTAACCTAGTAGAAATTTTAATGTATGAAGTTATATTTCATAAAAATTGTAAGACAAAAATCATTAAACAAAATGGTCAGAGAAGCAGAAGATTATTATCAATAGATATATTATTTCATGGAGCTCCATACTTTTGCTTGTTTTCTTTATAAAATATTAAGCTTGAAGGAATACTATTTTTGTCTAGTTAAGAATCAGTACAGACTGATTGGATGTAATGATGATAATTCTGTAGGCTCATTCTCTTAGGAAATCATGAGGGATATTGCTGAATAGTTTTTCTCAAAAAATTGAGGTTTTGTAAAACTTGCATAGCTAAGTTAAATTTAAAAGCCTACTTTCAGATCCAGCTATTTGAAGTTTTTTTTTTAAATATTGATTGATTGATTATTAATTATTGGCCTCAGAATCATGGTAGCTCATCATTAGTTGAGGCATGATGGGAGGGAAATTAACTTTAATGGGTAATTAATCATATGCTAGGCATTTTATTGAGGGCTTTATGCTCATAGCATTTATGGATTCAATTGATAGGAACCTCAGACTCAAAGCAGTTAAGGACACATTTTTCTGAGGTCCCAGAAACCAAATGGAGGTGGCCAAGATTAGAAGCTAGGGCAGCAGATTCAAAAGCATACAGTTTTTCTGTCACACTAAATATTGTTATCTTTCTTGATGAGTGGGAGACAAAAGGGTGGACCAGAAGTTGTTGGTGTCTCAGAAAGACAGAAGGCGTGTGGCCTGGACATAGGAGAACTATGATGCAGTGTTCTACTTTGTGATCAGTTCTCGGCTACTAGGTTTTTATAAAAATGTTGTTAGAAAAGAAAGTAAATTATATTAATTTAGAAGTTCCAAACCCCTCCATATGTGTGTGTAATCTAATATATAGATCTTTTTGTTTTTCATTTTATATTGTAGATTTAAATTGAGAGCTGAAATACTTTTAAAATTCCACGCATATATATCTATTTACATTATTAAAATTTTATATTATTAATATGTATTTTCTACTAGTTTATTCTTTATCCTTGGCTCCTTGCTTTTTTCTGTTTGCTTGTTTTAGCTGACCGATTTTCTGAATAGAAAGTAAAATTTAAGTTATATACATCATTGGCCTGAAAGGAAAAAAATAGGATTTACTTTTAGAAATGGATAGTCTGCTCTTTATTTGGATTAAAGGAACTTTGGGCGGACAGTTTTTTTTTGTTTTTGGTCTTATTTTTGTTTTTCATTTTTCCTTGAGGCATGGTTACTTTGTACACAGAAAATGTGCATTGACTGTCCTGGGACAGCCTATAGACCAGGCTGGTCTCAAACCCACTGAGATCCTCCTGCCTCTGCTTCCAGAGTGCTGGGATTAAAGGTGTGTGTCATCACTACCTGGCTTTTTTGGGGTGGTGAGCAGTGGACAATTTCTTAAATTCTGGGTTTATCACACTTAGAACTACTAGCAGAGTTTCCTGTTGTGTTTGTGAGTAAACAAATAATTATGTATATATATGCAGTTATTACATAAGAATGCAGAAAGAGAGATTTTCAGAAATTGATTTTATTTTGAATAGATACCATAAACTGGGAACAGGATTTAACCCTAACACGTTGGACAAGCAGAGAGAAAGACAGAAAGGACTGCCCAGACAGGTCTTTGAATCTGATGAAGCTCCAGATGGCAACAGCTACCAAGATGAGCAAGTAATATTTTTATTCTTAAATAACTGTGAGAAAGTATGTTTTTAGTTAATTAATATATCAATATTTATAGTTTAATATTTTTCATAACAGGATGACCTTAAAAGACGTTCTATGTCAATAGATGATACTCCAAGGGGTAGCTGGGCCTGCAGTATATTTGACTTAAAAAACTCACTTCCTGATGCCTTGCTTCCTAATTTACTTGATCGAACTCCAAATGAAGAAATAGACCATCAGAATGATGACCAAAGGAAATCAAACCGTCACAAGGAACTGTTTGCTTTGCATCCATCACCAGATGAGGTATTGCCTTTGCATATAAAGCAGCAAAGGAGGCCAGGCGTGGTGCATTCTTGTCATCCCAGCTACTTGGAAAGCTGAAGCAGGAGGATCACAAGTTTTAGGATTATTTGGGCTACATAATTAGTTCAAGGCAAACTTGGGTATCTTAGTAAGAGCCTGTTAAAAACTAAGCTAAAAATAGGCTCAGTGGCCAGAGCACTTACCTATCATGTGCAGGGCTGTAGGTACGGTCTCCAGAGCCACAAAGAGGCAGCAAGTGATTGTTAAGATACTCAGTTGGGGGTATGATTTGTACTTAGTATTACAGCCATGTTGGAAACAGAGCCATTGGATTTATGAGCTAAATATGCTTTTAGTACTAGTGGGCTGGTTTTTATCGAGGAGTGCACTGAATGTAATGGCTTCTGTTTATACAAATGTGGCGTTCTTTGCTGTGTTTAATTGTGAAGACTGGAAGTATCACAATGTTTAAAGTCTTAAAGACAAGTGGCAAGTTTTCATATTGGCGTTACTTCTCACTCTACAGGAAGAGCCAATAGAACGGCTTAGCATTCCTGATGTACCCAAAGAGCATTTTGGACAGAGACTTCTTGTAAAATGTTTATCACTAAAGTAAGTATTTCTTTTACTGTATAATTTCTATTACCTAGGCAATTATTTTAATTGCTAGTGTAACAAAACTTTAGACTTTATACTTGTGTGTTGTATTTATGAGGAATGATATTCCTTTTTTCTTTTGAAATTGTTATTTTTAAGATCTTATGTATTTATTTTGATTTTAAGAAAAATGTTTAATTATAAGTTGGCGTTTTCCACATAATACATCTACTGTGTATACCTATTCAGAGAAGATAAAAATGTACATATATAAGAGACCACTGTTCTCAAATTATTTGGCTTATAAAGCTGAAACTGCAACTGGGGTGATGGTGCATATCTGTAATTGTGGCATTTTAGTAGGTTGCCGACAAGGGGCATGGGTTTGAGGCCACTTGAGCTGAATAACAAGACTCTCTGTTTTTCTCTCTCAGAAAAGTCATCTATTTATATTTTTAAGTTTTATAAATTTTTAAGTGCACCTTAAAGTTTCATTCCCCAAATAATTTCAGTCAGAAGGCTTTTGTGTAATGAGGACAAAACAGAGTGACAGACTGTGTATGGGTCCTGCCAGACTCCGGGAGTCAGCCTGTTAGTCTTTTTGCAGCGTTCATGTTAGGTTAAGGAAAGAATAGTTTGGACAGTTCCACACATTCATGGAGAAATTGACAGGCATAGATCTCAGTCTTTTACATTAAAATATTCTATAAGGAAAATCTAGGATTTTTTGCAAAGTTTTATTTTTTAACATTTTTTTTATTTAAATGTAATCTCATATATCTCTGATCATAATCTTTCCCCTCCCCCAGTTCCTCTAAGATTTTTCCTGCCTTCCTTCTCACCCAACACCATGTTCTCTCTTACTTTCTTTGCCTCTGTATCTCTCAGGAAAACAAACAAAAGTGAAAATCAAAACAAAAAACTCAATAGAACAAAAATACAAAACCAAAAGAGAAAGAACACATTTTATGATTGGTCAACTGCTCTTGGGCAGGGGACCTGCTCTGGAGTGTAGTTGATATGCCCAGTGACACTCCTTTGGGGAGAACTTGTTCCCTTTCCCAGCAGGTACTGATTATAAATAACTTCTTGGTTGGGGTTGGGTTAGAAGTTTGTGTCCACTTCTGAACTGGGAGCTGGCTTGAACCTGTCAAGTCTTGTGCATACGGTCAGTCTCTGTGAGTTAATATATGTACGAGTTGTGTTGTGTCTGGAAGATGCTGTTTCTTTGGAGTTATCCACCACCTCTGTTCTTAGAATCTTTCTGTCTCCCCTTCTGCATAGATTCCCTGAGCCTTGAGGAGAGGGGTTTAATAAAGATAGCCACTTAGGGCTGAGGTCTCTAGAGTCTCTCCAGCATTTGACACATGTTGTCCAGTTGTTCTGTGTTAATTGCCATCTACTGCTAAAAGATGCTTCTCTGATGATAGCTGATCAAAACACTGTTCTGAATCCTAGCCAGGTGTCTTATTTTATGTGTATGAGCATGTAAATACAGGCGCTGGAGAACACTAGATCCCTGGAACTGGAGTTACAGTCGATTGTGAGCCATCCAGCAAGAGTGCTGGGAACAGAACTCTTGTCCTTGGCAAGAGCAGCATATGTGCCTTTCTCTGAGAAGAGAGTCATCTTTCCAGCCCCTGAAGTGATTTTCATTTAGAAATAAAAAGCATCTTGGGAGACAAACACAAAGGTTAATTTCATGACCTTCTTTTCTTTCTTTTTTTCTCCTCCCCTCCCCTCCCCTCCCCTCCCCTCCCCTCCCCTCCCCTCCCCTCCCCTCCCCTCCCCTCCCCTCCCCTCCCCTCTCCTCTCCTCTTCTTCTTGGTCTTTTGAGATAGGATTTCTCTGAGAAAGTAGCCTTGGCTGTCCTGGAACTCACTCTATAGACAAGGCTAGCCTGGAATTCAAAGATCCACCTGCCTCTGCCTCCTGAGTGCTGAAGTTAAAGGTGTGCACCACCACCACCCGGCTTTATGAGCTTTTTAAACTCACTTGTTCACTAATCTCCTAATTAAAACCAACTATGGAAGGCTTAGTTTTTGTGCCTCCTTGCCCAGGGACAGTGTTGCCAAAGCAAGCTTGAGAAGCATTTTTTATGGCTCACACTGAATAGTATGTAGTTTCCACGTTGGTGCACGAAGCTAGAGCATTTTAGAGACAGTGGTAAGTGCTGCACCTGTGCAGCCTGTCTTCCAGCTTTGAAGAGCATTTACCACCGTCTGTGGTGTTTGCTGGCCACTGTTTGATGGGGAGTTAGAATGACAAGAAGTCTCTCATTTTGAGACAGGGTCTCATTATGTATCTCTGTCTGTCCTGGGATTTACTATGTAGAACATGACCACTTGCCTTATGAGTGCTGGGATTAAAAGTACACACCACTGTGCCCAGCAAGAAGTCTTTTTCTGTAAACATCTAGTTTCTTCTTTTCTGTAGGTTGTTTTGAAGTGTGTTTTCCTGTGATGACAGTTAAATGTCATGTGCCCTTGGGGTGACTTCATACCTGTGTCCTGCTTTCCCTGTAGTTTCGCTTAGTTTTTGTTGTCTCCAGAGTAAGTCTACAAGCCAAGCTGTATTTTCTTTATTTTTACAAACAAGAAAATGTGAATTAAAGAGAATTAGTACGAATTCTGCTTAATTCAATTTCAATGCTCAGAGAGTCATTGAAAAAAGAAACCTTGCTTTTCTCATTATAGTGTGTTATTATAGGCTTATTAGTTTTAACTTAAGAAAAAGATTTAATTTCTAGCTCTCTCTGGACAAAAGAGATCAGCCGGAGAGACTTCTTTGTCTGTATTATGACAGTTTTCTTTCTTTGGAAGCCAAAGCTTTATGCATTTATTTAAGTTCATGTAGAAACATATTAGATAAATTGAGTAGACTTTTCTGCATATCTTGACTTCTACATTATATTATACTTAAAGTCCTTTTAGCAGCCATGGTGATACTGGTTGTATACCACAAATTTATTTATTGACAGGGTCTCATCTTTTCTAGGTTAGAACTTACTGTGCAGCTGACAATGACCTTGAGTTTTCTGATTCTACAACAGAATTACACCCTAGCTTTAAACTTTATAGTTGGAGGTCACCATAATGTGAACTGTATTAAAGGGTCACAGCATCAGGGAGGTTGAGGATCACTGCAGTAGAGGATTTTTATATGGTTAATAAGTACGTGAAAAGCTGTATATGGAAAGATATTGCAGTACCACTTACCCTGCCGAGTCTCAAGGAGAAGAGGATGCAGAGTAGATATTTAGTGGTTGTCAAGTGCTGAAAGAGTCTCTGAGATCCCATTGTGCTCAGCCTTGGTTTGTGTTGCTAGGGGAGGTGTTAGCTGGAAGTGAAGGGGAGGACGAGTGAAGTCTCCCTTTGCAGTGTTCATTTCCTGTATTCCTTCCCTGAGGAGACCTCAGAGGCCACAGCTTCTCTGTCAAGGGCTGCTTACCTTGTCTCTTGCTTACCACTTCCTTAGCCTTGGATTGATGATTTTCACAGTATATACATGGTTGTTTTCAGATTCTGTGCACATCTTTTTAAATGGCTCTTTATTGAACTTCTGCTGTGGAAATGTTATCTTTTTCTTAGAGGGGCGCTGACCTTGACTTACAATCAGCAGACAGGTGCAGTGGAGCAGCCTTATTGCAGCTCCAACATTACTTAGCAGTCTTTTCTTAGTATGTCTGGCTGTTGGGGCTGCACAACGCAGGATGCTCAGTCACATTTCAGATTTCTACTTTTGAAATACGGGTAATGTTCCTTCAGCTGACAGCCAAAATGGTCTGCAGCATGGCCAGGTGTCCTCTTGGGCACATTGTCTTTGGCTGAGGCACCACTGTGCTGTTGTTTCAATCAATCAACTTCTCACTAACTTTGAGTCAGTAAACATGTACCACCTTACTGTGTGCTAGCTCTGGTTAAGGAAAGTGTATTAAACATCTCAAGTATAAAGTTAGAAAGAACTTTCGACATTTTCATCAAACAGGAATTACCTTCCCAGCATTAAAATGATAAGATTTAAGATATGGAAATTTGCCCATTGACTATTGAGTTAAAAGAGCAGACCACAAAATAGTATTATATTCTTTATTTAAAGAAAAGTATTTCACATGCACATTTTACACATGGACAAAAAGTCAGGGTAGATGGCCACCCAACTTCATCCCAGTTCTTTCTGCACAGAAGGAGTTTCCAAATGTTTCTGATTTTCTGAGTTTTAAATGTATTTAATTTTTTTGGGTGTGTATTATTTGATTTATAGCCTGGAAAAGAAAATATTTTAAAACTTTATTTTAGAGTGAACACACCTAAGTAAATAACCTAATTACAGGTTAGAAAGTAATTAGTGCCACAAAATGGACAGAAAATTTTGAGAGACTTAGGAAATTTAATTATTGCTGGAAAAATAAGGAGATTTATAAAGAGAGCATATTGGTTTTGAAACTCTGAAAGATATATGTGGAAAGTGTCTTAGAAGGAGAAGTAATGCAGAGATAGGCATGGGTGTGAAAGAGGAAGGTATTGAAATAATGAAGTTTGAAATCCAGATTTCTTCTTTCCAAAGAGATCTTTCTGGATCTTGATCTGGATCTCTGGTGTGTGAGTCCCTGGTGTGTGTGTGTGTGTGTGTGTGTGTGTGTGTGTGTGTGTGTGTGTGTATCTGTTTCTGTCCTTCTGTCTCAGTCCATGTGTCTATGTGTGGATATGTACATGTGAGTATAGATGTCTGTGGTGTCCTGAAGAGGGAGCCAGCTCCCCTAAAGCTGGAGTTCCAGGGTAGCTGTTAGCTGCCTCAGCCTGATGTAGGTTTTGGGAACTGAACTTGGGTTCTCTGCAAGAGCAGCCGTCTTAATTGATGAGCCATATCTCTAGCCCCAGATTTACCTTTCATATGTATTTTGAAGTTAGTTTATCTTTTTTCTTCATAAAGGTTTGAGATTGAAATTGAGCCCATTTTTGCAAGTTTGGCTTTATATGATGTCAAGGAAAAGAAAAAGGTAAGTTTCTGGGATTTGATTGCAGTCATTGTTATAATCATAAATTTCAGAAACCTGCTTACATTCTTTATAAGATAAACAAGTAGTGATTCCTCATCTGCTGTTAACTGAAATTTACCCTTCTAAGACTAGTTACATATTTTCTTCTTATAGGAAACACTTTAGTTGAAACCTGGTTTTTGATTTATTGAAAAAAATTCCTAAAGCAAATAGCAGAAGCAACTTTTAAGAAATAGACAAGTAAGCTAGGGAGTAGTGGTGCGTGCCTTTAATCCCAGCCTTTGGGAGGCAGAGGCAGGCGGATCTCTGGGTTTGAGGACAGCCTGGTTGAGGATAACTGGCACTGTTCCATAGAGAAGAGAAATCTTGTCTTGAGAAACAAAGAACAACAAAAAAAAAAAAAAAAAAAAGACAAGCTAATACTGGATTGGGAACTGTCTGAAAGCAGTGTGTAGAAAATAAACATGATGATCACCGAAGTTTATTGATGCAGTTTGTAACCTTTTATAGCCACAGCTGTTTTGTGTCTATTTAGGTGGTGTGTCTGAAGGAATGAATTTGATTTACTGTGCTGCTTTTTTTGGGCTTCAGAGTTTTCAGGGGGCATTAAACAGCTTTTCTTGATATTTCTTTCTTCTTCTCCGTCTCCTTCCCTCTCCCCCTTCCTCTGCTGTTTCTGGGGTGCTGGGGATGGAGCCCAGGGTTCTGAGCATTCTAGCCTGGAAATTAGCCCTTGGCCACATCTCCAGTCCAGCATTTCTTACTTTAGTATAGTAAGTCATGCTGAAGTAGAAACTTGAAGGTGCCTTCAGTGTCAGCATATGACCTGTGATAGATTTCTTCAGGAGAACTTGCTCTAGTAGCTTATATTTGTAAAATGAAAATTGCTGAGATGTTATTAACATAAAGTTTTAAAATTCAGTTTGTAGTCAGTCAATCAGTGGTAATTAGCTTAGCTGTATTTTAAACTAAGGAACTTAAGTCTCATTAGAAAATGTTTCCATGTTATATTCCAAAGTAGTTCATACAGTTTTTTGACTTTGATGTAGAAATGTAGATTGGTCTCAGTGAAATATATACTCAACTACAAATTAGAATGGAGTGTTTTAGAATATAATCTTTCATTATGTATATTTTATATATATGCTTTTTGTGTATTTCAAAAATTTTGTAAAAGTGTAATGTATGAATGTATTTTTCAGATTTCAGAAAACTTTTATTTTGACCTTAATTCAGAACAAATGAAGGGATTGTTACGGCCACACG
Organism: Microtus pennsylvanicus; assembly: GCF_037038515.1. Classification (NCBI taxonomy): domain Eukaryota; kingdom Metazoa; phylum Chordata; class Mammalia; order Rodentia; family Cricetidae; genus Microtus; species Microtus pennsylvanicus. The sequence continues at coordinate 35,393,352 of NC_134591.1, read as the reverse complement.
TACCACCTGCTGCTATTACCACTCTGGCAAGATCAGCCATTTTTTCTATAACTTATCCTTCCCAAGATGTCTTTCTTGTGATAAAGGTGAGAATATCTTTAACAGGCGTATTTATTGTTTGGTGTCTATTCCTGTCATTGTCAATATTGCAAACTTAGTAACCTGTTTTTACTTGGTTTTGTCTTTGAGTCTTTGCAATGCCACATTGGACATATGCTGTAGTTACAACTTGACTTTTGACTTTCCCTGAATGGGAAGTAGAGTTAATCATGGCTCTGCAGTCAAAAAGCAGTGGGTTGTCTTAAGGGATTGCTTCACGGGATCCTGGGAGCTGACAGCTCTCTCTCTGATTTGTAGGGCAAGCTGCCACGTGCCAGTCCACCTAGCCTTGAGTCCAGAGTCCACGTGATAACGGACTGGAGACTGAGGCTTGGTTTCTATTTTCTTCAGGAAACCTCAGTCTTTGTTTGTAAACCTTTCAACTGATTCACTCGCACAGTAGAGATTAATCAACTCTAGTCAAGAGTCTAATATTCTAATCCTTGATGATCTCTTAAAAAAAGAAAAACAAAACTCTTTTCCAGCAACATTTAGAGCAGTGCTTTCATACTATGGGTCACAACCCCTTTGGGGCTTGAATGATTCTTCCACAGGGGAGACATATCATATATCCTGCCTAGCAGATGTGTACATCATGATTCATAACAGTAACAAAATGACAGTTATGAAGTAGCAATGAAATAATTTTTTTGGCTGGGGGGGTCATTGCAACATGAGGAACTATATTAAAGGGTCACAGCATTAGGAAGGTTGAGAACCATGGACTTAAAGGAATGTTTGACCAAATAACTGAATATTCGGGTCTGTTTACATTAACACTCATAGTTGCTATAGTGTAATTATTTTACTCAGTTTCTAAGTCATATAAATATGAAAGCTAAACTGTTGAAATCCTAGGTCATTGTGATTTGACTATCAACCAGGTACAGTAAGAGTTGCTCTCTGGGCATAGAGGCACATGCCTGTAACTAGTGTTTAAAAGGTGGGGGGCAGGAGGTTGGAAACTTAGAGGGCAGCTGGACTACCTAGCAAGAGCCTGCCTCTGAAAAAGCAAAACAAAGTGAAAAAGCAGCCACACAATGCTCCGAGCATACCTCCCCCAGAAAAGTAGTTAGAAATTCTAGAGACTAGCCATGCTGGTGATAAGGTCTATGATTCCAGCTCCTTGGTAGGCTGAGGCAGGAGGGTTGCAATTTCAAGGCTAGGTGGGGTTATAGAGTGAGTTTGAGGCCAGCCTGGGCAACTTAAGGAAAACTTGTCTCAAAATCAAAAATAAAATGAGGGCTGAGGATGTAGGTTCATCCCCAGCAATTGGGGAATAAATTCAGATTCAGATATTACTATGCTGCTATCTTGTTATAGCTTAAAGACTGATTGGGACCAGCAGGTGGCTCTGCAGGCATATATATATATTCACTTTTTAGCCCAGCTCAAGTACTTGAGTTTGTTCCTTAAATCCATATGGTGGATGAAGAGAATTGACTCTGGCATGCTTGTGGTGCCATCTCCTTCATACACAAAGTAAATAAATAAATATTCAAGACAGATAAACAGAAGAATTTGGTTACTTGACTTTGGTTAAATTGACCTTGACTTGAGAGCAGCCTACAATATATTCCTTAGTCCCTTATTTATGTAATTTATATAATATGAAATTTTTAATAAGATTGTAAAGTGGATTTTCATAAAAATTAGCCCTTTTTACCCACAGGAATAATGTCCCAATTTGTTGGGTGCATTCCTGTGAATTCAGGTTAAAATTAGTCTTAGTTTCAATGAACATCCCAGAAGAAATTCATTTTCCTCTTAAGTGAGGTGAGTGAGTCTCCTGGGTGTGGTGGTGCATACCTTTAATCCCACCTTCATCTCAGCACCACAGAGGCAGGTGCATCTGTGAGTTCAAGGCCAGTCTGGTCTACACAGCAAGTTCTAGAACAGCCAGACCTACATAGAGAGACCCTGCCTTCAAATACCTATTATTATGATGATGATATTATAATTATTTTATATAAAATAATAATATAATTATTTAAAAAGAGATGAACATGAATGAGCAATATAGTTATTTTACATGGGTAAAATGGCAAGTTTTTATAAACTAGATCATCTCAGAAGAAAAGAGCTAGTAAGGCAAAGATGACTGGAATATAGATGGCTTGGAAGTGAAGAGATTTAGTCGTCATAATGGGAATAAGCGGCTTTAAGGAATAGAATAAAAAACATTGAATGTAAACACTCATTACAAAGAAATAGGTAAATCATGATAAATTCATGATGTTATGTAACAAACATGAGAATAGTGAAAAATAAGTCTATATATCATAATTCTCATAAAATATAAGCAAATGTAGATTTGCATGTATATATAAACGCATGTGTATGTGAGAAATGTTTTGTAATTTCCCAAATGAAAAATATTACTAAATTTTGTTTTATTTGATGTATTTGGTTGTTTTCTGTGCATGTGACTGTGATGCCCGCAGAGGTCAGAAGGGCATCAGATCCCCTGGGAACTGGGGTTATAGATGATTGTGAACTGTCATGTGGCTGCTGGGAATCAGACCTTGGTTCTCTCGGAGCAGCATGTTCTAAGTGCCAAGCCATCTTTTTAACTTCGGCCCTTTTAAAGGAAGTTAGTTTTGGAGATTTTCTTTAGTTATTTGTGGTCCATCATGATATTTCTCTCTTTTCTTTTCCCAAGAAGAATAGTATAGTTTGGCTTATAGTTTCAGTCCATCATTATCATTTCTTGAGAGGAAATTTCCTTAGCACCTGTGTTGTGTAGTTGTTGCTATACTAGAACAAAGAGAGGATATCCCCGTGGACTGTACAGAAAGTCTTTATTTATAATTCTATTACGGTGTTTGTATATTTATCTATACATTATGATATGTGCATTGGTCAGCCAGTCTGGGCTCTAGTGTTTTCAGATGGTTGTATTTGTGTGTCTGTCTGTAGGTTTTCTGAAACCAGATGATGATGTTTGTGTCTGTACATTGTCTGGAATCAGTTGAATTGTCTCTGGCTGGAGATGTTCTGTTTGTGTGTCGTTTTTAGTGGTAAATTCTTGATCTTTGTAGACATACTAAAGAGTAGACTCAGTAGCAAGAGCTGTTTTTCAAGTCTTTGGCCATATCACAGCAGCTAACATCTCAGTTGCTAAAGCAGGTCATAACAGAACATACACTCAGGCAACTGGGGTATATCTAAATAGGCCACTTCTGGAAGGAAGTTTACAGATCTTGTAGCAAAGGTTGAAGAATTGGACTGTTAGTGCAGTATTGCTGACTGGAATATTTGGATTCTTATTCAGCAAGAATTATTAATTCCCTATCTTTTTTTGTCTTCTTTATTGGCTTGCTCGTTTTGTGGCTAAGTAGATGAAGAAGTTCTATTGTCTTCTATGTAATGTTATTTAGAAGAAAAAAAAGCACAAAGCACATTGAAAGAAACTTACACAGACAAGTAAAACTTGATTACACTTAGGTGATGTTAATAAAATGTACTTAAAATTATTTAAATTAAAATTTTATTGAAATGTGATACAATTGTAGAAGAAATTATGGAAGTTGTAAATGTGTAGTTTGATTAATTATCCTATAATGAATACACTTATGTGAACACCCAGATCAAGAAACAAAAAAGGAATTCCAGAAAACACCCTAACAAGCTTCTTTACTACAGTGTCTGTGTAATGTAGTACCCCCCATTCCATCCACTGCCCTGTTTCTCTTCAACACGGTTCCCGTTTTTGAACAGTTAAAGGGATCAGAGAGAGAGCAGAGTTGGGGAGGGAAAGAAAGGGAGAAAGAACTTTTTTCCCTTCCATATAATTCAGTAGTCGGTATTGTTGCTTGAAACAAGTTTTAAATGTATTTTATTGCTTCTTAGTATTTCATGGTATGAATATATGATAACTTGTCCATTATATTGGCTGGGGACACTTTGGTTCATTTAAATTTGTGATTTGTATTTTAATTTGATGAACATTTGCAATCTGTTAGGAGTTGAAGTGTGGTTCATATACCTAGCTGAGACTCCACTGGAGAACACTGATTTCCCCTTTGCCAGCAGCTATCAATTGCAGATAACATCTTGGTTAAGGGTGAGACTCTGTCTTCTTTTCTCCCTCTCAGTGTTGAGACTCCATCTGGCTTGAACCTGTGTAGGCCCTGTGTGTGCTGTCAGTCTCTGAGTTCACATGTGCACCAGTCCTGCTGTGTCTGGAAGACACTGTTTCTTTGACCCACATCTAGAGCTCCTACGGTCTTCCTGCCTTTTGTACTCAGCTGTCTGAGCTGTGAGGGGCCGCATGATGAAATCAGGTCTTGATGCTTACATAAGTAGCCATCCACAAAGTGAGCCAGTTCCCCAGCCCTGTTTCAAAACAGAAGTAAATTTTAAAAAAATCATAGGAAATTGAGATATTTTAGAGAAATATGGGAATTGAAAAAAATCTGTCTAGTCCCTTAAGACTGTTATTGTGAGGGGAGACTAGAGAGATGCCTTAGTGGTTAAGATCACTTGACGCTCTTACAGAGGACCTGAATTCAGATCTCAGCACCTCTTCAGGTGGCACAGCATCACCTGTAACTCCAGTTCCAGGGGATCTGACGCCTTCTGACTCCCTTGGGCACCTGCACGTGATGTCTTGATTTGCTTTGTATTGCTATGACCATGACTAAAAGCAATTTGGGAAGAGTCTAAAAAGTATTGTTGCTGATTTTAGTGGGAAAGTTTTGAGTCACTCTTGAGAATGTTAGCCGTGTGCTTTTCATATATAGCTTTATTAGATTAAGATAGTTTCCTTGTATTCATAGTTTTTTGAGTGTTTCTATAGGGAAATGGTTCTGTATTATTTTTTAATCCATTTTTTTTGCACAGAGATAATTATTCCCCTTTCCTCTGACATCCTATTAATGTGTGCTGTATTATATTAATTTTTAATATATTGAAGCATCCTTGCATTTCTGACTAAGTACATTTATTTTTAAAACTTTAGCTAAACTTTTCTATGTTTGCTTCTGACAGCTAGAAAAAGTCCTACAGCAAGGAGACATTGGAGAGTGTGCAGAGCCATATATGATTTTCAAAGAAGCTGATGCCACCAAGGTACCATGTTAGGCCTTGATTTTCCCATGCCACTCCTATTGTAATTTGGGAAAAATAGAAACATGTACGGTTCTTTAAAAAATTTTACTGTTAATTTATTTCTTTCTCTTTTTCCTTTCATGCTGATCCCTGTTTTCTTTGTCATTTAGCATGTGTCAAGTCCTGTGCTAGTCTTAAAAGTCTCTTCTACCTATAACTACTTTTTTAAAAGTTGTTTTTGGCAGGAGAGGCAGAAAGATAACTTAGTGTGGGTAATGGCATTGGTTGTGCAAGCCTGGTGACCTTAACTTGACCCCAAACTCCAAAATGTTCTCTTCTGCACTTGAAGACATACACAGTGAAACACTCTTCCCATGACTCACCCCCCCAATAGTATTAGTAGTAATTATAACTTAAGTAGAGCTTAATAAATATTCTCTTGATGAGAACTAAGCTAATTAACTTCTAATTCATTTAAAAGTTCTGTTATTTACAAAATAGTGATGTTGATAAAATCAGTGTTCCTAACATTGAAATTACTGTGATTTTGTCATCTTGAGAGAAAAGAAAGATGGGCAAGGGCGGTTGCGGGGAGGAGGCAGAAATCCTTAATAAATAAATAAATTAAAAAAAAAAAGAACAACTGAGCCAGGAAAAAAAAAAAGATACAGTGGCCCCTGCCTCCTAAGTGCTGAGATTAAAAGCATGTGTCACCACAAAAAAAAAAAAAAAAAAAAAAAAGAAAGATGGGCAAGGGTCATGCACACATACGTTCGTAAGTAGGAGGTTAGGAAAAGAGCGTAGTTGTGGTATCATTAGCAGCTGCCAGGAATAAAATATCCAGGCTATGACTTGTTAAGTTGTTTTGCTGTGAAGGAGGGAAGTAGCTGAGCTAATTTCTAACAGTCCATAAATTACAACAACATGAGGATGGGAGCAGGGACACAAACAGGGCAAAGATAAACAAGTCCAGACCAACAATAAAAGAAAGAAAGGAAAAACACTGCTGCTGCAGGACCAAACTCTGGAGTGTGATCGAGGACCAGCCACACACCCACATGTTGTAAGTCATCCTGAAGCTGGCTCAGAGTTCAGGACTCTGAAACCTGTCACTTCCTTCATTTAGAGTGAGCTGTGTGCTGCTGAGTGTTCTGCCGTGGGACTCAGCTGGTGTCCTGGTTTGCTTTCTATTCCCGGGATAAACACCATGCCTAAAAACAACTTTCGATTTGTACATCCTCGGCCATATCTGCATACAATCATAGTCCATCTGTTTTAGGATTACTGTTGCTATTGGGCTTACATTTCCACATATGTAGTCTGGGAACATGGAGGCTTGCTCAGCCTGCATGCATTCTTATAGAACCCAGGTCTACCAGCACAAGGATAGTACCAACCACAGTGGGCTGGGCCCTCCCCCATTGATCACTAATTAAGAAAATGCCTTACAGCTAGTTCTTATGGAGGCATTTTAATTGAGGTTTAATTGAGGTTCCTCGTCTCTGATGACTTATTATTATCTGATGACTTGTTATTATTATTGCAAGTTGACATAAAACTGGCCAGTGCTCAATCACTGAGTGAAATCAGGGTAGGGACCTAAAGGCAGAAGACCATAAGAAATACTGATTACTGGCTTGTTCCAGGTTCATGTTTCTGTCTTCCTGATACCTCTTGGGACTACCACTGAGGCGGCACTGCCTGCAGTGGGCTGGGTCTCCCATATCAGTCATTAATTAAGAAAACATCCCACAGACTTGACTACAAGCTAATCTGATGGAGGCAGTTTTCTGAATTGAGGTATCCTCTTTCCAGCTGAGCCTGGTTTGTGTCAAGTTGGCAAAACCCTAAATAGTATAGCTAGGGGGATATAGAAAACTACCAAAATGGTACCGATATCTATTGCTGTGTCTAGTGTACATCCAAAAAAGTTCTTGCTTAAAGAACCTGAATATCACGTATCATGCACAAAGCCATAGGTTCACTCCCCAGCACCTCATGAAACTGATGTAGCTTATGCCTGTAGTCTTGGGGTGGAAGGGGTAGGATGGAGGTCTGAGGCCGTCCTTCAATATGTAGCAAGTTTGAGGGCGGTCCGGGATGCATGAACTCCTGACCAAAAAGAAAAGAAGGAAGAGAAAGTCGCCTAAATACCAAGCGTGCTTCTGTCTATCAGTCAGTGTAAATATGTACAGAAAAAATAGACTAAGGCACTGGTGTACTTGTGAGTTTATGTAGCAGAACCGATTTAATGTGTTAAATGATACCCAGGGAAACACCAGAACAACTTAACATGAATATCTTTGTATGAGCAGTTGTTTTTTTTTTAAAGATAGTTTTGAGAAGGCCTCAGTTTCTGAGAAAGTTTTAAGGAACACTCAGGTTTTATCTGGAGCTCATAAAGACAAACCTCTTCTAGATCTCTTTAATTCCTAGTTGTTCTGGCATTAAAGCTTGTGTTAAAAAGACGGACTATGGTGTCACTTCCTTTCCTCAAAGATCACTTACAGTACATCCGTGTGCTTGGTCCTCTCACCTTTCTTTTCTGTCAAGGTGACGTAATCATAAACAGAGATTTCAGTGCTCTGTTCCATGCATACATTCGTAGAATGATTTGAGGAGTGGTGTTCAGGTTGTACCTTGTATTTTAACTGATGAAAGTTGCTATTTTCTCCTCTTCACATTGAGGATAGAACCTGGGTTGTTGCACATGACGGGCAAGCAAGCACTCCACCTCTGAGCCTCATGCTCAGCCTTTCTTTACTGTCTTTGCTGAGTACTGAGCACTTAACCTGCCCTCAGTACTGTCTGAAATAGCCCTTAGGTGCTTACCTTCAAGTGTGATCACGGATAAAGTTATGTTTTACAGAATAAGGAAAAATTGGAGAAGCTGAAAAGTCAAGCTGACCAGTTTTGCCAGAGACTTGGGAAATACCGCATGCCTTTTGCTTGGACGGCGATTCATTTAATGAATATTGTTAGCAGTGCTGGCAGTTTAGAAAGGGACTCCACAGAAGTAGAAATCAGTACTGGAGGTAAGATTGCTTCGTATCTGTTATTTCTAAAGCAGTAATCTCTCTGCCTTCTATAGGCTCACTTTATTGTAGCCTGGGCAGTGTCCTGCGACTTGTTAGATTTCCTTAGCTGGGCTGGAGCTACATGCCTATAATCCCATTGCTTGGCTGAGTCAGCAGCAGTTTCAGATCAAGGTCAGCCAAGGCTTCGTTTAAGAGGCTCTGCCACCCCTCACCCTAAATCAAAAAGAAGGGGCAAATAAATTTAAATATTGTATATTTATTGAAATACAATTTGCATGTTATAAAGCCATCCATTTAAAGTATATGCTACGGTGCTTTATTTTGCTGTGGTCATGGGGCTCTAAAGGCACCACCAAAGTCAGTGTTTAGAACATGTTCACATCTCATTATCCCCAAGTTCCCAAGCCCATTCTTAAACAGTCGCTAGTATACTTTCTGTCTTTATGGGTTTGTCTATTTCAGGCATATAATGGAACTAGAATTAAATAGTGTATGGTGTTGGTGGCAAGCTTGTTTAATATAATATAATGTTTTCACAGGTATTACCCGTGTGTAGCATGTTTTAGTATTTGATTTCCTTTTGTTGTCATGACACTCCATTGTATTTATATACTGCATTTTATTTAATCTGTTCATTATTGATAATAATTTGAATTTATAAAAATACTGCATTATTATATAATCATTTCTATTTGTAAAATCTAGTGATGTCACTTGATTCATTAATATAATAATTTTAGTGCTTTGTGTTTTTTCCTACAGTTTAGTTAAAGGTTTGTCAGATTTAATAGTCTGTTGACTTTTTCCCTCTAGTTTCTGTTTTACTTATTTCCGTTCTACCACTGTCCTTATGTAATTCTCTGGTGTTTTTGGGTTTAGTTTCTCTTTCTGAAAAAAATAGTTTCTCTTTCATTGCATAGTGATCTTCATGACTTGGCTTCTCCATTGTTGTCATGGAGACATGGAGAATCACTCCCAGCTTCTTTAGACACATAGTTCCTTAAAGTGTGAGATGAAATTACGGTTTCAAGAGTTTGTTTTCTTTATTTTAAATTTGAGTCTTGCTATTATCACAGACAGGCCTTGAATTTATGGTTCTTTTTCGTTAGTCTTCTGAGCGCTGGGATTATCAACTGTGCCATGTCAGGATGAGGTATTTCTTTTGATTAGAAGCATTTCTGGCGATCACGTCCCCCAGAACCTGTAGCAGTATCTGGCCATCATCACCTGCCCTGGAGCCCTGCTGTAGCAGTATCTCACATGTTTTGTTGTGCTGTGTCTCCATACTTCTTACTTTCTGATTTCCTTTGGGAACAACTCTTTCCTAGAGTTCCTATTTCTTTTTTAGAAATAGTGTTTTTTTTCACTTATGCATATTTGTGAATTTCCTAATTATTCTTTTATTGTTAATTTATAGTTTATCCAAGTTTTAGTAAATACTTTATTTTCATCTTTTTGGTCTCTTCATATCTTGTCTTATGTCCTGGAGAATGTCTTATAACTTATTGATAATAGTGTTATTCTGCTTTTGCTTAGTAGAGTATGGTATAACCAACTGTCTTTAGATCACAGTGCTTGCATAGTTCTAAAATTCTTCTTTCCGAGTTAATCTTTAATATCGTCCTTTTAGTTCACAAAAGTGGGGTTATGTGTGGGTTTGCATTCCAGCAGCAAGGGGAAGATTATCATGCCAAGTCTTTGAACTCTTGTACCTTGTCTTTTGAATTAGTTTCAGCTCAAATGCTAAGGCTGAGAGACAGTTATAGTTCACTTAGGTGGGTCCTTCATAGTGGTGCATAGTTCTCTTGCACTGACTCGCTACATCGCTGGGCATACAGTTAGATCATCATATGCTAGAGACTCCGTATTGGCCACTGTAGAAGTGAGGCCGAAGATTCAGATGGAACGCTTTCTTACTCCTTACCCCAGTAGTGAATCCTTCTAGAGTAACCTGTCAGCTGAGTAAAGTACAACTTTCAACACGAATGGATTCTTTCTCATGTTCACTTTATATAAAACTGACAGTCTTCTTTCCTCTTTGGCAGAACGCAAAGGTTCTTGGTCAGAGAGGAGGAACTCTAGTCTTGTTGGTAGGCGGTCTCTGGAAAGGACAACCAGTGGCGATGATGCTTGCAACTTGACCAGCTTTCGGCCTGCCACCCTCACTGTGGCAAATTTCTTTAAGCAGGTAATGCTCTGTTATGTAGGGACTTTGGGGAGGTGTTAGTAAGGCTATCACTTGCTTTTAGGAGAGTGGTTAACTGCTTTTCCATGTATGTCCATGCCATAATGTCAAGAACTTCTAGCAGCTTTTAAATAAAAATGAATATAAGAGTAAAAACTAGTAAGAATATGAAATAATTGACATTGTATTTGTTTTATCACTAACTTTATTTAAATGTTTACATTGACATTTTCAATGCATTAAAATTTGTCTTTCATACCTATATCTTATTCAGTTGTTATAATGAACTTATCTATTTTAATTGTTATTATCCTTAATTCTGTGTATGCACGTGTATCTGTGTGTGGGCATGTAGGCAGTTCCTTGCAGAGACCAGTGACATCAGATTGTCCTGGAGCCACAGTTACAGGTGGTTAAAGCCCATATTATTATGGGTGTTAGGAACTGAGCTCGGGTCCTCTGCAGTATAGCACGTGGTCTTCACCACTGAGCCGTCTAGACCCCAGTGGCCTTTTCTTAAATACTGACGGCTTGTGAATTGTCAGAGTGATGTGTGCTTCCCCACCCACCATATGCTGAACTTCGCTAGCTCACCGGTGGTTCATGGAGCAGAACTTCCCGACTCCACCTCTGTGCTGAAACTGAGTGTGGGAGGTAATGTTGAGTAGCCAAGACACTTTTTTCATCAAACATTTTATTCTTGAAGATATTTTCTGTCTACTTCTAATCTAATCAATGTTTTCCACATGTCATTTCATGAAAATTTAGTAGGTAACACACAGCTTTAAAAAAAAGTAGAGTTTTGAAAATCTAAAAAATAAGTGCATTTCATATATTGAGTTTAAATATTGCTTCCCAGATCCCTCCTTTTCCCTCTTTTTTTTTAAAATGTGGATACATTTGTATGTGTATATATACACTGGGTTTTGATGTCAAATGGGTTTTATATTGTGAATGAAGATTTAAAAAATTAAAAATGTGTTTTATGTGGCCAGATGGCCCAAAACTATGGAAGAATGAGGAGAAAACTTTTTATTAGTGTGACAGATTAGTGAGGTGTACCAACCATGAATTTGGGAGCAGATAAGAAAACGCTCCTTCTGAGGTGTTATTCTGAGTGGGATGGAGCAAACTCTGGCCTGCTGGTGTAGTGTACTTGAGAGGACAAGAGCAGAACGCATGTGCTTTGAGTTGGAGAAGTCTCCTTGAAGCCATGGTCCGTCAGCAGCTCTGAGCATGGATGGAAGGCTTCAAATTAAAGTATTATTTAACATATATAAAACAAAATGAGTTATCTGTATTGATGGTAATATGTCATGTTTTATTACATGTGTACATTGTGTAATCTTTATGTATGTTAAACATTTCCAACTTCGCAAATTTTGGTTACAGCTTTACTATGAACACTACATGTTCTCACAATATTTTGAAATTAGAGTTCATCATTTCAGTCTATAATCATTCTGTTGTATAGTCACACTCTAGTTGGCTCTGTTTTTAGTACTAGAAGTCGGGTACCGCACAAATGCGTATAAAAAGTTAAAAATAAATGATTGCTCGAAACACAGGGCAGAGCAAAGCTTTCCAGTTGACATTCTTCATTGAAAATATTTAGCTATAAATATGTATTATTTTTGTAGGTATTTTAAATAGCTAGACTATTATACATCACAAAAATGCAAATTAAGTAAAAAGCAGAGACTGTGGTTTTATTTAGCAAAGTAGAATTCAGTCAATAAATTTCCCTTAAATGAGATTCAGCTCCACTTCCCCATTTTATGAGAAATTACTCCCTGTAGTTGTAGTGGTATAGTTAATCATGTAATGTTTCAAGTGTCCACAATTATTAGAAATACACAGAGGTTTTAAAAGAAAAGTAAATCCATACAGCGATTGTAAAGACATTTGTTTTATACATTAATACACTTGTGTTTTTGTGTCAGGGGCACACAGTACTAAACAAACAGGGACGGGAAGAGTTTCAGCTTGGCCATTCTCATGAGCTTAACTTCTTCCCTCATGTGGAGGTTGGCTGGGTCAGCTGACCTAGATTGGTTTTTGGAAAAACTCAGTTTTTCCATCCTCTACCAGAGGAAGAAATTCAAGAGCGGACCAGCCGGCTTGGATGAATGCTCTAAAAGTCTCAGTTTAGGTATTTGCTCAATGACAAGAGGGAGGTACATAGAGCCATGCATAGGGAATGAAATTGTGTCCCACCCAGTAAAAGGCACAGAAATGGATGGTAATCATCACTAAAGAAAGAAGGCTAACTGGGTGGTGATGGCATATGCTTTCAATCCCAGCACTCAGGAGGAAGATCTCTGAGTTTGAGGGCAGCCTGGTCTACAGAGCGAGTTTCAGGACAGCCAGGGCTATACTGTCTCAAAAAAAAAAAAAAAACAACCCAAACAAAAGAGTAGATGTTAGTAATAAAACTTAATGCATTAAGAAAATAAAAAGTCTAGAGATAACCTTCAGTGTATTAATGAATAAAGAATGAAGATCTATATTCTGTGCTCAATAAAGAGAATATACTGCTTTATATACTGTTTTAGCAGCTAATGAAAATTTTAAATTAATTAATCATATAAAGCCTCTACCTTTTATTTATTTTTGTTTTTTGGTTTTTATAGATAGGGTTCTCTGTATATCCTTGGTTGTTCTGGAACTCTCTGTAGACCAGACTGATCTTGAACTCAGAGAGATCTGCCTGCCTCTTGATTCCCAAGTTCTGGGACCAAAGGTGTATGCTCCGTCTCAGCTTGATTTTTATTTTATAAAGCTACATTTTCTACCTTTAACTCAATAAAAGAACAATTATTATTGTTATTATTTATTTTTGTGAAAATGTAGCATGTCTGAAGATTCTGGATTTGAGAATTTTTGGAATATAAATATATGATCTAAATCGTAATTTGTAATTGTCCCATGTTTTTGTATTTGTATTCTTTTGGTTCTGTTTTATGTCTACATTCTTATTTTTCTTTTTATACCTACCTTTAATTTGCATCGATTGTCTGTATACTAGATGTTGTATAATACTTTATGGGCTAAGTAATAGATCATCACTGTGTACGTAAATTAAAATGATTTGTAGCATTATAAATCTCAGGTTTGAAAACATGAGACAGGTTAGGAAGCTATTTCTCCTAATAAATACGTCAGTCTTTCTCTCTGGCAGCATATATGCATAAGTTGGTGCTTATTTGCAAACACTAAAAATTTCTTATTTCCTGCTTTTGTTTTATTAAATACTTTTTCTCAATATCATTGAAATTAGGAAGGAGACCGCTTAAGTGATGAAGATCTGTACAAGTTCCTCGCTGATATGAGAAGGCCATCTTCTGTCTTACGGAGGCTGAGACCGATTACAGGTATTTCCAGGTTTTGAGTGATACGGTAATTATCACTGATAATTATTTGCCCCTTTTCCCGCTTATCTGGCCCATACATCTTTCTGTGCTCAATACATGTCAGTGTTTTCTGTCTCACTACCATGTGGGCTAACAATTTGGATTCTGAATTCAGAACCATTATTAAATGAGCTCTAAACTGAGAATGATGAATTATAATTGTGGCTGAACATGCATATGGACAGCAAGTATACAGAAGCGGGTCACTGCTACTGTTAGAGCCGACAGTCCAGAGTAGGAGTCTGCTAAACCAGACAGTAACATCTGTGCAAAGAACCTGTCATGCTGAAAATCAAGTCACTTCCTCTGAAAGTTTAGCCAGTCCTGGATTAGTAGTCTTGCTTTTGTTTTGGTTTTTGAGTACCTCGGGTTCTCTGTGGAGCCCTGGCTGTCCTGCCTCTCCCTGTTGAGTGTTGGGATCAAAGGTGTGCGTCTACACACCCTACTTGCTCTCTTGTTCTTTAATTCTTTACTTCCCGTTCTTTCAGTTAGCATTTACTATTTTACATGCACCTATGCATGGATGTCATTTTTAACAAATTGAATCTTGATAAAATGGAATGATTTCAATATCTAAGTGCTTGATTATTGATTTCTATACTATTTATCACAGATTTTTATAAAATAATGCCAAAATCCTACTAAGAACAATCTGTGTTAGTAAAAGTTCTGTTGCTGTGGCAGATTGCTTCGAATGAAGATAAATTACCTAAGATTAATCAACTTCAAAGGAGGAATGTTTCCCTTTGGCCCGCTTTTCAGAGCTTCCAGTCGATAGGCGAACGGCTTTGTTTTGGGACCAGTCCTGAAGTGTAACACTTTGGTCCAGCAAAGCTGCTTAGTGTATGGTTCCCGGAAATAGACGGAAGGACCAGGGGATGCTTCTCAGGGGCACACTTCCGATGGTGGAACTTCCTCCCACTAGGCCCTACCCCTTAACATCTCTGTCATGCCCTAGTTAGTGCCGTGCCCTAGTGAAAAGTCTCTGGGAGGCACTGAGACCCAAGGGTAGCCATCACAGAGCACTTATATTCACAGTGACTTTATAATGTATTTCTCACAGCTCAGCTGAAGATAGACATTTCTCCTGCACCTGAAAATCCCCATTATTGCCTAACCCCAGAGCTGCTTCAGGTGAAGCTTTACCCTGACAGCCGAGTCAGGCCCACCAGAGAAATTCTGGAATTTCCTGCCAGGGATGTCTATGTTCCAAACACTACTTACAGGTAAGATATACAATCTTGGTGAATTCTGAGATAAAATACTGTATATTCTAATATTAAAATAGAACCAGGATGAAACTCTCAATCTTATGTATATTTATTACCTTTTCTGTCTCTTATGCCTTCCACTCTTAAAGCACAATTTTATTAATAATTGTCATGTATGTAATAAGCTGTGCCTGTGTGCCAGGTATAATGTTAATGACCTTGCAAACTATAGCCCTCATGTTCTAGGTAATTAAGCTGAAGGATGGAGAAATTTAAAATATTGCTGAGCATCGCATTTTAGTGTGGTGGTGGCCAGCATTTGATTATGGGGCTGTTTGGTTAAAGCGTTTGAACTGCAAATTTATGTTTTCTCAAATGTTAGGTATTAGTAGAATTTTGGGTTACACACGAATCTAATGCATATGCTTCTGGCATCAGGCTGTAGGGTAATCAGCACTTGTGGAGTGTATGTTGTGTAGATAGCAACAGGCTGTTATATGTACGGCTTCTCAGACTGAACACTGTGCAGCTGCTGTCTAGGCCTTTGCACACACTGCCTGAGAATGATGTTCCTTTGTTGTTAATAATAATTAATTGTGGAGATCAAGACTTGACGTGTCTGTTGGGAAGTCCAGCAGGTAGCTCAGAGACAATCTAAAACAGAATTTAAGTTTCAGTTTGGACTCATATGCCATCCCAATAGTGCTACTTTTATTTCCCAAGCTCCTCAGGCCCAAATGTTTGGAATCATTAGTGCTTTACTTCTTTCCTTACCTACATTTCATTTGGTCAACAAGTTATATAAATTCTACTTTTAAAATGTACCTCCAATCCAATGCTTTTTACCATTGTACCTTTTTAAAACTCTAGTGTAAGTTACCATATAGAGCATTACTGTCAGGTAGAAATATCATTAAACAAAACTTGTAATTTACAATTTTATAGTTGCTATATGTTTATAATCAGGTGAAAGCAATAATTTTAATTGTTTTTAAAGACAATATAAATACCATATAATGCAAAATAATATTTTATTCTTTTCTCTATTTTCAGCATCTCATGTGTATTTTAGGTACACTTAAAATTCTTACAAGCCACATGTGATTAGAGACCTCTGTGTTGTATGGCTGCTAATCTCAGATTTTGCTGTACCTTCCTAGGTGATTTTATTTCCATTTTTATCTCTGTCAGTTTTTGACATTGTACCTAACAAGACTTTTACACGTTATAATTTTTGGCTTCTATTCCAAGCAGAAAATGTATTTATTCTTTACAGTAGTGTATCAGACTGTATACTCTGATATTGTCTTTCTCTCACACTCTGGTGTCCTTTGTTTTCTCACCGCATTTCATCTCAGTGACCTTCTGTTTGTCCGTGAACAAAGTTTTGCCTAGCAATTCACCATCAGACTCTCTTTGCCTTTCCTGCTTTTTCTCCTGTCTTTACACACTTAAACACTTCTTCCTAAGGTTCTCAACCTTCTTACTGCTAACTGGTCCACTTCCTCACTCTCCCAGCTTCTACCTCCTATACCATTCATTATCTGGAAGTTATAATTATGTTACTATTTTCATTTGAATATAATTGCTGTAAAAGGCACTGACTTACATTTTACAGATTACTTTTCAGCATCCATAATATCTTAGAACATGGAAATCACATAAATAAATATTTATTCAATGAGTTAAAAATACTAAGCTATAGAGAAATGGGAAAATGGGGTTTTCAGTCATGGATATGGCTATGAGTTCTGGGGCCACTTTTACTTTTGGGGTGGTTTAGGGAAAGTTACATATTGGCTATTCAGGTGGGGTTTTTTTTTGTTTTTTTTTGTGAGACAAAGTTTCTCTAATAGTCCTGGCTGTCTTGGAACTCTCTCAGTAGACCAGGATGGCCTCAAACTCACAGTGATCTGCCTGCCTCTGCCTCCTGAGTGCTAGGATTAAAGGTGTAGTCTATGACAACCTGGCATACTCAGTTTTTATATTAATAAAAAATGAGGAAACAAACATTCAAATATGCCCACAAGTACTTATGAATAGCATTTAAAGGAAGAAAGTAATACAATTTATTCTACACGTTATGTGTGAGAGTGCTTTATAGGACAGGAGTATGGAGCATAACCAAAATACAGCATACAGCATAACCAACGCTGTATAGTGCTTAATTCAGAGACCTTCACCTCTGCTGCCCGCCCAGGAGAGCACGTTCTGGAAGAAGACCTACAATTTGTGTTTCTCCCGCTTACCTTTGCTTGAAGTAGCTCAGAGTCAGAGAAAATAGAAATTAGGAACTTTGAGTTGTCTTTCCTTCATGTTTCTGCTTATCATTGTTATTTAATTACATTGTAATATTTTCTGAAAAAAATTATATGAGTATGCTTGGAGATCACAGAGTAGAATAAGGCTTAAAAGTGAAAACAGACCACCCCGTCTTGATGCCACAGTTCATCGTCAAGTAAAGGGCTCTCTCTCCTGCTTTTGTGTCCGTGTTAGTTGTGTGTATTATGTAACTCTCCACACCTGAGCAGTGTAGACGACTGAATTTTATTCCTGTTGTGCAGCTCGTTCTTTCTCCTAGAAGAGTTAGGTCATTTTGTCCTCACCCTTCTGTCTTTCATCATTGAAACTTGATTACATGTCTGAGAGTGCAGTGAAGAATGTCCTCTTCTGTCTTGACGCTGTTGAACAGCGGATGCTTTCTAAGGTCGCCAGGCTGACTATATGGAGTTTCTGTCTAGAAGCCAATTTCCCATTATCCATTTCCACCATTATTCTAGACATTATTTACCATTATTCATTACCCATTTTTTATCCTAGAGATTTTTTTTTAAACTCCCCGAGGGAGTCCTATTTCCCTCGTTTTTCTTTCTGGATATATTTATTTTACTGAAAAGTTTCAACATCTTCCTCCATACTATGATGTATGGAGGTACTTTAAGAAATGTACCTGATAATGTTTTTATTTCGTTTGTTTTTTTTTGAGATGAGGTCTTGCCAGGCTGTGCAGGATGGCCTCTCATAGCCCCTGGGCTCAGGTGCTCTCCCTCCCCAGCCTTTCCTCTCAGTGACTACAAGCACACACATTTCCTCACTTCAGGTAGATTTTTTTGAATCTTCCCAGATTGACAGTTTTGTTAGGTACAGAATTCTAAGTTGTACATTTTTTTTAACAGCAGCTAGACAATGTCGCTACTCTCTTGCCCGCGGGTGTCGTTTTTGAGAAGTCTGATGCTATGTTTGCAAACTTGTTGTATCTTGTGGATACTCAAAGCAGTGCTTCTCAACCTGTGGGTCATGACCCCCACAGGAGTCACATATATATCCTGAATATCAGATTCTGATTCATAACAGTAGCAGAATTACAGTTATGAAGTAGCAATGAAATAATTTTATGGTTGGGGTCACCATGACATGAGGACCTGTATAAAGGGTCACAGCATCAGGGAGGTTGAGAAGCACTGCTCTAAAGGAGTTCTCCAATTATCCTCTTTATTTCTTATGTTTTAAGGTTTCCTGTAGATACTACCTAGTGGTATATGATAACGATTTAGTACCTTTTATTCTAATTATTTTCATTTAAATTAGTTTATTCAGTTTCATAGACATCTTATACATTTCATAATTTCAGAGATGTTATTTTTGTATATGAGAAAAACATTAAGCTGAGACTGCGAGGCTTATTTGGTCTAAAATCTAAGTATTGCTTCTTTTTCTATAATCTTCATACTAAAGGATGAAAGATATGCAACATATATAATTGCATGTGTCATGAATAAAATAAAATATTCCCATTTTTGGATTATTGATTGATACATTATTAAAGCATCCCAGAATAATTTTATCTTACACTTTGCCTCAAAATCTGAATCATCATTTTCTAGAATTTTTAATGCCTTACTGTGGGCATGGAATCTTGGATATAAATGACATCTAGAGAATATTATCTATATTAATTAGTAGAAGCTAGGAGCACTTGAGAAAACCTTGTTATAGAAGTTAAATGGGGTTGAGTGCAGGGCTTACCAAGCGAAGAAAACCTTGCTGAATGAGGGTTTTAAGTGCGTGTCTGATTTAATGTTCATAACGTCATGAAGGGACAGCAAGTAAATACATCGGAGAACGAAGTGCATTTTACAAGTTATAAAGGATATGATTTTGCTTTTGAATTTGTGCAAATTATTTAAATATGTAATAGTAAGTGCTTGAGGTAAATTGTTTATTTGGATTTGATTTTCATTTTTATGATTGAACTTTTTATTATTTGAAATGGTTAGTATTAGTAAGTTCATCCAGAAACTATAGATGGGCTTCTATGTTAGCATTATTTAAAACTGCGATCAGTTGACTTTCTTTCTCTCAATATGGGAAAATGGAATCCCATGTGCCCTAGAAATTCATACATTGCACAGTCTTAGAGAGGGTGATTTGAAATGCACGAAGACACTGGACTTTGCAGGTATAAATAGGTAAAAAGAGGAGGGATGGCCTGGTGAGATAGCTCTTTGGGTAAAATACTTGCTATGTTAGCTTGATGACTGAAGTTTGATCCCCTAAGAACCATTGTGGAAGGAAGGAGCCAACTTTCCATAGCTGTTTTCTGATTTCTATGTATGGTCCATGCATATGTCTCCCCTCCCCCATAATAAATAAAATGCAGAATGTAAAGGGAGGCTATGAAAGTTAGCATTGGCCAGTTTTGTGCTTTTTCTCGGACCTCCATGTTCACGGGACTGATAACCACACGTGTAATTTTTGAGATAGGTTGTTGCTTTGTCGCCCAGAACTCAGGGTTCTTCCATCTCTGCCTCCCAGGTCTGAGGTTGCAAGTGTAAATTGTCGCATTGGATGACAGGTTTTTCCCTGTGAAGCTGATGAGCTAGTTTTCAGTATCGTTAACAGAGAAGAGGCCCAGTCTTTGAAATCCTTTACGGTGGTAAATGATAGGTGCAATTAAGAATTGAAAGACATAGAACTAATAAACCACATAAGGGAAGCCTATCAACTGATTGCTTATGCGATCATATTATCACATAAAAGGCCCTGTGTAGTTGTTATGTTTGGATTAGCAGCAATGAGCCCTTTCTTACTGGGATTTTATTAAATGTTTGAAATTGCTTAGAAGTTAGTAGCTCCCTTGTGGTGTTACTTGTATTCCAAATCATTTCTTGATGACTAATGTAGCCTTTGACTTGTACTAGATCAAGGTACATCTAAATGAGCAAATCCTTCTGTTTAATTGACATCCAGTTTTTTGAGACATGTCCACAAAGCACATGATATTCTTGGCAGACTGTGAGAGTTGCCCTCTTTCCCAACAATAGCCTTAGTTGTGTTTGCTGTTGAACTTTTGTATCTTTGTTTTTCTATCTAGTTCATATTTTTTTAAGTGTGGCTAGCAAATGTGCTATAACTAATGTAAGAGAGATTTGGTAATTATTAGTGTGAAGATCAAAATAAAAGCATGCAGTTTGTATGATACTGCCCTTCACAGTTGGCTGTATGGACCCCCTCCTCTGCATAAACACCAGTATTCTTATTGTCTGTGAAATGGTTGTTGTTCTGTTCTATGAAATGCTAAACACACACACACACACACACACACACACACACAGAGAGAGAGAGAGAGAGAGAGAGAGAGAGAGAGAGAGAGAGAGAGAGAGAAAGAAAGAGAGAGAGAGAGAGAGAAATTAGTGTAATTAATTACGGTTGACTTCCTCATTATGTCAGTCACTGCATGTCATTTGTAGCTATGGGGTGTCTCTGTGACGGTAAGGACTCTGGTAGCCACAATAACAAATGTTAGTTTTAAAACCTACTTTGTCAAGTCCAAATGGATCAAAGACCTCAACATAAAGCCAGCTACACTGAACCTTATAGAAGAGAAAGTGGGAAGTACACTTGAACTCATTGGCACAGGGAACCACTTCCTAAATATAACCCCAGCAGCACAGATACTGAGAGAAACAGATACTTCCTGAAACTGAAAAGCTTCTGTAAAGCAAAGGACACAGTCAACAAGACAAAACAACAGCCTATAGAATAGGAAAAGATCTTCACCAACCTCACATCAGAGGTCTGATCTTCAAAATATACAAAGAACTCAAGAAATTGAACACCAAAAGATCACATAATCCAATAAAAAAAAAAATGGAGTTCAGACCTAAACAGAGAATTCTCAACAGAGGAATCTAAAATGGCTGAAAGACACTTAAGGAAATGTTCAACATCCTTAGTCATCAGAGAAATGCAAATCAAAACAACTTTGAGATTCCATCTTATACCTGTAAGAATAGCCAAGATCAAAAACACTGATGACAACTTATACTGGAGAAGTTGTGGGGTAAAGGGAACACTTCTGCATTGCTGGTGGGAATGCAAGCTGGTACAGCCCCTTTGGATGTCAGTATGGTGATTTCTCAGAAAATTAGGAAACAACCTTCCTCAAGACCCAGTAATACCACTTTTGGGTATATATCCAAAGGATGCTCATTTGTGCCACAAGGACATGTGTTCAACTATGTTCATAGCAGCTTTGTTTATAATACCTAGAACCTGAAAACAACCTAAATGGCCCTCGATGAAAGAATGAATAAGAAAAATGTGGTACATTTACACAATGGAGTACTACACAACAGAAAAAAATAACGACAACTTGAATTTTGCAGGAAAATGGATGGAGCTAGAAAACATTTTGAATGAGGTAACCCAGACACAGAAAGGCAATTATCACATGTACTCACTCATAGGTGGTTTTTAAACATAAAGCAAAGAAAGCCAGCCTACAAACCACAATCCCAGAGAACTTAGACTAACAATGTGGACACTAAGAGAGACTTACATAGATCTAATCTACATGAGAAGTAGAAAGTAGAAAAAGACAAGATCTCCTGAGTAAATTGGAAACATGGGGACCTTGGGGGAGGATTGAAGGGGGAGGGGAGAGGCAAGGAGGGGAGCAGAGATAAATGTAGAGCTCAATAAATATCAATAAAAAAATTATACGAAAAACTACTTAAAATTGTATGTTACTAGTTTTCTTTTGAGTCATTTGATACGCTTATAATGAACCAGTTTAATTTCGCCAATGTTTTATTTCAAGGTGCAGCTTGGCTAGTCAGACCAGGTCAGTGTGAGCACATGGGACTCATGTGACCTCTTATGGCTTGTCCTTGTGTTATGGTAGATCTCCCTTTGCAGAGCAATTCTTGATTTTTGTGTATATGTGAATCCTATAATCTTACGTTTTTGGAATAATATTTTAGTTCATAAAATGCATAGGGTTAATAAAAGAAGTCAATTATGTTGAATTAAAGTGATAAATGTTAGTTATATTCTTTTTTGTTTGTGTTTATTTATTTGTTATTGCTTTATAAATAATACCATTCAAAATTTCCATTTCCTCCCCTCCTCCCATTTCCCTCCAACTTCCCCACTCACCCTCTCCTCTTCTCCTCCAGTCCTAAGGGAGGGCAGGGTACTCTGCCCTGTGGGAAGTCCAAGGCCCTCCCCTCTCGATCCAGGCTTAGGAAGGTGTGCATGCAAATAGACTAGGATCCCCAAAAGCCAGTACATGCAGTAGAGACAAATCCCAGTTCCATTTTCTAGTTATATTCTTTATTAACGAATTAAACTAAAACATTCTGTCCTCTGATATAATCAAAAATACTATTTTCTAAGCAGTATTTTGAGATAGCCATAATAGTTAGGATATAAAAATGTTTGCATTCTCAAGATCACAGTTGTTATATACTGCTAATACTGCTGTGGTTCATTATTTACATTCTTAATTTAATGTGAGTGGTACTGAAAATTAAGAGAATCTGTGAAAACTCATGAGAGGTCGATTTCCTAGCACGTTCATATTGCCACACAGGTGTTTTTAAAACCTCAGGGTGGTGGTGTGCTATCCCAGGCTCCCAAGGGAGAGATAAAGTTCTAGAAACAGGAGCAGCCTGAAAAGAGTTCCGTTCATTTACCCTAAAAATTAAACTATTTCCACCAGAAGTGTTTGTATGGATTATTTTCTTAAAGGAGTTTGAACAGTGATAACCTAAGATCCGACTTTATAAATATGTGTGTGTATTTAAACATTTTGTTCCTAAGACCATGTAAGTGCTTTCTCTGGCCGCGAGCACCCAGTGGGGCAGCTTTGGCAGGTTGTGGAATTGTAATCTGAAGCTTGGCTGCTTCTCTGAAGATGAGCAGCAACAATTCTATGTCTTTAAGGTTGTTTATTGCTATTTCAATAAACCTAATCATTTTTAGGTGTGTTACTATCTTAGAGCATTGGAGCTGTAGCAAACCGTTTATGTGGTTTGCATGGAATTCTTTGTTATATTTATATTTTATAAAACTCATTTGAAACTTCACCCTATGAAGGCATATTGTGGGGGACTTGTCAACCTTGCTTTCACACACAGCCTTGAACTGCACTGTTGAAACCAATTGCGTAATTTTGCCCTAGGTGATTTTCACCCACGGAAAACACTTTGGACTTTGCTAAAAGGGGCAATTGACGACTTTCAGCTTTCAAAACTGCAGTGTTGGATAATCACTACGTAGTGTACACGGTGCCTTGCTTGTAGGTGTTAGTGTTAGGCACAAAAATGGGGTGAACTGTTATTCTGTACAGAAGGCAGTATGTATAAGAATACAAATTTGGAATAAGTTGCATAAAACAGGAATTCAAAAAATATTGGCTAGTTAATACATCTCTACTAGTGTATGAGTAAGCTAACTGCTATGAGCTGTGCTACTAGAAAGATGTCAGTATGAAAACATGCTGTTGTATGAGAAAATATGTAAATAGATCATACAGTAACAGGTGACAATGGAATGAGAAATGTGTATGCCAGCTCTCATACTGCTTAAGAGTAAGCTTTTGATGTGAGATTTAACAGTAATTCACTAAGATCAGGTAGATGAATGTTTGATGCTCTTAGCCTTTTAATTACCGCTTTTCAATTTTTACTATAATCTAGGTTACTCTTCTGCCTATGTAATGCTGCCGTTTGAGGGCAATAGACACAAGTGTTGCACAAGGAAGACTGAGTGACCATTTACTAGAGCTGTGGGAGAAGGAAGATTGCCTGTACCTCAGAATAGAAATATGTTCAATCCAGTCAGAAAGAGGAGGAATTGTAGACAGATGGGACTAACTAGGGAAATACTAATAGGATGTTTTATGGTTTTTTTTGTTTTGTTTTGTTTTTGTTTGGTTTGGTTTGGTTTGGTTTTTTGAGACAGGGTTTCTCTATGTAACATCCTTGCTGTCCTGGAACTCCCTTTGTAGACCAGGCTGGCCTTGAACTCACAGAGATCGCTTGCCTCTGCCTCCCAAGTGCTGGGATTAAAGGCATGTGCCACCACCTTGCTAATAGAATGTTTTAAAGTATATATTAAGTTTGATTTCAAAAGAGCAGCATTGTGCTGGGGTAAAGTTGTTAAAGAGGAGCCAGGCGTGGTGGTGCATAAGTACAATCTCAGACCTTAGGAGGCGGAGAAAGATGGGTGGCATGGTTGAGGCCAGCTAGGCTGCCTCAAACACTGATCGGGCTCAGGTGCTAGGGACCTTGGATTCATTATTTAGGCAATTGCTCTTCTAATTGGAAAACAGTCCCGTAACCGTATGGCAATAGGGCTTATGTGAGATCCACAAGAATGAATATGGCATCTTTTGGGAGCATCACTTCTACTTAGGAGATTTTTGGAGAAAATAACTTTTTATATGGAGGTAGACATATAGAGTATGAGATATGATTCATATATAATAAGATACTATGTTTTAAAGTAAGAGTCCAGTAAAATTTTAAGAGAATGTGGCATGTCATTAACTTGTAATTTGAAAATTACAGGAATATTTTTAATTACTAACTGATGTTGTATTTCTATAGTAGATAGCCTTAAACAAAACAGTCACAATGTGTTATTATAAATTTGTTATAGTATGATTGATAATTAGTGGGCTAGGAGTTGATCAGACTAAAGGCAATCCTTGAGAAGAAATTTTATCAGAAAGATTTCAAAAGAAGGTTATAGGATATGAGAGGCTGTGTTTACAATTTAAGGAAAAATCCAGAGCTTCTCCAGGTTCCAGACTAATAGCTTGGTAGTGATGCCGATGGCTATAAAAGTTGAGACGGTGTGAAGTTTAGACAGGAGTTGAAAAGAACTGCAAGGGGCTGGGCTACTGCGATACCTGCAGGATGGAGAAGTGGCTAGTAAGCAGTGTGAGAAGGGGATCTAACGGAGATTATGGGTTGGGAGTGTAGAGTTGGGGAATTTTCCCATGGAAAATAGAGTCCATGAGTGCAGACAGAATATTTGAGAGTCACATTTATAAATACCATTTTGGGACTGGGGGATGGCTCAGTCAGTGAAGTTTTCATCACAGAGCCCCGAGTGCTGAGTCTGAATTCCCATCACCTCTGAGCCATCTCTCCAGCCCCCCATATATGTCTCTTATGTGATTTTAAAGATATGTATGATATAGTATAACGTAAGCTGTGATGGTAGATACTGATTGAAGCAAGTCACAGTATAACTTGGATACTACTTATATTTAAAGCCTTGGTTTAACTCAGAATTTTTTTTTGGAAGTTTTTCAAAGATATAATTCTTAGAGCTGAAGAAATGGCTCAGTGGTTAAGAGCTCTGGCTGCTCTTCCTGAGAACCTGGGTTCAAGTCCCAGCACCCATATGGCAGCTCACAACTGTCTGTAACTCCAGCTCCAAGAGATCGTACACCCTCCACAGACATACATATAGCCAAAACATCAATGCATGTGAAATAAAAATAAATAAAAATATACATCTTTATTTATGTGATGTGTATATGACCTGTGTCCATTTGTCTGTGGAGGTGAGAAGAAGGCATCGAATCCCCTGAAGTTAGAGTTTCAGTGCTTATGAGTCCCCAGTGTAGGTGCTGGGAACCAAACTCAGGTCTTCTGCAAGGTGATCTTATAACCATGGAGCAAATACTTGAAACAAACACTAATAGGTGCTGGATGTTATGATGCAAATACTTGTATCCAAGGATCTTTGAGGAGTTAAAGTTCGAATTATTTTTTAGGCTAGCCTCTTCTTGGCTAACTCTTGCACCTGGACTAGCCCATTTCTAATAAGGTGTGTAGTACCCCAAGGTGCGCTTACCGGGAAGATTCTAGCCTACGTCCATCCTGGGTCGGAGCTTCTTCGCGTGTGCCTCAGAGAGCAGAGCTATCTGCCCGGGAGAGGGGAGCATTGCATCTCTGCTCCAGAGAGCAGAGCTGTCAAGTCTGAGCTCACTTCCTCTTCCTCCCAGCATTCTGTTCTGTTTACTCCATCCACCTATGTTCTAACCAATAAAATGGGCCAAGGCAGTTTCTTTATTAGCCAATGACCTTCCTCCATCAAAATTCTCCTTAAACTTTCATTTAATGCTACAAAGGCATTCATTCTTATTTCATTTGGACAGATGTCTCTTAAAATCACTATCATAGTATTAACTGTTGAAGTATATAAAATGTTCACAGTGTAGATAAGCTAAATATACGCTAAGTTACTGTCTTCTTGACACTGAAAGTCAGTATGATGTGGACCTGCTGTGTTGGTAGACATTGGCCTGGTGCAAAACCACCATTGCATTCAACTTTATGTGACAGCCTTAAAAATTTACTCCAGACCATGTTGTAGCAAAATGAAGCATAATTTTATAAGTTCCTATTACAGATGTGTATTCTAAATCGACCAAATTTAATTCTAAAACTAGTAAGATAGCATTTGAGACCTGTAAAAATGCCACTTTTTGAAGTTTGACATGAAAACAGCACTTTTTTTTAAGTTGAAGTATTCAAGATTTTAAATATAAGAATGATTAGAATTTACCCATTAGTTATAATTTAGTTTGAAGCCATGTTTTTGTTTGTTTGTTTGTTTATTTATTTATTTATTTTGAGACAAGGTTTTCTTGTTTAGCCCTGGCTGTACTGGAACACACACTATAGGCCACGCTGGCTTCGGACTCAGAGATCTGCTTGCCTCTGCCTCCTGAGTGCTATGATTAAATGCGTGCACCACCATTCCCAGCTGACTTGCACTATCTTAAATTGATTCCCACATCACAAACATGAACAAATGATATTATTGTGGGAGGTTTGATTGAGAAAGACAAATGGTGTTAAATTGGTGTGATGGTTTCTGATCTTAATAGTGAATTCATTTCTCAAGCTTTCCATTAAAGATTTAATACCAGATTATTATACTACAGTAATCTGGGAGGACTTTAATATTTAATTTATTGGCCTTTTAATTTGTCTTATTTCATTCAAAGCTTTCTAAATTGGTGGGCTGAATCATCATTTTGGATGATTTGATAGAGTGTAATTTTCCGTTCTGAGACCTCCAGTAGATCCCTCTTCTCCTGTCTGTCTTGGATTTGGCTCTGGGCTTGTTGTATTTACCGTTTAGGTTGTTTTCTCCACATACGTCATACCACCACCAGCCTCCTAAAGAAGACAGATGTGTGATTTAATTGGATAATGCCTCCTGTCTAGTAGCTGTTAATATATTTCATGGTTATATCTTTGTTTCATATAAACTATATTATGTGGTAGGTGCATGTATTCCAATATTCATCTTTGTAACCCACGTACACCATCAAAATAGTGTTTGAGGAGTATCATAGGCAAAATTGCCAGCTGGACCTGAATTAGCACTTCAAACTACAACCCAAAATAGATTTTTGTCTTTGGACAGAATACTTACTTAAGATTAGTATTTAAAAAAATGGATATTATAGATAATAGTTAAAACTGTAGGGGATACTTTGAAGAAAACAGTATTGGTATTAATGACATACCTGAGTCACTGTCTGGACAGTAGCGCTGCCCCTTCGCTCTGTGATCCCATGTGGAAAACATCAGATCTCTGTGTTCCGGGAGTGCCTCGGGGACATTGCCAGCAGTGGCGGCCAGATGTAGCGTGTAGTTGGTCTCGTGACTTCCCAGGCGCAGGGAATATTCGACATAGTGCTTGTTGTCTTTCCAGTCTTGGAGCTCAAGTCGCAAGATGTAGTTAGACTGTTTTACTATGGCATAGATCTTCTCTAGGCCCAGCCAAAATTCTCCTGAAGAGAAAAGGTGTGTGTGGGGGGAGCGACACCTGTGTATTGTTAGCTACAGATCAGGTCCTGACTGACCTGTTTGTCTTTGTGTGTGCCTTCGCCAAGCTCTCACTGTTTAGCCCAGACTGACCTTAAAGTTGAGATCTCCCTGCCTCAGCCATCCAGTGCTGTGATGACAGGTATGTACAATCATGCTCCCTGGCCAATTTTTAACAATTTTTAACATTCTTTTCAATTCTCTAAAGTAAATGAGTTGTTTTAGTCCTGACTTCTTGGTTACTTTGAAGCCCTATAAAACATTTATATTATTGATGTTGTGGTGTGTGCTTGTAATATTAATTAACTGTTGGGAGGTCAGACAGAAAGATTTGTTCAGTCCTCAGCAACACAGAGTTGTCTAAGGCTATCCTGGGCTACGTGAGACCCTATCTCAAAAACCCAAAACAAATCCTTTCCAAAACTTTTATTAATGCACACTTTTGTGAAACTCATGTCTGTGTCTGGATATATACACTGTCCCTCCCTTTCTCTTTCCCTCTGTTCCTGAACTTTCCTTTCATTATTTATTTATTTATTTATTTATTTTTATTTATTCGTTTATTTTTACTTTCTTTGAGTTTTGGGCTCTAACTGACTTCATGCACCTTGGGGAAGACTCTCCCACTGAACTACACCCATTGGTTGTCCATTGGCTACATTATTATGGGTATTTAAAGATTTGGTAATTGATAGAGTAATATCTCATTTGTACCTCCTTATGTATATCGGATGTTAATTAATATGCCTACATTCAGTCAAGAGAATGCTTTTATATATTCAGTTTTGGATAATACTGATAGAATTTTTCTCAAATGCAAAGTTACTTTAAAATAGAAAAAGAATCTCAGAAATTAACAAAAACATTAGATTTGAATGTTTTGTTATTAGTGGTTTTCTCTATAATTAAAACTTTTTATTCAGAATTAAAAACAGCAGTTATATAAGTAGATCATTATACAACTATTATTTAATGATAAAAATGAATACTTCATCATTGCTGCTGAGTTAGGATACTTCACTTAAGGATTATAAATGGAATTAGTTTCTGATTAGAAATCAATGAGCATTCTGAACTGTCAGTCTTTTAGTGTTAAACTCAATCTTAGAAGAGTTATGCAGTAGCATTTCATTTGTATTTTAATAAATAAAGCTTGCCTAAAGATCAGAAAAGTAAAACAGCCACACTGGCCAGCCTTACAGGCCAGGCAGCAATGACACAGACCTTTAATCCCAGTAACCACACTAGCTTGCCATAGAAGCCAGTGAGTAATGGTGCACACCCTTAATCCCAGAACTAGAGAGGATTATAAAATGGGAGGAGAGAGTTCTTAGTCACAGTCTGATTCTGAAGTTTCCTAGAGGAAGGATCACAATTTTAGCCTGAGGTAGAGGTAAGAGCTAGTGCCTGCCTGTTTTGCTTTTCTGACCTTCAGGTTGAACCCCAATTTCTGCTCTGAGGTTTTTATTAATTGTGCTTCAGAATTAGGACTATAAAATATTACTGAATTTACCTTCTCTTTAGGGATTTAACTAGTATTGTGAGTAAAGAATTTTAAAAATAGTCAAGTAGTACTGAGTCTTAAAAATTTGGTGTAATGGCAGATGCATTCCACTCTATAAGTGAATACTTACACATTCACAGAAGTCCATAATATGTTTTTGGGATTTTAAGTATCTGTTTATTTTATATTCTTTTGGTTATTTTTATAGTTTAGTTTTGTGATCAGAGTAGAATATTCTACATTAAATATATCGCAGAGAACCACAGCTCCATAGTATGTATTTATAATACTTGAATAATTAAAATTGAAATGAGTATTTAAGTAGCTAGACACTGTATCTGTGACAGTTCCCCTGTTCGTTCTAACTGTTTCATTTTTTACTTTATTCCTTTCTTTAAGCTGCAGGGATCAGTCCCAGTGTAGTGCTACTCAGTGCTCTGCCCCATTTTAACCTCATATCACTTGTACTTCAAATATCAACGAAGGAGTCCTATAATGCTGCCTTTGCAGCTCATCCATAGCCTTACCAGTCTCTAAAGCCCATGGCACTTATGTTTTCCCTAATAACCATTGTGATAATCATGAACTATTGAATTAAATTTCAACAAGCATACTTAAGAGCAGACATGTATTAGTGATAAGTACAATTGAAATAATTGTACTTGCTAACGTATAAAATTTATCAATCAGTTTAATGAAGACTAGTTTTTTGTTTATTGTTACATTTCCACTGTCTATTTTATAATTGTTGCTTAACTTATATTCTTTTTCTTCGAAAATGGATCTCAGTGTGTGGTCCAGACTGGCCTTGAACTTTCCATCCTCTGCTTCATTCCAGTCCCCCGCCCCCAGGGTTAAAATCTCAGGCCTGTATCAGTACATCCAGTTCATATTGTTAAATTAGTAGATAAATGAATAATGTTAATAATGTAAAGATCTCAGGCTTGTATCCAGTCAACATTGTTAAATATGCAGATAAATGAATATGTTAATAGTGTTAATAAGGATCTCAGGCCTGTATCCAGTCAATATTGTTAAATATGCAGATAAATGAATAATGTTAATAGTGTTAATAAAGATCTCAGGCCTATATCAGTACACCCAGTTCATATTGTTAAATTAGCAGATAAGTGAATAATACAAGGAAATCACTTTACCATCAAATCTTCCGAAACCGTTTTTGTAGTTCTCCCACGTTTCGTTGAAGTCTTGTGACCCATCTTTCCGGTGTTGAATTAATGTCCACGGGCTACCTGGAGGGTGTTAATGGATGCAGTTATTCTTAGTAGATTAATATTAATGGGAAAAATGACCATGTTTTAACTTTGGTTTTAATTGGTGATTTTGGGAGGTGATTTATTATTTTTTGTTTTTTGGGGTTTTTTTTTTTTTTTTGGTTTTTCGAGACAGGGTTTCTCTGTGGCTTTGGAGCCTGTCCTGGAACTAGCTCTGTAGACCAGGCTGGTCTCGAACTCACAGAGATCCGCCTGCCTCTGCCTCCCGAGTGCTAGGATTAAAGGTGTGCACCACCACCGCCCGGCTGGGAGGTGATTTGTTAATTTGGTATTATATAGTTAAGGTAATGTACTTTATTATTTATTATGGTCCCAAATTTGCAGAAATAATCATATTCGGTGGATTAATAACAGGCTTAGTCTTGGTAATAGGCAATGAATATCTTTAATTTACTTTAGCCCATTCTTTCCTTAGGCAGGTTTTACCTGATTGGGTGTCACAGTACACATTAAACACTTGAGAGTTGCTTGTTCTAATGGCATACACGCCACTTGTATGTTCACCTCTGTTATAAATGGCAGAGCAGTCAGCAGGAAGGTCTAGAATTAACAAACATAATAATGTAATGTTTAGGAGTAGAATATTTTTGGAGCTTGATGGAGTTGCTGTTTCATGGAATTGGTGTGACTGTTCAGTAATGTTTATGCTAAGGCATATTTGCTAGACAGCAAACTATCCAACTAACATTAAAATAACATTTCCAACTTACTTATTTTAAAGAAAATCTGCAAAATGAGAACTTTAAAAGGCATTATTAATTTGTTAGGCATAGTAAGAATATTAAGCAGAGGAAGTTCAGTACAGGGTTTGGTTCATAACTAGAATCTACAGATGTGTAGAAGCAGTGAACATACAGGAAGAGAGCTGAACTTTAAAAGGCATTATTAATTTGTTAGGCATAGTAAGAATATTAAGCAGAGGAAGTTCAGTACAGGGTTTGGTTCATAACTAGAATCTACAGATGTGTAGAAGCAGTGAACATACAGGAAGAGAGCTAACAGGTATATTTTCTATGTGAATTACATAAACAAGAATAATTGTTGGGAATATATAGTTTTGTTGAAGTCTAGCTGGAAATAAGAGATTTTGTTCCCCGGAACTTTTGTTATATCTGTAAAAGATTTTAAGCAGAAAAGAAAGCAGAATTTTTGAAGAGAAGAATTTCATAATCTTCATCAGTTTTTAGAAGTGTACTTTTTCTTTATACACATGACTGTATTTTGTTGCTTTTGAAAGTAATTTTTAAATAATGACTTTAGGCCCCTTGCATAGGTTTCTAAGTCTCTTATAAACATGAGCTTATTCTTTTTCTACACCTGCAGTATCATTTTCTATCTATGAAATTAATAATTAGTTCATGTTTTTAATATCAGCTTCATATCTTAATACCATATATAGTGTTAAAATGTTAAAAAAAAAGAAACTAAAAAACCAGTATCTAATTAAGTTGACATTTGATGATGGTATTTGATATATATGTCTTTTTACTTTTTTAGTTTAGATCAGGTCCTAAAAATAGGGAATTATATAGATGAACCCCACCAGATTATCTTACCATCTTGTTCTATAATTTTTGTTTCATTTGGTTGAAGCGGGGGAGTAGTTCTTGGTGCTCTTGATTTAGAAGAAAGGGAATTTTCTGTGGGTTCTTGAATACCAGTCTTTCTGAGCTGATAAAAGAATATAAATCTACTTTAAAAATGCTATTGAATATATAATTAAGGAATTCTGGGTAAGGATACCAAAAAGTACAATTATGTACACGTTGTCTTTGAGTTTATAATGTTTTCTATGGTAAAACAATAAACTGGGCTGGAAATAGAGCTCAATGGCAGGGTGCCTGCTGAGCCTGTGCATAAAGGTCTGACCCCAGCTCTACAAGGGAGCAAAGAGGAATATACAGTGCTTTTCAGAATGTATATGCATTCTGTTCTTGAGACATTTAATCAAACATATTGTTTAGCCGGGCGGTGGTGGCGCACGCCTTTAATCCCATCACTTGGGAGGCAGAGGCAGGCGGATCTCTGTGAGTTCGAGGCCAGCCTGGTCTACAAGAGCTAGTGCCAGGACAAGCTCCAAAGCTACAGAGAAACCCTGTCTTGGAAAAACTAAAAACAAGCAAACAAACATATTGTTTAATAAGTAACAAAATTAAGAGAATGAAACAAACAAAACGAGACATTGATTAAAAGGAAAAGAACCAGTAAGGCTATATGCTTTGCTTAACATATTTGAATATGTTCTCTTTCCAACAGTATGAATCACAATCTTGGCCAACTTTATTAACTTTTGTGTGCCAAATATGATATTGCCATGGTCAATTCAAATGTTCAATGTCTACTCTGTGTTTGTACAGTATTTTATGTGAAGGGTTTTAGTAAATAAAGTAATAGGAGAAGAATCCTAGGTTCATAGATCTTCCAGTTTAATTCAGGGATAGGCAAGAAATAACTTTATATTTATGCTAAATATAAAGATGTTGAGAAATAATTGGATTAGTGCCTTTTGGGGAGAACTTTTATTTTTGATTAAATGCCTTGACAGCTTTACTGAACATTTTGTATTTGATGAAAGTATATGAGAAGTGCAGATACCTGCAAAAAAGAGCATTTTAGACAGAGGTCCTGGGGCAGCGTGTTTCATGTGCTTCAGGAACAGCAAGGAAGCCAGTGAGATAGAATCAGTGCGATGATCAGGTTCTCAGGGTAGTGATGAGTAAGACAGGAAGCTATTGTGGGGGTTTTGAG
Organism: Microtus pennsylvanicus; assembly: GCF_037038515.1. Lineage (NCBI taxonomy): Eukaryota > Metazoa > Chordata > Mammalia > Rodentia > Cricetidae > Microtus > Microtus pennsylvanicus. Next base: position 35,359,662 of record NC_134591.1, on the reverse strand, counting down.
CAAAATAGGTTCAGGACCTGCTTTAAAATCCAATCGGATCACTTTAATGCACGCAGTTATGAATCCTTTTTCCTCGCAGTTTATATGATAGGCTCTGCTGTTTGCTTTGTAGGACATGTGAGGAAACCGCAAGACAGGTTAGTTGCCAATTGCATAGAAAGTTTGCAAGCAGATGATTAGCTGTGGAGGGCTGTCTTAACAGCCCGTGTTGACATCAGCCAGTGCAGCAGATCGAACAGAGCAGTAGGCTGACTTACCTGGTTTTCTATTTCTTTTATCTGGCTGTGCTGTTGACTTAATTGTTTATATTGCTCTTCCACAGTCTGGAGGAGGTCTTTGATGCTGTTATCTTGCTGTTCTACAAAACTCTGCACACAGATTTTAGTTTGTTTAAAATTTTCTCTGTCTTTTTAAGTTTTTATTCATTTTTAACAGTCATCTAATTTTAAACTGGTAGTGGGTTAGAAAAGTGAACATTGGCTATCATTGTCCTGTGTTTTTTCAAATAATATATACTTTTGTTACTATATTAAAAATTACCATTTCTAAAATTTTCTGAGTTTTATTTAAACTAAAAGAAACAATGTTTCAAAGGAATTAAAACATACCATTTGCAGTATTAATCTATTTTTGTTTATGGAAGAATAGTATTAAATTTAATTTTTTAAAATTTTTTTACCTCTAGTAATTAGTAGTAACATAATAATTGAACATTATAAACTTTATTGTTCAACTGATATTTAATCATCATATGAAATATATATTTTAGCTATTTTCAAATATAATATTAGGCAAGCAAAACTGAATTGAAGTTACAGAGGAAAATTTTATTTCCTAGTAAAATTTCTTTCTGGAAAGTATTAAGTAGTTTACTCACATGGCAGAGTATTTAAAATAGTATTTCTTTAAGATGTATTTTTAAAAATACACATGGAAAATAGTTATGAGTTCTACTTACTTTAAGTGACGTCACTTCTGGGTGCTCCTGAGTCCCAGGTTGGCTTTGAATTAAATTCATTAGCTGCTCCTCCAAAGCACCGACTTTTTGTTGAAGTGCGGTTTTCTCTTCTAGTAGGTTTTCAAGTTTGGAGTTGAGTTCAAGTGACATATTCTTCACCTCCTCATTTCTGACTCGTAGTTTGGATGTAGTTCTTCTTAGTTCCTTTTCCTCTTCTCTGATTTCGTTGGTTTGAAGTGATAGGTCATAAAAAGATTGATCAAATATGTTGAGTTTCTGAAATATGTCGTTAATTTGTCCCTTAGTCTTATGGACAAAATCTTTAAGTCCATGTCCCAGCTGAAGGAGGCCATTGGCTAAAATTTTGACATCATCTAGCATAGCAAATCTTGATTTTGACTCTGAAGATACAGAATCAAATGATGAATTGTCTGTATCAATTCTGGACGAAATTACTAGAGGAAAAATAAAAAGAAATATTTTAATTGTGTGCATTTTTGTCCTAATTATTCAATTTTAAGCAATTTGGACCTACTTCCTCCTGTAAGGAGAGCTGAACCTCTTGACTTTATATACACGGCTGTTTGTAGCGTGCACATAGCTGGCAGCTAAATGTGGTTAACCATTAAGCTGTGCTGACTTGCACGAATGTAACCCTCCCCATATTGAGTTAGATCGATGGCAATGAAATCAAGGAAATGAGCAACTAGCAGGAGGTAATTTTAAAAATTGGTATTTAAATTTGCCATATTAAGAATTATATTTTCAGTACTAAGGTATCTACCCACTTTTTAAAAGTTTATTTTAGTATTTCTTTTTCTATAGGAGATTTACAAATAAACCTTAACTTTTGATGGATAAGTTGTCATTAAAATTGAGGAGAATTAACTATATGTACCCCTAGTTCTCGTTTGTTTATTCTGGAAACAGCCACCATTCCCCAAAAGCCTTTTGTGTAACCTTTCCCAGTCCTGTGGCAGTGCTATGGTTCTCGTTGCTGTAGCTTGTATTTCGTGTCCGCCAACATGTAACTATATATTTCTGTTTTGTCACGATAGCTACTGGTTAGTGTCTTTACTCCCCAAATGTCCTAACCATTCTTGTATATCATCCCAAAATTCCCAACATCTTGTCAGTGAAGACATTTCTCTCCCTTTCTGTTGTTTTCATGTCTCAATGTCATAGTTTCTATTCCATGTGAAGTAGCAGTACACTTGTAATCATCTGAATATAAACTAGAATTAATCTTAATGCCTCCAGTGGCAGAGAAAATTTGCCCAATATATATTTTTCTGAAGTTTGTGATCTTAATAACAATTTTGTTACTATAAGTTTAACAACATTAAATATTAAAAGTATATTAAAGAGTAAATGTTCCAGTGTCTCCAGTTGATGTTAAAAGGAAAAATAGTAAGCTCTTAAGCTATAGGTGGTTGTTGCATTAACCACTATTATCACCCTTAATATTAATACAAAATATTTGGGAAAGCTGACGTGGTAAAATTATTAAGAGTGTGAGTTCTGGAGTCTCATTGTTGTCTGGTTCTAAAAGTTAGTGCTTTGGCCTTAAACAAATTATTTAATTTCCCCATGCAGCAGTTTTCTCATTTGTTGGGATGATTGTACTTTGTAATCTGTAGCTTTGTTTTGTTTTGTAGCCCAGGCTAACCTCAGATTTGTGGTGATTCTTCTGCTTTAGTGCTGAGATTATGGGCATTTACCATCACACATCAGGATCATGTCTATAACTTTAAAAATGTTTAAAATGCATAGTTGTTTTGCCTTTGTTCATACCTGTGTACTACTGTCTAGGTAAGATGACGTTGGAGTCTTTCAAATTGGAGTCACAGATGGCTGTGAGCCACCATGTGGGTCCTCTGGAAGAGGGGTCAGTGCTCTGCTCTAATGAACCGTCTTTCCAACCTTCATGCTTATGTAATATTAAGATTTGTAAATTAAGTTGTCAGACAAAATTTTACAAACTGCACCATTTCTAAAATTTAATTCATAGAAATATCCATTTCTGGCATAAAATAGAGGTTTTTTTTTGTTTTTTTTTTTTTTTTGTTGAGTGACTAAGTATCAAGGGTTTGACTCTGGTGGTTTCTTTAGAGACATGGTTAACATGGAGGTTGCGAACATGACTCTGGAGCACAGCTCCCCAAGTGGAATCCTGAGGCTGCTACTCTTCAGCTTTTCCGCCATTGGTCACGTTATTTGCTTTCTCTGTTTCCTCTTTTGTCAAGTGGAGATAATACTTCATTTAGGGTTGTGAAAAAATTAAAGTTAGTTAAATCACGGGCATCTACTTGCGGTGTGGTAGGCACTAAATATCGTGTATCAGCTATTCCTTGTCATTAGAAACAATGTGGTTACAGCTCACAGTGTTTATTGGTGAGAACTGATGTGCGATTATGCAGACATGGGAATTTTGCTGATATCTAGGCTGAAGAGGTTTGTTCTCTTGAATCTTGGCAAGGAAATATCTCCTTTGATTATCGTGTATATGTGCATACTTTCTCTTTTCTTTTTAGAATGTATATGTGGGTGGTGGTGGGCCTCGAAAACCTAGGACCTTAGCATACTAGTTGAGCACTCTCCCTCTGAGCAATTTCCTCAGCCCACCCTGTGTGTATCTTTATTTAAGTATGTATTACAGAGTTTTGTAAGTACTTTTGGTGGAAGTAAATAATAAACAGACATGTCCATACAATTCTACTAATAAATATGGAAACTAATTAGTTGAATGTCCTGTGCACTGATGTGTGCCATGAATTATTAAAGTGTATGTTGAACTTCATTGAATAGTCACATTTTCTCCTTTCATGGTAAAAGGTAGTGATCCTTGGTCATACAGGGCATATTTCGAAACTTTTCTTGACTAAGCTGTTAGCCTTTGTGGTTTAAAACTATTGACCCCAGAATTACATCCACCTAGTTAAGGTGCACGATGAGCCAATCTCTCTACTTTGTTACACTATAAACCGGTTTTTTTTTTGGCTAGGTGATTATTAATTTATATCCTACCTCCTTTGTATAATGCCTTATGCCTTATAGGAACAATAAATATTTATGGGATGGGTAAAAGATTTTTACATATAATGAAGTGTAAACTTGTATGTAGCAGATGGAGACTGCTTTGCTATTGCAGCTTCCTTGTAAAAAAGGGATTATGAAGAGGAGCCCCCTTTTGAAAGAAATTATTTTATTTTATGCTCGAGAGTAGTTTGTCTGCATGTGTGTCTGCAGATGCTCATCAGATCCCCTAGGACTGAATTAGAGACTGTTATAAGCTGCCACGTGAGTGCTAGGAATCAAACCCAGATCATTTGAAGGAGCAGCCAGTGCTCTTAATCACTGAGCCATCATTCCAGTCCCCAGAAGGGAGCCCTTTAAATAGAACCCTGGTCAAATATATCCAGTCATTTAGAAAAACAAAAACTTAAGTCAAACAAATAAAACACTGTTAAGCAAACTCAGTATTTAAGAATCTATTTCTAGGAAATTCAAATTCTAGGACACTGACCAGCCTTAGCATGCTTATGTTCCATGAACCACAGACACCACTTGCTTTCCCAGCTTACGAGGAATTAAGATTAAATGAATTTCAAATTAGAAACAAAATATTTTGCCTAGTTAAGAAAACCTTTTTTTTGTCTATTAATGTTTTGCTTGTGTGTGTGTGCGTGTGCGTGTGTGTGCGCACGTGCACATATCACATGTGTGCAGTGGTCTGAAAAGAGTTTTGGATCCCCTGAATTTTGGAATGCTTACCTTGTAGATAAATGGAAGTGGATAAATAGAAATATGAACTGAAGAAAAGAACAATGTTAGATAAGACATTCGCTCCCCCTTTCTCTGATCAGAACAACAGCACCAATTAAATAGATGTTTAATAGAGACATAATATAAGCAGAGACTACTCATTGATTTCCCAGCCGCCCAGACCCAAAGAATCACACAGAAACTATATTAATTTACAACACTGTTTGATCGATGACTCAGGTGTATTTCTAGCAAGGTCTTACATCTTAAATTAACTCATTTCTGTTAACTTGTGTATTGCCATGTGGCTATGGCTTACCAGGTTCTAGGTGTCTTTCTCCTTTGGCTATATGGCATCTTCTTCTTCTTTTTTTTTTTTGGTTTTTCGAGACAGGGTTTCTCTGTAGCTTTGGAGCCTGTCCTGGAACTATATGGCATCTTCTTGACTCAACCTACTCTCTCTATATATCTGTGTTCTGATTTCCTGCCTGGCTTTACTCTGCTAAGCCATTGGGCAAAACAGCTTCTTTATTAATCAATGGTAATAAAACATTCACAAATACAGAGGGGGAATTCCATATCATCTCCCCTTTTCTGTCTAAATGAAAAGGAAGGTTTTAACTTTAACATAGTAAAATTACATATAACAAAACAGGTATCAAGCAAAAATTACAGTTACAATATTTAGTCTGTTCATATCTAGCAAAATTAAAGAAAATACACTATTATCTATTTTATCTTTGTGAGTCTAAAGTTTCATATCTTATTTATCTTTTATCGTAACTTAGGAAAACTATCAGAAAACTAAGGAGGTCTTATTTCATCAAACCACATTAGCCTCGATGGAATCCACAGGTTCTTATCCTCTGTGGAAACAAAAGCAGAACCTCTTTTCCAAAGTAACATATTTTTACACTCAAATTTTGAAGTCAAGATACATTTAAAATATATATATATACACATATGTATATATATGTTAGTTTAGTTTAGCAGCCTGTACAATGAAATGTCTCTCTGTACTTAGCTCATTAACAGTCAAAAATTTAAAGAAAACACAATAATATACACAATCCAGATTCTTTGTGTATTTTCATCTTTACATGGCTTATTTTTCTACTCTATTACTTTTTAATATTTATTTTATTATCTTTACTCCTTTAATTTATGACTGTTTTTTTATAACTGTCTATACCCCCTTTCCTCTCTCTCAAGCCTATGTACATTTTTAAACATACTGTTACCAGTTTAGAGGTTTATTTTTTTTCTTTTTTTTTTCTTTTCTTTTTTTTTCTTTTTCGAGACAGGGTTTCTCTGTGGCTTTGGAGCCTGTCCTGGAACTAGCTCTGTAGACCAGGCTGGTCTCGAACTCACAGAGATCCGCCTGCCTCTGCCTCCCGAGTGCTGGGATTAAAGACGTGCGCCACCATCGCCCGGCTTAGAGGTTTATTTTTGCCTGAATCTGTCTTTACTATGTATCTGTTATCATTTTATGATCAGGAGCACCTTTTTTTTTTAAACCTAAATGCTATGCAGACATATCTCGGACCAACTTTATGGCCCTGCCTATTGGCTCTACCCAACATGGCAGAGCCATGTTCACTGCCTCTGCTAGCCATGCTTATTGCCCCAGCTTCAGGGATACAGTGGGTCTATGTCGCCATTAAGCAGCTAGTAGCACATTGCTCACAAACCCTATTTAAGTGTAGACCTCCTGAAAGAGCCAGAGTTCATGCTACCAGTGAGAACCAGGAAACCTTCTTTTAAAGAAGCCATATGGTTTTTGCTGCTAATGCTGAGTCAGGAAGTCTTCTCTTAAAGGAGCCCTGCCTCTGCTCACTGCCCACAAACAAAGTCTATCTGAAAAAAAATGCTGATACCAAGAAGCTACAGTTGACTCCGTTTTTTGTGGGTCTAAAAGCTCCCCACTTTTTTCTAGCTTTTTTAGGTCTTAGGTGTATCCATGCCCCAGATGGTGGACACCATTTTGTCATTGGAGACTGTTTGTTAGTTTCCTGGCTGCCCAGACCTGGATAATCACATAGAAACTGTATTAATTACAACACTGTTTGGCTCATGACTCAGGTGTATTTCTAGATAGCTCTTATTTCTTAACTCTTTCCTATTAATTTGCGTATCAGCATGTGTTTTTGACTTATGGGTAAAGGTTCTGGCTGTCTTTCTCCTTTGGCAGTTACATGGCATCTCCTTGACTCCACCTACATTCTCTATATCTCTGTTCTGATTTCCTATCTAGCTTTACTCTCTTAAGCCATTGGCCGAGCTTCTTTATTAACCAATGGTAATAAAGCTTATTCAAAGCATACAGAGTGGAATCCCACATCAATGTAAGGTTAGAGGTTTGGGACAGAGTTCATTTGGCTGTGCTTTCCCGTAGAGTAACACTTGGGAGGTGGAGACTGGGGATCACAATCATTCATGTTTATTTATATAGAAATTTCTAGACTAGACAGGACAAATGACACTCTGTTTTTAAAGAAATACAACGTGAGCTACATATGTAGACATGCTCTTTGACTTATGGTCAGGTTCCTCCCTGAGAATTCTGTAAGTAGAAAATGCATCTAGCACAGCTAATCTGCTGAACCATCATAGCACAGCACCTCTCTATTATAGTTACCCCATGTCTGAGTAAGGGCCTCAGTTTACTAGCACTGCTTAGCACCAGGAGAGTGTTGTATAGCATTTTGCTAGCCCAGGAAGCTGAAAAACAGCAAATAAAGCTATCATATTATGATCCAGAGTTTGAGGCAATGTTTTTACAGTTGAATTCAGTGCCTCACATATTCAAGGTAAGTGCTCAAATACTGAGCAAAAACTGTGTGTGTGTTTGTGTGTGTGTCTATGCACGCTCATGAACTCGTGCTGCATAGTTTGTTGGATTTTATTTTTTGCAAACTTGGGTATTTTAAAACCTATAAAAATAAAGAATTTGACTGCTCTATTATGACCGACTATACCAGATTTTTTGAATAACTAGCTAAATATATATATTCTAACAGAAATCAGAACATGCAGTTTATGTCACATACACTTATAGTGGCCCATGACCACTTTCTTTCAGAATTTATCTATGTAGAAATAATTTTAGATTTAACATGATAGCTTGCTTGTAGCTTTTGTTTTCTATTGAGGCAATCTTGTTTTATGTTCTAGGCTGATCTTGAACTCCCAATCCTCCTGCCTCAGCCTCCAAAGTATTGAGATTAAAAGTGTGAAATCTCCATGTCCTCTTTAAGGACTCAACAATATTGTATTTATGTTGGCTCCTATTTATAGACACCTTAGTTTAATCATGCCTGTTATTGATCCACAGATATTTTCTGCTTTATAAACAGTTTACATAGAAACTATATTCTGTATTTATGGGGAATATATTTTGTAGGCACAGACTTGTAAGTTATGATTGCTTTCCTGAGATTCTTCTTCACATACGTACCAGTATACTTTCTGTGAAAAAGACATTTTTGCTCAATCTAATGGGCATATATACATCTTGTTGCTCTTACTCTTTCTTGGCTTTTTGGCTCTTTTGTGTGTGAGCGTGCGCGGTGGAGCACCACCCAGCTCTCAAATAAATCACACACGGAGGCTTATTCTTTCTTATACTCACCTGGCCTTGGCTTATTTCTTGCTGGCTTTTCTTAAATTAATCCATCTACCTTTTCCCTCTGGGCTCTTGTCTTTCTTCCTTCTGTGTATCTTACTTTCCTTCTTCCTCCGTGACTGGCTGGGTGACTGGTCCCTGACATCTGTAGTAATAAGGAGCGGCGGCGGGGCTGCGTCCCCAACACCCCAGCCGCCTGCTCGGCTAGCTTATGCCCCGAAATAATTACACGGACACTGTATTCTTTTAAAGACTTCTTGGCCCTTTGCTCTAGCCCTTACTGGCTAATTCTGATATACCGATCAACCCATCTCTAATAATCTGTGAGCACCGGTCTTACCGGGAAGATTCTAGGTCGAAGCTTCATCGCGTGTGTCTGCCTGGGAGCGGGGCATGGCGTCTCTCTCTGAGGTGTCTGCTCCCGAGAGGAGAGCTGTCGAGTCTGACCTCACTTCCTCTTCCTCCCGGCATTCTGTTCTGTTTACTCCACCTACCTATGTCCTAACCAATAACATGGGCCAAGGCAGTTCCTTTATTAGCCAATGACCTTCCTCCATCAGACATCCTCCTCCCCTTGTTCTCTCGTCCTTCCTCTCACTTCTTCTATTTATAATCTATAGTATACTTCTATTTATACTCTATGCCTGCCAGCCTTATCTATCCTTGCTCCTGCCTTGCTATTTGCCGTTCAGCCCTTTATTAGGACCATCAGATGTTTTAGATAGGCAAAACCATCACAGCTTCCCACAGTTAAACAAATGCAACATAAACAAAAGTCACACACCTTAAAATAAGATTCCCCAACAACATCTAGTTTGTTTTAGCATCTATGTTCCTGTCTCAGGGAATTACCTGCATATGTGCGTTTTTACACGGTTTGTTTGTTTTGGGGTGATTTTAGGAGTACTCTGTCATATATGTAAAAAATAGTGTTTCTTCTGTTTGTCATTTTTTTCTCCACCTGTTTTTATGGTACTACTTCCTGTGAGAACTTAAAAAATGTATGTCTTTTATGATTTTTTGTAATTTATGCTAAGAAATTCCTTCTCTCACTAGTCTTTTTAAAAAGTTTTTCTTATATTCTTATAGTTTTGTTAATGGAATCCTTTGATTAGTCTAGGATTGATTTTCATGTAAAGTAAAATATTTGTCTTTTTCCCCCTCTAAATGGCTAGTGAACACTTTTCCTTTGTCTGCCATATCCTTGCTAGTTTGAAATGTTCTGGAGGAGTACAGACTCAGTGTGCCTGAGAACTTTCTAGCATTTAATGCTAGTATTTTATCCCCCTTTGTCTTTGTTTAATTTCCTTGTCATTTCCCATCTACTTCACTATGAGAGTTTTTAGTGTTCTTGCAGGCTTGTCTTCTTCTGTGGAGCTCTTCAAATGCCACCCTTGCAGTAGAACCAGTGAATAAATGTTGAGGTTCCTCTCCCCTTCTCCTTTCCCTCCCCCCTTTTTCCTTCCAGGATCTCGGATATAGCCCCTTCAAGACTCAAACTTTCTATGTGGATTGAGTTAGCCTTGTGCTCATGATCACTCTGCCTCCACCTCCTGAGGAGTTTGTCACTTAAATTCTTGGATGATGTGATATATTTTAATTCTTCCATAGTTAGTATCTTTAAGAATGGTTCCTAGCATGGGAAAAATGATATATAGATGTTCTGTAGAAAAGATTAAACAAATAACTGTAGTCCTAATTTGGATTGAAAACATCAATATTGTCAGGTGTGGTGGTGCATGCTTTTATTCCCAGAACTTTGGAGACAGAGACAGCAGATGTTTTTCATGTTGAAGCACTATTCTTTTTATATTTAAATGAACTACAAGTAAGGGTTAACTCTCCACTGAGTGTTCAAACTGTAATTTGAAAACTTACTATGTTCAAACTGCAATTTGGAAAAAAAGTTTTTTATTCAAAATAACCAAATGCATTGGAGAAATGCTTGATTCTTGGTTGGTGAAGAAAATGTGTAAGAACCTGGATTATCTTGTCATAAGAAATAGCAGGAAGCTGAAAATCCATCTCAGCTCTATAGTAAGGTCAAGGCAGTATGAGCTATGTGGGACCCTTTCTCAAAAATAACTACCTCCTCACCTGTCTACCTAACTGAATGAGTGAATGAATGAATGAATATTTGGGCTACACAAGACCCTTTCTTAAAACTAAGTAAATGAAAAGAATGAAGAAAAGAAAGTCCATAGCTAAACAATTGTCTTCTATAGCTTCTGCATCTCTCTCATTATTTTGGTCTGTTTACAGGCATTTCTGTCCCACTAAACTACATGGTCCCCATGACGAGGGAATGGCTTTTAAATATTACCTATATTTTAAAGCACGTATCATTGGTGTGGGGGCAGGCTGAGGAGCACACCTGTGAAGGTTAGGGAACAGTTCTGTGGAGTCATGTCTCATCCTATGCCTTTGTGGGCTCTAGGATTCAATTTAGGCTGTCAGGCTTGTCCAAGAAACTTGTTACCCATGGAGACATCTCATTTACCCTTTACATTTTTTAAATTCTTTTTTTATTATTTATTTATTAAAGATTTCTGCCTCCTCCCTGCCACTGCCTCCTATTTCCCTCCCCCTCCCCCATCAAGTCCTCCTCCCTCGTCAGCCCAAAGAACAATCAGGGTTCCCTGCCCTGTGGGAAATCCAAGGACCACCCACCTCCATCCAGGTGTAGTAAGGTGAGCATCCAAACTGCCTAGGCTCCCACAAAGCCAGTACGTGCAGTAGGATCAAAAACCCATTGCCATTGTTCTTGAGTTCTCAGTAGTCCTCATTGTCCGCTATGTTCAGCGAGTCCGGTTTTATCTCATGCTTTTTCAGACCCGGGCCAGCTGGCCTTGGTGAGTTCCCAATAGAACATCCCCATTGTCTCAGTGTGTGGGTGCACCCCTCGCGGTCCTGAGTTCCTTGCTTGTGCTCTCTCTCCATCTGCTCCTGATTTGGACCTTGAGATTTCAGTCCGGTGCTCCAATGTGGGTCTCTGTCTCCTTTCATCGCCTGATGAAGGTTAATATTCAGGAGGATGCCTATATGTTTTTCTTTGGGTTCACCTTCTTATTTAGCTTCTCTTGGTTCACGAATTATAGGCTCAATGTCCTTTATTTATGGCTAGAAACCAAATATGAGTGAGTACATCCCATGTACTTTTTTGGGTCTGGCTTACCTCACTCAGGATAGTGTTTTCTATTTTTGTCCATTTGTATGCAGAATCTCCAGAATATATAAAGAACTCAAGAAACTAGACTGCAAAAGGCTAATCAACCCAATTATAAAATGGGGCACTGAGCTGAACAGAGAATTCTCAACACAAGAAGTTCAAATGGCCGAAAGACACTTAAGATCATGCTCAACTTCCTTAGCGATCAGGGAAATGCAAATCAAGACAACTTTAAGATACCATCTTACACCTGTCAGAATGGCTAAAATAAAAAACACCAATGATAGCCTTTGCTGGAGAGGTTGTGGAGAAAGGGGTACACTCACCCATTGCTGGTGGGAATGCAAACTTGTGCAGCCACTCTGGAAAGCAGTGTGGCGGTTTCTCAGGAAATTCGGGATCAACCTACCCCTGGACCCAGCAATACCACTCTTGGGAATATACCCAAGAGATGCCCTATCATACAACAAAAGTATATGCTCAACTATGTTCATAGCAGCATTGTTTGTAATAGCAAGAACCTGGAAACAACCTAGATGCCCTTCAATGGAAGAATGGATGAAGAAAGTATGGGATGTATACATATTAGAGTACTACTCAGCAGTAAAAAACATTTTTTAAATTCATTCAAAAAAATTTGTGCGTGTGTGTGTGTGTGTGTGTGTGTGTGTGTCTCCTGCACTCCTGCACTATAGGAGCCGGGAACTGGCCTGGAGACTTAAAAACACACGCACACAGGCAGACAGAGACACGGGACATGGGTCATCCTTGATACAAGACTGCCAAGAATGCCCACTTTGTTGTGCTCAGGGGCAGCTTATGTAGGGCTCTGGCCACGCCCAGTTCTCAGGATCTTTCAGCTGCAGGCTGCTTACAAGAAATTCAGGATCTGGTGGTCCACAGTCTCCAACGTGTGTGTGTGCGCGCGCCACTGCATGCTGTGGGTTAGAGGACAACCAGCAGTAGTCAGTACTCCTACCTGAAGCCACCAGGCTTGACAGCAAGTATGTTTCCCTGCTGAACTGTCGCAGTCATCAGTTCAAATCTTACTATGACTTCCCATGGCTTAACATTTTATATAATGTTTATGGGGTGATCAATAAATATTATAGTTAACTAGTTGTACTCATCTTTGATTTCTCATTTTTGTTATTAACAGCTGTATACTTGTCATATTTTGAGTACTGTTCTCTATTTCATTAATATTCATGGATGCTTTTTGTCAAAGTCATTCCTATCCTTTATCATTGAAAGTTTTATTGTTTTTCACTAAGGAAAAAAAGTTTAAAGTAGAAAGATATGACACACACCTTTAATCCTAGTACTTGCGAGGCAGAAGTTCCTGTGAGTTCTAGGTCAGCCTGGTTTACAGAGCTACCTCCAGGTTAGCCAGGGCTGCACAGAGGAACCTTGTCTGAAAAATGTCATAGATAGATAGATAGATAGATAGATAGATAGATAGATAGATAGATCTAAGACCACCAATATTAGTAATTTAGAAATACAATTTTATCTCCTTTTTTTGCCTTTCCCTTCCCTGTCATTCCACAACATAAGTTACTACACTGAATTTTTCAGAAACATGATAATGCCACTATACCCTCCAGTCTAGTATCTTTGTCCCACTTGTTCCTTCATCCATCATACTTTTGGGTATCACTTCCCATATCAGTAAATACTGCTACACATTGTCAAGTGATCCCATAGTATCCCTTCATGTTTTTGTTATCATGATTTAATTAATCAGTCCATCATAGATTTAATATCCTTTCACTAAAATGCTTGAAACTACAACAGCTCGATATTTTGAAATTCTTTAATTATTTGAGTAGTTATTTGAGTATGAAATATCCTGGGGGACTGAAACCCAAATCTAAGAATGGAATTCATTTATGATATATACACATTGTGTGTAGAGTAAATTTATGCAATATTTGAAATAACGTATTGTTTAGTATATTAAAGAACACATATACATTCAATCATTGGACTTGTGATGTGACACTTAGAAAGTTTCACTTAAAAAAACAAAGCCAGGCATGGCACTCCACACTTGAAACAGAGACAGAGGCAGATAGATTTCTATGTGTTTGAGGTCAGCTTGCTCTACATAGGGAGTTTCAAGCCAGCCAGGGATACATAGTAAGATCCTATCTCAAAAAAATAAAATAAAAGTAAATTTAAAAAATTTAGAGGTTCTCAGAGGGAATAAAATTTCTTTTCAAAATGTTCAGACTTGGGAATTTTCAAACTTTTGTTTTATTTGGGATGCTTAACATTGTGATGGACAGTTTATGTTTTTATAGTACATTTTAATTATTCTTGTTTATAAAAGTGAAGGCTTAGAAGTTAAGAGCACAGGCTGCTCTTCAGAGGTCCTGAGTTCAAATCGCAGCAACCACATGGTAGCTCTCAACCATTTATAATGAGATCTGATGTCCTCTTCTGGCACACAGATATACACACAGACAGAACACTGTGTACATAATAAATAAATCTTTAAAAAAGATATGTTCATTAAAAAGTTATGTATTAGTGCTGGCCAGTGGTGGTACATACCTTTAATCCCAGCACTCAGGAGGTGGATTTCTGTGAGTTGAAGGCCAGCCTGGTCTACAGAGAGAGTTCCAGGACAGGATCCAAAGCTACAGAGAAACCCTGTTCAGGGGGAAAAAAATGAAATGATATACTGCCATACTGCTCCCTAAAAACTTTAGAACTGTTTCCATTACCCTATCAGTGGTTTTCAGGGTCTTATTGTTATTAAAATTTTGATCATCAGCCCTAAGTGGTGGTCTTCACATAAAATAATTTTCATTTTTTAGCCCTTTATTCATGATACTTTGGTTTTTCATCTTTATGTTGACAGCAGGAACTATTAAATTGTATAAGATGTACAGTTATGAACTGGAAAGATAGCTAATACACATCAGGTAGATTATAATAATTTTATAGTAACTACCTGGTGGTTGTATCTTTTATATTATAATATACATACATATATATGTACATATATATTTGTTTGTATATGCATGTACATGCTCGAGTGTGTGTGTGTGTGTATATGTCCTCGCATGTAGAGGCCAGAGGTCACTTTGGGTGTCTTAATCATTTGATGTCTAACTTATTTTTTTGTTTTGTTTTTCGAGACAGGGTTTCTCTGTGGTTTTGGAGCCTGTCCTGGAACTAGCTCTTGTAGACCAGGCTGGTCTCGAACTCACAGAGATACGCCTGCCTCTGCCTCCCAAGTGCTGGGATTAAAGGCGTGCGCCACCACCGCCCGGCTCTCTAACTTATTTTTTGAGACAGGATTTCACCCTGAACCTAGGGCTCAAATGATAGTGTGGCAGGCCCCTGATGGCCTTCTGTCTCTGCCTGCCCTGTGCTGGTATTCCAGACATGTCTCCACCTTTTGGTGGGTTCTGGAGCTTGAACTGAGGTCCTCTTGTTTGCATGACCAGCACTTTACTAATGAGCCATTACTTCAATTTCTTTAATATAGTTTTGATTGACAATGTGTCAATTTGTTCTTCAAAAGATCTTGATCAGATTCATATCAAAAACATTGTGAAGTCTGTCTTGTTTGTGTCTGTTTGGAGGAGATAGAGTTAGAACTGTCTTAAATTCTTGATAATGTTTTGGCTAATACTTAATTCTCAGAAGCTTCTTCTACAAGAAAAAGAATGTTTGTAGTCTGGCTGATTTATTATCTGTCTTCTGCTTTGATGTTTAACCATTGCATATGAAAAATAGTTAACTTTCTGGGTTTAAATTTGTCTGTAAAATCAAGGTATATTTGATAGCTGTGTATTAATGTTGCTTTAGGCATCACATACATGAAAATAGTACAGGCATTGGTAAATAGTAATTGTGTATTTTTGCATGTTTCTTTTGTGATATTTAGTGAAAGACATACAGTAGTCTTAGAGAAGTATCCACTATAAGTTCTACACACAGTAGTATTAGATATGCACTCTGTATAACTTACACTTTTTGGTTTTACAGAAATCTTCTCTACATTTACCCTCAAAGTCTTAATTTTGCCAATCGTCAAGGTTCTGCCAGAAACATCACAGTCAAAGTCCAGTTTATGTACGGAGAAGATCCAAGTAATGCAATGCCGGTAAGAAACATTCTTTATTGTTTCTCTTTTTCATACTTTATTGAAATAGCTGAAGCTTTTGCTTTGTCTTGTATCACTGACTGGCAGCTGTAAACTGGAATTTAATGTGATCCCTTAAACCAAATTTCTAACTGTGAAACTTCCTTAATATAGTAATATGCTTAATTCTAATTATTTATGAGTACTTGGCTTATATTAAGCACTCCTAGAGATGCAAAGATGAATAAATCTATAATCTAGAGAACGTACTGCAGTGAGAGAACTAGGAACTGCTCTCAGAGAACAGGTAACTTTCCTTTTGTCTCTTGTGATCTTATTTTCCTCAGTGACCCGCCCCCCAGAATGAATGGCAGGTGAGGGAGGTAGGAGGTGATGTTGTCATTTGCAGATGGGTCCTGGAGAATAAAATATGTGGCTCTTTTCAACTTTGTGAAGAAAACTGACCATCTTGGGTACACATTAGATCCTTCTAGGAAGTAGGTAAAACTCCCACTGCCCAGGCTGAATCTCACTGTCATTAACTCACCTCTGTGGCTTTTAAACTAAGTAGTAATTTAAAAATTTCTCATCAAGTGATTAAAATTTTTACCAAATGTTGAGAATTCTGATATGTATTATTGGAAGCCAGATAGAGTCAAATGAAAAGGTGGGAGAGGATGACTAACAGATGACAAGCGAGCAGCTTATGAAGAGGGTCCTGCTGTAGAGAGAAATGGTAATGACAGTGCATCAGGAGACTGGAGTGAGGAAGGCCCGTGCTCCTGAGAACGATGAGTACAGCAAAGCCAGCGGGAGTCAGGGAGATGTAGACGAGTTAGGAGTCTTTTGTGGCTAGCCTGCAGTGATTCTGGACTATCAGAATTGCCATTGCTAATGAATTGGGGCCATTGAAGTTGGAAACAGATGGGCATATGCTATGGCAGATTTAGCCTCAGACTATGTTAGTGTAATGAGAATGCTTAGCTGAGCATGGGTGCATTGTTCGTGGGCTTTATGTTATCCTTCCAAATCTGTCTTTTAATTAAGTTCTTTAGATTTTCTTTCCTGATGCCTCAGTTGTATCCACTTGTAGATCTCCTTGTCATCAGTGTACACAAATTATTCATCTTTGTATTCTCTTGGGCCTGTTCTTTCAGATCATTACATATAACATGTTGAGTTGAATAAATATTTATTAAATAGGTATGGAATTTATTTCTAAGGCTTGAAATTAACATTTTGTTCTTTATTAGATCCTTATTTCTGCTAAATTAATAAATGTGTTTTAATTGAGGTAATATACCGTAAAAGCAGATACCCTATATGAATTGTGTGTTTGAGCTTTATGAAAGATGTTGCATATGTCAAAGAATGTTGCATTGTTTACTTATCAGTGTTCTATGTCTTAACTTATTTCTGGCTTCCACATAGTAATGAGCACATCCCACCTGTACTGTCAGTTAGACCCCTCCCTTTCTGATGTTACAGCATTTTCTTTCATAGTATGGTTGCATGGCTATTCATTGTATGCATTAGATTGTGAGCTCCTTGAGGGCAGGGACCTTGTCTTATTTATATCTGTACCTTGATGCGTATCATAGTGCTTGCCTCTTAATTATTGCTCAACCTTTGTTGCTCAGGGACTAAAATATACATGCCAATGATCACAATGGAACATACTCTACTTTGTTCTGTTCTTGTTGCATTGATAAATATTTTGCTTTGTGAAAAGAGATAGCTTCTAAAGGAAATAGGGTACTGTGTTCCTTTCATCTGTACATTATTATTTATATGTAAATATAATTTTTATGTTAGTGTAAATGGATGCTATGAAAATATATGTATATATGTATGGGCATAATTTATATGTTTATGTTTTTGAAATATGACTTTTCAGGGGATCTTCATATAAATTTTTGATTATATTATTGTTAGAATGACAAAACTGTAAAAGTTTGTAATTATGGCACTAAAATAAAATTTTATAAAAGTATATTAAGGTAACTAGGTTTGGTGGTACATGTCTTTAATCCCAATACTTGGGAGTTCTGGTATGGGAAGAGCAAAAGTTTAAAACCAGCCTGAGCTACATATCAAATTCAAGTCCAACCTGGGCTACATAGTAGGATCCCATCTCAAATTAAAGTAAGAATGAAATAAGAAGAAACATACTAAGGAATTGGAACATTATATAAAGGATAATTACTGTATTTGTTGTTCCTTTAAAATAGAAGCACCGGCTTGAAATGTCAGAAAAAGAAACAAACGCTGATTACCTCCTTTACAGAAGGAATAAACTGAATTGTTTCCATTGGATGATAGACGTGTACTGACCTGCATGTGTAAAGATAGTCAGATTTACAGCATTCAGTCTGTGGCGCTTTTTGACTGTACTGTTAACAGTAGTCATACCAGTGACATCGACAGCAGTCTTTAGTTAATCTGTGTTCCTGGCTCAGTAGTTTTACCACTAAGATTTCAGTGTATGTACCCTGAATTTTTTTAATGTGGTGAATTTTAAAAATAATACAATACACAAGTCCAAAATGGAGCATGTCCTTTATGAAGTACTGTGCAGGCTGTACAAGATGTAAAAGATAAAAAGCATGACCTAAAAGTCTTTTATATCATTTATAAAGAACCAGTATTTGACATTGAGAATGGCTCTCATGTTTTACCACCACTCTGTAAAGTATATTTACGCCACCGTGCTTTGGTAATTTTCTTATTATAAATTCAAAATGATATCTTATACCCAGAATATTTAGGTTTTTTTTTTTTTGAGAAAAAGGAAAGAGGGCTGATGCTGTGGTTCAGTTGCTAGAAACCTTGCCTAGCATGCATGAAGCCGGGGTGCAAAGAGCTAGGTGTGGTGGCACAAGCCGAAAATCCCAGCGCTAGAGCCAAAGCCATCCTCAACTACGTGTGGGGTTCAAGGCCACCCTTGGTTACTGAAGCCCTGTCTCAAAAAGTGGGGGATGGGAAGAGGACAAAAATGTATCTTATTACTCAGTAGACAGAGATGTAATTATAGAAGCTTTCTGAATGTTTGAATGTCAGATGGGTCTGTCACTGAAAAGAAATCTGTAGTTGAGCAGTTAAGCTTTTAAAGATCGTTAAGTAGGCACATTGTTCTTCACTGGCCATTTTAGCCCATTTTCTCAAGTAGTTATTAAAGCATACAAATTCTTACATAGATATGAAACATCCAGCATTTATTACAACCAAGTTTCAACATGCTGTTATTTGTTACAGGTAATCTTTGGTAAATCTAGCTGTTCAGAGTTTTCAAAGGAAGCCTATACAGCCGTAGTATATCATAACAGGTACTGAATTACAATATTTCTTTCAAAGTTACTCACTTCTTAGTGGCATTGTTAGCACTCACATTAGTATGTTTACCAAATGCTTTGCTGCACTGAATGTGCCAAATTCACAGCTGACATCACAATGACAACTTTCTGTCTGTAGATTCACAGTTCTTCTTTGCAGAAGTCTCAAATGTAATGCTTTATAAAAAATAAAAACATCTTTTTAAAAATTTTTTATTTCTTCCTGTAGGGTTATTGATTAATATTTTGGCCTCTGATTCTTTGATCTTGGACTATTATTTTTCCCAGACACTTTTTCATTTTGTTGAGCTCTACTGTGTTCAAGCCCATTGAAGTAGTGATGTGTTCAACATCCCACCATCCTTTGCTTTAGTGGCTCTCCAGTTTTACTTCTGTAGGAAATTGCTAACCTTGGAGAGCTTTTATTTTCTTTTTTTCTGTTTGTGTGTGGGGGTGGGTGGGTGGGAGGGGTGGTGGTTATTGAATTTAGTTAAGAAGGAAATCACGAAATTGCCCTGCTGGGTTGGCTGTTGCAGAGCTGTGCTGTTATATCTCATGTTGGGGCTACAGTCATTTGTTTATCTCCTGTTAGCTTCCTTTTTACAGTCTTCCTGTGATCATCTTGATCTGGTTTTATTTTGTACTTTTTTTCTCATGAACTGCGGGGTTTCCTGCAGCTTGTCTTTCTTCTGCTTTTCTAGCTTACTGATTATGGATGTCAAACTTGAGATATATTTTGACATTTATGCCCAACGTAACTTCTCTGTTCACTGCCTCAGATTATCTCTGCACTTATTTGCCTCTCCTTCTCTGTCACCAGCAGTAGTGGCCCCTGTCCTGTGCAGTGTGACTCACATCTGCTCCTAGTCTTATTCCACTTCTTCCGAATACGGGTCAGCTCCTGCCTCTTGCCCATCGCAGTTGTTTCGTGGTGCCGTCTGTCCCTGGTGCTTTATATGATACCTGCTTTTGTACTCTCCTTCCTTCTTTCTCATCTCTGTCTGGTACACATTTCAGTTTCTGTCTGCTTTTTGAGATTTTTCTATCTATAATGATTTTTTTAAAGTATAGGCAGTTCCCACAAAATACTAAAACTTTGCTCATAATTCTTAGTCTCTCTAGACTCCGCTTGAGTGATCCTATCTGTGTCTTTCTGCTACATTCAGTGACAGCACTTCTACTTGAGCATTTATACAGAGTGCTTCCAAATCCTTTCTAGTCCTGACCATTTGTACTCAAGCATCTTTTCACTGATGGACAAGACACTGGTTTTTGTGTCCTCCCTTCTTGGTTTCCATGTTTGTCTTCAAGACACTCTTATTTTCAATGATGATACCACTATTTTTCTGGTTCAGAACTAGACATCTTTTACCTTTTACTTCTGTTCTCTGATTTTAAGTCTTAAAACTCTTTCTGCTTTTTGTGCCGTCTGTTTCTGGACCTTTCTTAGAACTGTGTTTACTAAACTCTATATACTTTTAAGGCCTGTATCAAATATCTTATTCTGATCTCAAACTTGAAATAATTTGTTTAACTTCGTTCTTGAAGTGTTAACCTTACGTACTTTACATCAAGAGTTAGCAAACATTTTCTACAAAGGACTCGTCAGTGTATGTTCTAAGCCTATGGCCACATACCATATCTCTTGCAGCCAATGAATTCTGCCACTATAGGACAAAAGCACCATAGTCAGTAGGTGATGTTACAGTAACATGGTGTGTCTGTGTCCTAATAAAACTTTATTATGAACACTTAAATTTGAATTTCATATTAAGAAATATATGATTATTATTATTATTTTGATTCTTGAAAACCATTTAAAAACATGAAGCCCATTCATTATCTTCAGTCTCTGTAGAACAGGTAATGAACTGGGCTTGGCCTGTTATCATTTGCCAACCCTTGTTTTACAGTGTACCTTTTGACATCTGTGTCCATTCATATTCCTACTAAGTCATACGACTTTAAGGGTATTGTTGTCTTATCTTTAAAACAACCACAAAAAAGCATGTAGCATAAATATGAGAAACCATCAGTAATTTCTACAGATGCTTGTTATGTGATTTCACAAAGAAATTAACCCAAACACCATATACCAGGAGATATATATTTCTATAAAAATAATGATTTCTGAAAGTTTCTCAGTTTGGTTGGGTTATTATTATTATTATTATTATTATTATTATTATTATTAAGTACTAGTGGAATTAAAATGACAATATCGTCTGACATTGCTTAAATATAAATTAAGTTTTTATATTTCATTAGTGATTGGTGAACTTAGTAATAAGATACACACCTTTAAAAATGTTCAGCCAGTCATCAGATTTTCAGCTAGCATTAGCTGTTTCTTGTTATCATTAATTAAGTCCTTGTTCCACTTAATATATCTGTGATCAAATCCACACCTGTTCATGTAGTTTTGAGCTTTATTTGGACAGGAAGAAAATTGGCTGATTGATATCTGAGGCAGAAACTACCTTACAGGAACGACAACCTTCATTTTAAAGGTGTCTGGAACCATGTGACTTAGCTGTATTTCCATTGATATAATTCGGAAAGATGCCAAGAATGGAGAATTGAGATACCTCCACTGAGTTCTTTTTATTTGTTTTATGAAAAAAAAAACATGATTCTATTAAAGTGCCCCTTGAGACCACACCCTTCCTGTTGAGATGAAGCATCAGGACCATCCAGCATGGCATTCTCTGTATTAGTGTAATGGTTAGGAGCACTTTTATGCTGTTGGATAAGTACAGTTTGTGGACTTTCTCTGATTGTGACTTTCTTTGTTTTCTTGTGTCAGCAGTAGTCTGTTTGCTAACATTTACTCCTTTAACGATGGAACATTTGAGAAAACACATTCCACAGAGAGCCTAACTTTATAGTGTTAAGGTATCTTTAAAGATACCCCCTCCCAAAGGATGATTGTACTCCTACAAAAGGGAGGTGTTTTCCTGTGATATGGCTTGAAAGTGTGTACCTGCAATACTCCTTTGACTTTTCTGTGCAGTGTTCGCCAGATTTGGTTCATAAATGTAGTACAGCACCAGCATGAGAAGATCGCAGAACCTAGGCAGTGATTATTAATGAATTCTCTAATAGTAGGGTGCCTTAGCTTATTAATGAAAATGTGATGAACAACTTCAGAAACAGTGTTAGCTCCCTCATCTGGAAGGAGAAGTTAATTATTTAGAAATTAAGAACAATAAAAAAATATCCTGGAGTAGAAGAAAAA
Source organism: Microtus pennsylvanicus (assembly GCF_037038515.1). Taxonomy (NCBI): domain Eukaryota; kingdom Metazoa; phylum Chordata; class Mammalia; order Rodentia; family Cricetidae; genus Microtus; species Microtus pennsylvanicus. The sequence goes on along the minus strand of NC_134591.1, from coordinate 35,337,473 downwards.
TAATGCATGAACCTAAAAGTTAATCTTAAGATCATTCAGATAAGCAAATGTAATAATTATTCATTTGAACAAATTATTGACTATTGATTTTTTGTTTTTCTTTGATTTTTTTGCACGAAGGTCTCCTGATTTCCATGAAGAAGTCAAGGTTAAACTCCCCGCCACTTTAACTGACCATCACCACTTGCTCTTTACCTTTTATCATGTTAGCTGTCAGCAGAAACAGAACACGCCTCTAGAGACCCCAGTCGGATACACAGTAAGTCTTTCTGTTAATGTTTATAGTAAGGAATCTTATGCATAATAAAACATTTATAAATTTAGTATTCAGTGAATGTTTTCTGTTGTTTGAGTTCTGCCTGTTTGATTATCTGTAATGCCTAAACTCACACTTGTAAGGAAGCGTCCCCATCACAGATGCTCATGGTGTCCTTAGCTAGTTAACGTCATAAAGGTTTACGTGATCGTTTTCTGAGTCGGAGTGTTTTCCTAACAATGCAGTATAAACATAATAGATTTAATAGAATGATTTGAATGAAGACAAATAAAAGAAACCCATAAACAAGAAATTAAAGCCTTTGGACATTTTTTTTAAATTATGGTTAAATTGCCAAGGTTAAATCACAGTGAAAGCCAGCATGAGGTGTCATAATGCAATTTTATTATGTAATTTATCCAGCTCAAAAAATGAAATTCATAGTTGATTCAGTAATTTTGTCTCTTATGTTTGAGACAAGAATTATGGTCACTGTAAGGAAATAAATTATGTTCTTACTTTCCCCCTAGCATTCATGGGTTTCTCTATATACCTTACAACTACTGTTTTTAAATTGATTCATTTTGTAGCCTTTTCTAGAACTGATTCTTCCTTGGATAATAAGGCCCCATACTAAATATTGCATGTTAAAATAGTCATAGTTTGGGAACCTTCATTAATTAAATACCACCAGGGAAATGGAATGCTGAAGGTCCATTGTTGATATGTGAGAAATTTGGGTTGTGTCACATTCTTAAAGCAGACTGTCCACACAGTGATTTCTGAAACAGACAGTGTCTCTTTTTGTTTCAAGTGGATACCTATGCTGCAGAATGGACGGCTGAAGACTGGGCAGTTCTGCCTACCGGTCTCATTGGAGAAACCACCCCAGGCTTATTCAGTGCTCTCTCCTGAGGTCAGTCCATCTCTGCTTGTTCAGGTCTCCAGACTGAAAGAAAAAAAGATAAAAGAACCAAACAAACATAACGATGCTTACCAAACAAAACTTTGCTGTTTTTTTCTGTGTGAACATATGTAATGAAGCAATGTTTTTTCGTTGATAATTAACAATTTTTCTTTCTAAAATGTTGACACTTTTAGCTAGATGTAGTCGCAAGTCAACTCTTAATCCTCCTGATACAGGAGGATTGACACAGGTTTGAAGCTAGCCCAGGATGCATAGTGCATATATGTGTGGTATATTTGTATGTACATGTATTTGTATGTAGCTAGGCCAGAAGTAAACATTGGTATCATCCTCAATCATTTGTTAATTTTTTTTAGAAGGACTCTGTCATTTTATTTTTTTATTTTTATTTATTTTTTTTTTCCATTCAAAAAATTTACACTTCCTCCCCTCCTCCCATTCTTGTCCCGCACCCCCACTTACCCTCCTGTAGGAAGTCCAAGGCCCTTCCCATTACATCCAGGCCTTGGAAGCTTTGCATCCAAATAGACTAGGGTCCCAAAAAGCCAGTACATGCAGTAGAAACAAGTCCCAGTGCCTTTATCAATGGCTTCTCAGTCAGCCCCCATTGTCAGCCACATTCAGAGAGTCCGGTTTGATCACATGCTCATTCAGTCCCTATCCAGCCAGATGTGGTAAGCTCCCATTAGAACAAGCATACTGTCTCAGTGGGTGGACCAACCCCTGCGGTTCTTACTTCCTTGCTCATCTTTTCCCTCCTGCTCTTCAACTGGACCTCGGGAGCTCAGTCCGTTGCTCTGATGAGGGTCTCTGTCTCTATCTCCATCCATCACCCGACGAAGATTCTATGGTAATATTTGAGATAATCACCAGTGTGATAGTGGGGCAAGGGCCAGTTCAGGCACCCTCTACTCTGCTGCTTAAGGACCTAGCTGGGGACATCCCTGTGGACACCTGGGATCCCCTCTAGAGCTAAGTCTCTTGCCAACCCTAAAGTGGCTCCCTTAATTAATATCTTCTTCCCTGCACCCATATCTGCCCTTCCTCCATCTCAACCATCCCACTCCCCCAAGGTCTCCCTAATCCATCCCCTTCTCCCTTCTTTCTCCCCCTCCCCCCTTCTTCCATCCCCACACCAACACCTACCCCCACCCCCATGCTCCCAACTTTTGCCCAGCGATCTTGTTTGCTTCCAATTTCCAGGAGGATCTATATATGTTTTTCCTTGGGTTCACTTTGTTATTTGGCTTCTCTAGGCTTGTGAACTATATAGGCTTAATGTCCTTTGTTTATGGCTAGAGTCCACTAATGAGTGAGTACATACCATATTCATCTTTTTGGGTCTGGGTTATCTCATTCAGGATAGTGTTTTCTATTTCCATCCATTTGCATGCAAAATTCAAGATGTCATTAGTTTTTACTGCTGAGTAGTACTCTAATGTGTATATATTCCACCCTTTCTTTATCCATTCTTCCATTGAGGGGCATCTAGGTTGTTTCCAGGTTCTTGCTATTATGAATAATGCTGCTATGAACATAGTTGAACAAATGCTTTTGTAGTATGATTGGGCATCTCTTGGGTATATTCCCAAGAGTGGTATTACTGGGTCTTGGGGTAGGTTGATCCCGAATTTCCTGAGAAATCATCACAATGAATCATGAAATATCTTGGGGTTATACTAACCAAGGAAGTGAAAAACCTATTTGACAAGAACTTTAAGGCTTTGAAGAAAAAAATTGAAGAGGACTCCAGAAAATGGAAGGATCTCCCATGCTCTTGGATAGGTAGGATCAACATAGTAAAAATGGCAATTCTACCAAAGACAATCTATACATTCAATGCAATCCTCATCAAAATCCCAACAAAATTCTTCACAGACCTTGAGAGAACAATAATCAACTTTATATGGAAAAACAAAAAATGCAGGATAGCCAAAACAATCCTACACAATAAAGGAACTTCCGGAGGCATTACCATACCTGACTTCAAACTCTATTACAGAGCTACAGTAATGAAAACAGCTTGGTATTGGCATAAAAACAGAGATGTTGACCAATGGAATCGAATCAAAGATCTGGATATTAACCCACAAACCTATGAACACCTGATTTTTGACAAAGGAGCTAAAAGTATACAATGGAAGAAAGAAATCATCTTCAATAAATGGTGCTGACATAATTGGATGTCAACCTGTAGAAGAATGAAAATAGATCCATATCTAACACCATGCACAAAACTCAAGTCCAAATGGATTAAAGACCTCAATATAAATCCAACCACACTGAACCTGATAGAGGAGAAAGTGGGAAGTAGACTGCAACACATGAGTACAGGATCCCACTTCCTACATATAACCCCCGTAGCACAGACAGGAGCAACATTGAATAAATGGTACCTCCTGAAACTAAGAAGCTTCTGCAAAGCAGAGGACATTGTCATTAACATTGCTGTGTTCATTTCAGAGATGCTCACCCACTGACTTAAGTACCATTGCAAATACAGGAATCCTACCCTCATGAAAGCTATCTTGTACAGACAAGAAACAGATAAACATGAACAATCAATGGCAAAAGTACATGCTTTCTACTCCCAGCTGGCTGTTTATATGGCTCTGTTATGCAGAAGCATGGCCTTTTTCCTAAGAGTAAATACCTTGTACTCTTTTTTTTTTTGCTATTGTTTTAGACAAAGCATATTTCAAAGGAAGTTTTTTTTTTATAAGAAAGTGTATTTTGGTGGAAGTTATGGATTTATTTTTACTAGACAATTTTCATGTGCATGATCAGTTTCTGAAGGACAGCCAATGGTTTTCTTGTAGGAGCTATAGTACTTAAGTTCATATAAGAACATGCTAACAGTGCATAGTGTGGGTAAGTGATACCTGAACCGAGAATCAAGAATAAAAGTTCTGGAATTGGAGCAATAGATTGATCAGTGGTTAAGAGGGGTGGCTCTCTTCTAAAGGACCCAGGATTGATTCTCAGCACCCACATGCCAGTTAACTGTTGTCCCAGGGGATCAGACGCTCGTCTGGCCTCCATGGGCACTGTGCACATATGATGCACAGACATGCATGCAAGCGAGATACCCATACATATAACAATAAATAATAAATTAAAAAATAAGAATAAAAGTTCTATAATGGAATATATATATATATATATATATGAAGGTGCTATAGTGAAACCTACTACCTCGTATGCTAGAATTCATGATATGCTAAACTTTTAAAAAAGTGTGATAATAAACAACTATAGATCCTGCTTTTTAAACTTTCTTTTTACTTATTCTATGTGTCTTTTACATCTTGTATCTTGATCCCCATTCATTTTCCCATCTTTTCATATTCTCCCTCCACCCCTGCAAAACCCCCCAATAAAACAAAATTTAAGAGAAAAAGGGGAAATATAAAGAATCTCTGTCACAGAAGCTGCAATGTGATACGGTGGGTCACACAGTCAACCCCTTTGTTCATATATCTTTACTTATAAGTGTTCTTTGCAGAGAGTGGTCCAAGGCATCTGGTTTCCACTACACTATCAATGCTGGGCCCTCACTGGGCCTCTTCTTGTATATTCTTTGTTATCCTGTATTGTGGAGGTCCTGCAGCTTTGGGTCTGCAGACAGGTCCCTTCACATGCTCCAGCAGATCATAGATGGGTTGGATGTTCGGGTGGGCCAGGTCATAACCCTGATTCTGGGCAGCTGTAGGATTGGTGCACCAGCCAATTCTCTATGTTTTGCCCGGGCTAATTCACCTCTTGAAACAATGAATGAGGGGCGGGGTGGGGGTGGGAGTGTGTGTTCTGCTTTCATGGCCTTAGGGTTGGCTCTCCTACACCAGTACCATAAGGGACAGTTCTATTGTCTTACCCAGGCTAGGTACAGGGGCCACTGTCCCTGAGTGCTGTATCTGGTAAGGGATAGGGACAGCCTTCCTGCTCTTCTGTATGACCCCAGGGCCAGCTCCTCCTCCTGTTTCAGGCATTTGGCATTTATGGGTGGGAGGGTGCCCATGATACTACATGTCTCACGAATAATGGGGACTGCTTGCTTTTGCTTGTAACATCAGGGTTGGGTCACCCTCACCTCTGACCACCCAACAGCTGTGCTAGTTCTGGTGGCACAGGCCTGTAGGATTTGCAGAAGGAGACAGAGGCAGGAGGATCTGGAGTTTGAGGCCATCTTGGAATATCCTTAATGTAAAGACTCTGGAAAGCATATTTTTTAAGATAAGCCAAACTTAGAAAGATAAGCTCCAAGTGTTCTCTCTGATATGCAGATAGCTTAGAATATATATGCATGTGTGCATTTCAATGGGAGTAAATATAGGTTAAAGCTTAAGACCTCAGAGGGGAAAGAGAATTGGTGAGGAGAGCAGGAGGGAGTGTGGGAGTTGACAGAAAGACATACAGAAGTAGAAAGGAGCTGACTGAGGGGCGAATACAAGGGAGGGAGGTGGAGAACAACTAAAACGAATTCTGCTTGAAAATATAATGATGTCTAATGCTTTCAATACTAATTTTGCAAAAAAAAACCTTAAGAATCATATATAGTGTTAGTTTCAGTGCTTATAGTAACTGAAGTAAGGATTTTAAAACTCATAATAATTGTTTACTGCAATTTTGTATTTTCTTGATTTCTCTTGGACTCTATTTCCTGGCTAAGGTATAATGCGCTTTGAGTCAGAAACCTCTGTATTCCTTTGATTGTGGTAGGGGTAGACAGGATCTTGATATGTAGTCCACGCTGTCCTCAGTCATCTTGTGATCCCTTTGCCTTAGCCTTACTAGTACAGACATGTACCACCATACCTTGGATCATAGGTCTGAGATTCAGCCTGCCTCTCTGCCTGCTTGTGCCCCTCCATTCCTGCCTTCCTATGCTGAGTGTGGTGCCCAGGGCTTTCCCCTTCCCCTTTTTATTATTTTTATTGTGTTATACATTTTTCTTTGCTCCCCTCTTCCTTTGCCCTCCCCTTCTACCCTCTCCCATGATTCCCATGCTCCCAATTTACTTAGGAGATTTTGTCTTTTTCTCCTTCATATTTAGATCCATATATGTCTCTCTTAGTGTCCTCATTGTTGTCTTAATTCTCTGGGATTGTGGATTATAGGCTGGTTTTTCTTTACTTTATGTCATTTATGAATGAGTACATATTATATTTGTCTTTCTGGGTCTACATTACCTCACTCAATATGGTGTTTTCTAGATCCATGCATTTGCCTGCAAATTTCAAGATGCCATTATTTTTTACCACTGAGTAGTACTCCATTGTGCAAATGTATCACATTTTCTTTATTTATTCTTTGGTTGAGGGACATCTAGGTTGTTTCCAAAATCTGGCCAGTACAAATAATGCTACTATGAACATAGTTGAGCACATGTCCTTATGGTATGATTGAACCTCCTTCGGGTATATACCCAAAAGTGGTATTGCTGTGTCTTGAGGTAGATTGTTTCCTAATTTTCTGAGATATCGCTATACTGATTTCCCAAGTAGCTGTACAAGTTTGCACTCCTACCAGTAGCGGAGGAGTGTTCCCCTTATCTACATAACTCTCCAGCATAAGTTGTCATCAGTGTTTTTGATCTTGGCCATTCTGAGGGGTATAAGATGAAATCTCAGAGTTGTTTTGATTTGCATTTTTCTGATGGCTAAAGATGTTGAGCATTTCCTTAGGTATCTTTCAGCTCTTTGAGATTTGTCTATCGAGAGTTCTCTGTTTAGATCTATACCCTATTTTTAAAATTGGATTATTTGCTCTTTTGATGTCAAGTTTCTTGAGTTCTTTGTATATTTTGGAGATCAGTCCTTTATCCAATGTAGAGTTGGTGAAGATCTTTTCCCATTCTGTAGGCTGCTGTTTTGTCTTGTTGACCGTGTCCTTTGCTTTACAGAAGCTTTTCAGTTTCAGGAGGTTCCATTTATTAATTGTTGCTTTCCGTGTCTGTGGTCCTGTACCCAGGATTTTTACATCCTAAACAAGTGTACTGCCATTGAGCAAAAGCCCTTGCCCATTTATTGAGTTTAAACTTTACTGTTTTATTAGCTCTTAATGTAAGTTATATGTAACTATGCTTCAATACTAAGAAACTAATTTTTCTACTAAACTATTTATTTAATTCACTTGGTAATCATTGTTAAAGCCCTTAAAATGTGTGTGTGTGTTTAAATCTAGCTTTATTACTCTTCATTTTCTTAATTTCTTAACTATTTTCCTTTAAATACATGAACCCATAAGCATTATTTTCATGGGGTACCACTCCCAAGGTAGAGTGGGTCAGTTTTATATCATTGTGGCAAATAGCTGAAACAAAGAATATAAAGAAGTAAATATTACAATGTCTTATAGTTTGCGTGGCTGTACTGCTCTGAAGTTATGAGATGGCAGAACATCATGGCATTCTAAGGATGGGAGAGCAGAGTTCTTTACTTGGGACAGAAGCAGAAGAGTTGGGGAGGATACCGAAACATGGGATATTTGGAGCATGTCCACAGTGACATGCCGCCTAGGTTCCACCACCTCACAGTAATGCTGATTGAGTAGAGTTCTCTCTTTCTCTCAGACCCAACCTTGGATATATAAGGCTCAAATGAAACAAGAAACTTGCTCTATTAGTACTTGTATACAAAGTTTGCCAGCCTATCTGTTTTTTATTCCAGTTTTCAAAGTCTTCATGTTCGATTTGTTAATTCTACCCAGGATCTTAGCTGTGTGTAGCAAAAGAAATTCAGTATATATGCATGAATTGAAGGGCCCCAGGGGAAGGTGGAAAGAGGTAACAGGAGGTAGATATAATCAAAATACATTGTATATATGTATAGAATTCCCAAAGAATAAATCAAAGTAGATATTTTCACAGGATTTTTAGTCCTTTAGGTTTAGACTTTAGTTAGATGAGCTCATAATCCATTTGCAAGTGTGTGATTATTTTACTTGGTTTCTTGCAGGTTCCTCTACCTGGTATGAAGTGGGTAGATAACCACAAAGGAGTATTTAATGTTGAAGTTGTTGCTGTTTCATCCATTCATACACAAGTGAGGTTTACTGTTTTTTAATAATCAGATTTCACTTAAATGAATAGAACCTGTTATTTATGTCAGCTCTGTTGTCTTTCCTGGCTTTAGGAATATATGTTAGTTAAAAACATAGATTTAGACATTTTTTTCATTAACTACCATTGAATATTCTACCCTTTAAATGCCATTGTTGTATTTTGAACAATTAGGGACCTTTTTCTTTCTCTTCATTTCTGGTACATGGTAAAACAGAGTAGCAAAGCTGTTGCTGGCTCATTTTAATTCTGACAGGCCAGGTATCTCATGTGGAAAGGTTTTAGAGATTCTCTTTTCCAGGTTCTGGACTGTGTTAGTAGTGAAAAGGAGGGACATTGAATAGCAGCATAAAGGTTCAGTTAGGACACAAATTCACCAGCAATTTGAATGGAGACCACTTAAAATACAGACTTGTTAAAATATTAAAGATGATTTGCTATTAAATGAATGTTAAAAGAATTCTATGATAACGACAAATAGCAGACAGAATTATCAAGAAGTCCGAAGCAAACTCCTAACAACTGACAGAGTCTGGAGAGGATAATGATGTAGGAATATGGAGCTCAGCTTTCTGTGGCGTCAGAGAAACTTGGTGCATAGCACCTGCCGTGGGAGCATGGCAGCCGCCACTGCTGTGGTGCACATCCATGCAGTCTAGCCTCCACTAGAAAAATAAGGATGAGTCTTTCATGTCATCATCCCCACAGACTACAGCTGATGAGGGAGAAGAATGGGTGGAAGGATCTAGCTCCTGTCTTGCATGATATAACAAAGAAGGTAGACTAGGAGCTAAGAGACAGTAAGTTAGGAACAGACGCAGGTTACTAAGATATCTGCCATGAGGATCGAACTCCAAAAAAATGACATCCTCCATCACTCTCAAAGATTCATTTCATGAGTAACTGATGGTATTTGAGATGACTGTTTTAGAATGATAAGTAAGAAGGCATATATTAGATTGGAATAATTGTTTACATATACTTGTATGTGCTTTTCTTCATTATCAATTAATATGAAATATTGATGTTCTCCAGTTCGTGTGGGTTTGATAATTAACATGGTTAGAATTGTTTAGTTCTGTATTTGTTCTTTGTTTTAGGATCCTTACCTTGACAAATTCTTTGCTCTTGTCAATGCTCTGGATGAACACATGTTCCCAGTTCGAATTGGGGACATGCGGATCATGGAAAACAACTTAGAAAATGAACTGAAGAGTAGCATTTCAGCCTTGAATTCCTCACAGCTGGAACCAGTAGTCCGGTTTCTTCATCTTCTGCTTGATAAACTAATACTTTTAGTTGTTAGACCTCCTGTGATTGCTGGCCAAATAGGTAATTAAGTTTACTTGGGATGAATTACAAAATTAAAATTTTGCATTTCTAACTTCAATTAAAAAAAAACATGATTTCTCTTTGCGGTGTTTGCAGTGGGAAGAGGTAGGAAGGTGCTGCTGACTTATATGTGCCAGAAAATGATAACATATTTTTATAGACTTTTAATCAAACTATCAAATTTAGTTAATAGTCAATCACCAAAGTTGTATTAAGCACTTATGATGAATGTGATACTCATAGACATTGTCCAAAGCTTGGTCTCTGCTACTAAGTTCTCATTGTTAAGAATAGTGGTCCATAGACAATCCTGTTACGTTTTATAGAGCTTACAGTGTATCCATTCTACATTTTCCTCTATTCTCTTTTCTCCAAATCACTCTATTTATTCTCTTTTGTACTCCGAAAAAAGAATTGTTTCTCATTTCCACCCTTTTTCAAATAAAATCTGGGGAAGAAATTGAGCCCGAAAGATACAAGCTGCTCTTTTATTAACGTTTTTGGTAGCTGATGGTGCCAGGGAGGTGTCTGTTCACAACAATATGTGTTCTTTTAGGGACACTTGTAAGTGGGGGGAGTTGTTGAGTCAGACACTCCGAGATGAATAGGAGTGTGTCTTGTGTCCTGCTCAAGGAGAAGAAACCACATTCATGCACAGACATAAGATCTTAGGAAGTTGTGTGAAGACTGGGAAGGAATGTGCTACAAGGTAGAGCTGATATGGGAGACATGAGATAATAGTAGAAATTTCCTGCCACACTTTCTGAAACCAGAAAATTATTCCATAGCAAACATTAGCCTTTGAAAGATCTGGCTATAATTATGGAAGCAATGTGACTACATTTCATCATTAAAGACATACTGTGTGGGGACAGGGGATATGTTTTAGTGGGTATGCATATAGCGACTGTGAAAGTGGTGTGAGTGTCTGCAATGCCCACATTACTATGGGGAAGTGGGAGATGGAGAAATGGGACTCATTGGAAGCTCATGGGTCAGATACCCTGGCATACACAGTAGAAAGACAACAAGTGTGTGTGTGTATGCGCGTGCGCCTCATGTGTTCCTGGTACCCAAGGGAGGACAGAAGAGACCTCAGATCCCCTGGAACTGTAGTCACAGATGGTTGTGAGCCACCATGTGGGTGGTGGAAATTGAGTCTGGTTCTTTGGAAGAGTGGTCAGAGCTCTTAACTATTAAGCCATCTCTCTCACCCTGGAGCTGGTTTTGAAAAGGATTCTGCTGATTTGGAGCAGCTACTATGAGGGAAGAAAGGAAAGCTCAACGGCAGACAGGAGGCTGCTAACCCTTTCAAGACTCTCTCTGTTCTTTTAGTTCAGTACATGTTCTTTAATCTTGTAAATAGCCATTTCACTCGATGACTTCACCTTTAGGAAACTTAGTTGGCTTTATTTATCTGACCATGATTTTCTGTCCTGATTAAGTAAATCACAGAACTGACACCCTTACTCAGATGTCTACTTGGTTTACGTAATTCTCCAATGTGCTGTCAGAATTCCCTGCTTTTAAAAGGTTCTTGAGGTGTATCAACATGGAGATGGAGTAGTGTTCTTTGTCATTTCAAGTGTTCTGCTTCTTTCTGTTTTTCTAGCCCTTCCCTTCTAATCCTTTTATAGGTTCAGTAATTTCAATCAAGTTGCTTACCTACTGTCATCTTTTCATATTATTATTTTAATGATTTATTTTCATTGTTATTTTAAATTTCTTTAAAAGTATATATGCTTATTGTATGCTCTTTAGATTTTCAGAATCATCTTTAAAATGAGAAGTTAATTCTCAAGTTAGTATATGAGATGGATTTCTCTGTGTGAAATGTATTACATCAAGATAATGTGTATCTGTCGAACAGTGTTTTATTTTACTAATCTAACCCATACGTTTTCACATTAAATTCATAAAATATGTTATTTCTCCTTTTGTTTTCAAGAATTTTTGTCAACTATTACAAAATACCAAAATCAATCTATTTTTATACCCTGTTGTATCTTATTCTACTTGCAGCCTTTTGTAAAGGGACAGAGCCTTTTTTGTGCAACTGCAAATTTAAAAACATTAAAGCATTAAAATATTTTCTTCTTTCTGAAAAGTTAATCTAGGGCAAGCATCTTTTGAAGCTATGGCATCAATTATAAATCGACTTCACAAAAACTTAGAAGGAAATCATGACCAGCATGGGAGAAACAACCTTCTCGCATCGTATATCTATTATGTGTTCCGCCTGCCCAATACTTATCCTAACTCACCATCACCAGGTATTTTACTCCCGTTAGTACTAAACTGCCCTTCGTGATGTATTCATGCCAAGACTGAGGTAGTTGTGTGGTCTGTGGCGTGTCCCACGCTCACGGCATTTATTTCCTCTCTGATAAGGAGCACGCACAGGGTCTGTCACTGAGGGTATGTTTCATTTTAAAGCATCATTATATATACAGCTTTCAGTTGAGTTGGAGGGCTTGGTTAAATTAATAATTGAAAATGAACATTGACAATCACTTCACCCATCTTTGAAAACATTTTATCATTTCTTCTTAAAATTAATAGAATATTTCATTTGTCATTTTTAGTGTATATTTGAACATTTAGGGAGATACATAGTAGACTAATAATTTTCTATTAACCCTACCTATAAGATCTATATTAACATAAAAATGATTGTCTAGAAAATTTCCCAATTTCTTCATGACCAGTAAAATAACATAAGCTTTCTGAATATTAAAGGCTCAATTAGTTACTTGTCTTTCATATGATGTTGATGATAGTGGTGTTTGTGAGGGATGTTTGAGTTTGGATTTTCCATTTGGTTTGTTAGTTTATTGTTTAACCTTTGAAACTGCTTATCTGTTTGCTGTATAAGCAATCACTCATCCCTGGTGATGATGGTACGTGCTCCTTTGCAGCTATTGGCAATGGTATTGGTTTAAGCTTTAGCCTAGAATTTTTGTTGTTCCTGTTGAAGGATGAGCATTTGTCTCTTATCCTGACCTATAACTTACTATCTTGATCTTAGCTATGTAACTTGAGAATCTGAGCATGTGAGTCATGGTGCTATACCCATAATAGAACACCCAGAATGCTACTGCATCTGCCTTTTTGTTTGGTTCAGTAATTAAGAAAAAGTATACACATTAATTAGTTGTCAGATTTGTGTCACTTTCAATAAGACATTAAAACATATTCTAAATTCAGAGACATAGATAGAGCTGGGGAGATGACTTTCTCCATAAAATGCTTGTCGTGCAAGCATGAGGACCTGAGTTTGGGCTCAGAACCCATGTTAAACCACACATGGTCTGCACATCTCTAATCCCATAAAAAAACGAATCTGCGGAATCAATGAATGTCGGGTTGAGAGACCCTGTCTCCACAATCTAAGGGGACGGGCAAGTGAAGAAGACAGTTCAGGTTGATATCTGGCTTCCACACTCGTGCAGGTGTGCATGCGTGCACACACAAACACACATATACAAACACTTTTATAGTATACACATGTGTATACACATACAAAAAAAGATATAGATCATTGAATATAATTGCCAGGTATTTTTGTTTGTATGGAACATGTTTGAAAGAAAATAAAATGCTTAATTTTATTTCGACAAAGGAATTCTTCGCTTTTTTTTTTATAACCTAGGAAACTCTTAGAATTATCTTTAGGTTTGTTTTATGTGAGTGTAAAACAAAGATGCCATTTTGTTATTTTTAACAAATTGCTTGTGAAGATAAATAAAAGCATACTTTTATTTAAGTGATGTTGGTAATAAATTGGATGTTTCTATATATGACCATATACCAAGTGCAGAGCTGGAAGTGTAGGCAAAAGGGGAGAGAAGGCCAGCTTCTGCATTTTGGGTCCTGCCACTACTGTGTTTGAGTAAGAACAGTGTTTCTTATTCAGTTTATTTTTTATTGTTCATATAATATAGAAACAAGAGAGTGATTTTGACATATAATTAATATGGTTTGTATCAGCTGTTACAAAGCAGAACTTCATATCGCTGTCACTGGTTCTTGAATGTTTTTATTTCCAATGTTTTTTTCAAAAGACGACCTGTGTTAATTTTTATTTAGAAACCAAAGCAATGCATAATTTTTGTGGGATTTCGTAAATTATTTCTTTTGGTCCTTTCCTGGTTTTCTCTTATTAATTATGTGTTTCTTATTTACATCTCTAGGTCCTGGGGGTTTGGGAGGATCGGTGCATTATGCCACAATGGCCAGGTCTGCAGTGAGACCTGCAAGCCTTAACTTAAATCGTTCACGAAGCCTTAGCAACAGTAATCCAGATATATCTGGTACTCCCACGTCACCAGATGATGAAGTTCGGTCCATTATTGGCAGTAAGGTAAACATTGCTACCCGTTTATAACAGTTATTCAAGTATTTAATATATTCTTAATGTTAAGATGTATTTGAGTTCAGAATAAGCAAGGAATTGTTTTCTGTTTTACTTGAGTTAGAAATAAGCAAGAAGTTTATATTCTATTCTATCAGTAAATATTTTTCATGTTTCTATTAAATATGTTCTTTGTTATAAACTGGGTTATACATTGTGCATTTAAAAAATCAGCCAAATTCTAAAATTTGTTTAGGATAAATTATCACTTATAACTTGTTTGATATCTAATCATGTGAAAAATTCTTAGCTTGACGCTATAACCTGGGGGGGGGGGGGAATCTGTGTGGCTGATGTGTTCAAGAAACAGGCTGTCATCGAGTTCAAGTGGGCATTCCTCCTTCAGAAAAGCATCCAGAATAGTTTCTGGCCTTGGTTGATATTAGAGCTGCATTCCTATGAACCTGTGTGGACTGCACTAGGATTAGAGAAGTAGATTTTGTAACAATGGTTAGTAATTATGCTAGACAAGAGAGAGGCCATCTAGGTTATAGAAGGCCCACCTATACTCCTGTGCACCTCGGCACCCGTCTGCGCTTTGTGCGCTAGAACCCAGTTCGCGAGCTTCGGGCAAGGGGCTGGAGGTTGAGAATACACATGCAGAGACGGACCGACACACAGACCTTCCAACACTGGTACCAAAAAGCCCCCCTTTAATAGCACCATGGAGGCTTAAATACACTGCAGTCAATGGCCAACAGGTGAAAATCCCATCCTCTGATCCTCTAAGCTAGGCACAGCTTCTAGTAACTTCAATTAGAAGGTTCTAGACAGGGAAGAGCAGCTGAAAGCCAGGACTCAATTAGTCCCAACACTATACTTTATTCAGTGCCTCCATTATTATTACACAAAAACAATCAGAAAAAACTACCTTTATATGCATAAAACACAAAAATAGGCCATGTGGTGGTGGTGCATGCTTTTAATCTCAGCACGCAGGAGGCAGAGTCAGGTGGATCTCTTTGAGTTTGAAGTCAGCCTGATCTACAAAGCAAGTTCCAGGACAGCCAGGACTATTACACAGAGAAACCCTGTCTCCAAAAACCAAATCAAACCAAACCTAAAAACAAACAAACAAAAAACATAAAGATAACTCTGAGTTTAAGCTTAGGAAAGTACTCAAGATTTTTGATCTTGTTTTATCCTCAATTGTTTCTTGTTTAATAGGGGCAGTACTTAGCACTCATACCACAAAGTATAGTTCTGTAGTAGACTAAGACCCATTTGTGAACTACAGATGTTTATTGTCCAAAGGCTATAGAAACCATATCCTTCAAGACTGTACCTAAAAAAAATCCTTAATTTCTATAGGACTTACATTGTGCTTCATATAACAATTACTCTTTATATATATGTTGTATAACTTCCAAGATTTAGAGCAAGGAGCAATATTAATTGATTGGGTTTGCTCTTTTATAGGTCATTAAATGGAATGTAGTAACAGTCTATATATACATATTTATATGAAATTAGTATACATATGTGTGTGTATATACTAATTTTTTTTTTTTTAGAGAAAGGCCATCACAGCATAAAAATTTGTCTTGTAATAGCTCGATTCTGTCTTAATTAATTTTTTTTTCTTTTGAGACATTCTCATTATGTAGCCAAGGCTGGCTTTGAACTCCTGATTCTCTCACTTCAGCCTCCCAAGTGTTGTGATAACAGGTCTGTGCTGCCAACCCAGATCTAATTAAATTTTATTTTAAGTAGTTTTACATTTTTTCCCTTTGGTGGAAAAATTATAATTATCTGCATATCTTCCCCTAATGTTAATAACATACTTTTATCTCATAAAATGTGAGGTGTCTAAATTTTTGTGTATGTCTAGTCTTTATTTGTTCTTATTTAATTGTCCAGGCGATTCAGTGACCCCTTCTTTAGAGATACTGTCTTGTATCTCTGTCGTGGTCTTTCTTACCGTAGGTATTTCAGTACCAATAACTTAGTCTTCATGATTTCAGTTTTACACATTTTGTTGTCCGACCATTCTCTTTTCTTTCTAGTGTCTCAATTTCGGTGGTTTCCCCTTCCTTTCAGCTTCTCACATTAATCTTGTTTTGTTTTTTCTGGGAGGCGAGAAGGATGAGTGTCTTACCATTCTTTCTTCCTACTAACTAGTTTGCCTGACTAGTCAGGACCAGCGAGTATATATTCTTTTCACAATCAAATCTCAATTCTGTTTCTTCTCAAACTTGAAACTGTCATTAAAACCAGTTGACTGCCTCTTTTATGTTTTGAACAATGCTGGTGTCTTCGTTAGAGTTCTATTGCTGTGAAGACACCGTGACCACAGCAACTTTTATAAAGGAAAACGTTTAATTAGGGCTAGCTGGCATCTACTTCAGCATGGTCACATCTCCTAATAGTACCACTCTCTATGAGTCTGTGGCGCCATTTTCTTTCTAACTACCACATGCAGCTAGCCTCATCTGAAGTTCCCTTACTGCTGTCAGCTAGTCATTTGGTGCTCTTTTCACTAGTTCATTCTGCCGTAGTTTCTTGCCACAAACCACCTAATATTTCCCCTCATGGATTCTGTTCATCATGTCTGCCAACTACTACCTACTGCTTAATCTTCTGATTAAGTCCTCAGATTAAGTTCCTTGTTCTCAGTCCTCAGCTTCTTCTTGTCTTTTCTTGTCCATCTCCTTTTTCTCACCTACTCAGGATTCCCAGTCTTAGAGTTCTTTGATCTCTTTTCCTGCGTTACCAGTGTTTTCCTTTGTATTGAATCATTTTCATCTGAAGACAGGTGTGTTATTTCTCACTTTCAAAATTCTCTGTAGTGTTTCTGCTACTACTTTTTTCTATGCTGTTTTCTGGTACCTTTGTAGCAGGGAGTAGGGTGGGGAAGTGTCCCTGGAGCCAGTGTTTGGATTAAAGATATGTGCAGTAATGCCGTCTCTGCTGTCTCTTAAAGTGGAGCACCTTATCCCTTGTATCTTTGCTTCTTTTACTTTGTACACTTTGTGTCTTCAGTTCCTTTACTGTCTTCAATTAACTTTCCTACTGTCTCCCCCAAAACTGCACTTGTTATATTGCAGATGTTCTCCACCTTTCTAAAGCCAATAGTTATGCATCCAAACTTGGTTTATGTGCCAGTGTCTTTAATTCTTTTTTCATTTTAAATTATGTGTTTGTGTGTTTCTGTGTATGGATGTCTGCATGTATATGCAGGTATTTGTGGAGGCCAGACAAGAGCATCAAATTCCCTAGAGCTGGATGGAATTACAGGCAGTTTTGAGCTATGTGGATGCTGGGAACCCAATTCAGGGCCTTTCTCTGAGTCACATCTCCAGTTCTGCCAGTATCTTTGACGCAAATGCTTCTTTTTCATTTAGTTTACTTGGCTTCTCAGTCTCTGCATTGTCTTAGTTTTTTTGTTTACTGTTTCTATCTTTTCATATTCTTATCTGAGTTCTTCCTTTTCTGATAATCCCTTATTTTGCAAGTCTCTGTATTCAGGACGTTTAGAAATGCTAGGTGAATCATTCCTCAGATCCCTCTCAGGAATTCCACTTAATTGTTTTCTAAATCCTTTTTCAGACTGCACACACGTTAAAGGAGAGCCTCACAGTTTTCTGTTTGGTTTTATTTTCTCTTTTTTCCTGTGCTAGAGGTTGAACTGAAGGCTTTTCATAAAATTTCTTATCATCCCCACCATCTTAGTTTGAGGTGTCAGCGGGTCTCCCTGAGTTAATATGGTAGCCCTGAGATGTTCCTTTACCTTCTGTTACTTTCTTCTGTTCACAACATAACGTCCAGAGTGTTGCTTTAAAAATTAAATTAGATTGTATCCTTGCTGCATCCTTCTGTGGCCAGCTCTCTCAGATCATGTAAGACTTTACTTAGAAGGACTCCTCCCGGTGAGGTCTGCCTAAGATTCTTGTTTAATTCTTGTATAGCCAGTGTTTAGTGTCTTTTCCTGTTGCAGTGAGAAAACACCTGGATGGAGGGAGCATTTACCTTATTTAGTTCACACTTCCAGGTTGTAGGTCATTGTGTCAGGGGAGTCACAGTGGCACAAGCTTTGCGAGCTGGCCAGCTTGTACCTTTGATATAGAAGCAGAGGGGTGATTGCATGCTGGTCTCAACTCATCTTCTCCATTTTATATAATTTAGGATCTCCTGCTACAATTAATATAGGCTTTCACATACCATTTAGTGTAATCTAGACAGTTCCCCCACAGGTATGCCCAGAGGGCCTTCTCCAGATTCTCTACAGTAGATAACTAATACTAATCATCACAAGTCCAGCCACTGTCAGTTGGGCCTTCAACAAATCACTGTGAAACTGTAACCAGCTACTTCTTAGCACTGTAGGCTTGTGACCAAGTTATAATATAAAATATGTTCATTCCATCTTTATAAATCCTGATAGTGATAGTTCCTACCCTTTAAATTCCAAATCGCTCACTAACAACAAAGCAAGCAAGCAAACAAACACACACAGGTTAAATACTTCCAATACATAATGACATAAAATAAAGACTCCCTTCCCCAAATTGAAGAACAGGGATATAGCAAGAAACAGTAGCACCAAAGCAAAACCAGCATCTATCTGGGCAACAACCAAATATTGCAGCTCCATGCCTGGCATCTGGGGCTTGTAATATAGTCCGCTGGATTCCAAAAGGCTTGAGTAACTCCACCCCTCCATATCTGCTGCCCTTGAAACACTTAGATTCTCTCCTAGGCCAGCTCCATGTCCACAGTTCTCCTTAATTCATGATTTTGGAATCTCCAATATCCTATTGAGGTCTTCATTAAAACTTAGGCTTTATCTTCTTAGCTTTGCACAATGGCCTCTCAGGGCCTCCTCCATGGACTCCAACACTGTTGTATATTGTCTGCCATCAGCTGCTTTCCATGACCTTCTCTGTCTTCCAACTTTTATGCTTTGAAAAGCAGGGTCAGGTGGTTGGCGCTGCCAAGGTATACTGTCACTTCAAGATGTAGTCTGGGTTCCTGGGACACACTCAGCTTCAGTTTGTTGACCCCAAGGATACACTTTACTAGACAATTACTTTTAATGATCAGGGAACCCACCAACTTAAGCTTTTTTCTTTAAATGAATTTCTGTTTTCACAAGATGGAGCCTCTGAGGGGTCAGGATGTCTTTCCTATTGTCCTAGCGCCACACAACTGCCTTCTTATCACCATCTGACTGCTCCTGCGTGAAATTTCCGGTGCCATATGAATGAATCCGTCCAATATCTTTAGCTTCAGCTTTGCTCAGGTTCTCAGGACATAGGCAAAATGGAACCTCATTCTTGACCAGAATATGCATGCTTGCTCCTCCTAGCTCAAATCCTGACAGAGTTCATGTTACCCCGGAGACCTCACAGGCAAGTCTCTCACTGTCTGTTTCCTGCAGAATTCCTATCTTCCTGCCAAGAATAGCTTGTTAGGTTCAGCTTCACCTTTCAAAGGGTTGTCCACCTACAAGCTAAGACAAAATAATAGTACTAGCCTTAGGCAACTGGGTACCTTTTACCTTTTCCTTGTTTCTTGGAGGCCTGGAAAGATGTTACATTAGTATCTCTCTGTAATGAATTTGTTTAAGGATTGTTACATTTTATATATAATTCAGTTTTATAACACTTGAAATGTGAAAGTTATTTGCTTCACAAACTAACTGACTACATGTCTTTAATTATGTTTTGATGTAACTGGTCAGAGCATCAGTGTTGTATGTGAAATATAACTGGCAGCAAACTGGTATTTTAACCTGATGTTGAGATTACCATAAAAATGTTTTTAAGAAGAAATTATTAAACAAGGTTGCACATACATTTGAGCAAATAGTATACTTATACTCATCAAAAAATAATTCAAAGACAAAATTTGAATCTCTAGAAAATCTGTCATTTTTAGGACATCTCACTTTGACTTTTCTTAAAACAAGAGAAGACTTGTTATTTCTATTTTGTGGATGAGAAACAGTTAAAAAAAAAGTCATTTGTTTTAGACTTTTAAATTAGTAAGCAAGACAGCCTGTATATGAACCTTAACTCCCATCTTTGATAGTGTCAAAAATGAAGGAAAATTAGTTAGGGTTTTTATTGCTGTGAGGAGATATCATGACCATGGCAACACTTATAAAGGAGAACATTTAATTAGGACTGGCTTATATTTCAGAGGTTTAGCATGGTGACATTCAGGCAGACATGCTGGAGAGGTAGCTGAGAGTTCTACATCTTGATCAGCAGGCAACAGGAAGAGAGAGGGAGGCTTTAGGCCTGACTTGATCATCTGAAACATCAAAGCCAACCCTCAGTGAGACCCTCCCTCCAACCAAATCACACCTACTAGGCTGCTCCTCACCAGCCTGTGGGGTCACACCCCCTACTAGGCTGCTCCTCACCAGCCTGTGGGGTCACACCCCCTACTAGGCTGCTCCTCACCAGCCTGTGGGGTCAATTTCATTCAAGCCATCACATTCACCACTTCAGCTGCTCTGCATTTGGGAAGAAAAGAGAGTAGAGAAAATATTCTCCCTAAAGTCAAAACTCCAAGCAGTGGTTATTTTTCCTTTCTTTTGCTTCCATTTTAAAACTTCTCTTGAGATGTTAAAAAATGTACTTCTGTATAGGCCTTACCTTCATCTATTCTGTTTTATGGTGGGGCCTGGGGCCAGCACATTTGCTTTTGCTGCTGGGAATCTTCCTAAGGAGCCTGCTGTCTCAATAGAACTGGTTACTACTGTGCCAACATTTTTTTTTCCCCCAAGCAGTCTTAACATTGGTAGTTTCTAGTTCCAGTATATTCTCTGTTTTAGTATTTTTAATCAGGTTGCTTTGGGTTATCTCTGTAATTTTGCCCTTAAGTCCTCCAAACATCTGTTACAACTTGCTCCAACTCCATTTAGCAGGTTCTCTGCCATTAGTTGAGTTTGAAGTCAGGAAGTTGAGAGGTAGAGCACAGAATGTGAGTTTTATAAAGAATTTTTACATGACTCTGATGATCTCTTAGGCTTTGGAAGTTGAAGTCAAGCCTCAGCTAAAATCACCAGAAATCAGTAATCTCTTTCAGAAAAAAGTATGTCACTTCTGGTATATTTATTAATAGTTACTAACACTTAAATTTAATGCCAGTGATGATGAAGATATAATTCCTAGAGAGATACATGTTTTCCTTATAATATTTATATAGGATAGTACACTATTGTGTCTAATAACAAAGTAATAAAAAGGAGCACAACTCCAAGTTCACTGTGAGTAGAAAGGAACAAATTTAGCTGTTCCTTTGCATAATATTTTTCTAAATATTTTCTATTCTCTAAAAGAAAAGAGAGGCAAGGGCAAACGACGTAGTAACTTTAAGCTAGTGAGAAACGCAGTGAAGTTAAGGTCTTTTAGCAAAGAGTGGTGACCCCTGCCCCAGTTTTAGTTCAGCTAAAAATTTGTACCATATTTAAGAAGCGTTTTGAGGGTGATGCTGTAAGCGTTCTGTGGTTTTCACTTCGGAGCAATCACTTTACATTGAAATGATCTTTAAATGCTATGTTTAATATTCCTTTTTTAAAAAAATTTATGTTATATAAGATAATGTGAATGAACTAATATTCTATATGTACCTGAGGGGTTTTGGTTGCTTTAACAGTACTAATAAAGAACATTTTGCATTGGGAGGGCTGGATTTCTTTAGGAATAATTCATAGCATGCACCATGTAACATTTCTCTCCTTTCCAACTGCTCTCTATTATGTGCTTAGGGTTTAGACCGCTCCAATTCCTGGGTTAACACTGGTCCAAAAGCTGCCCCATGGGGATCCAACCCCAGTCCAAGTGCAGAATCAACACAGGTGGTGTTTACATTATAGGTTTCTTTATTGGCTGCTGGTGTTTCCCTTTAGAACATTACCTTTTAGTACATGCTGTGATTTCAGTGGCTTGCTGTTTTTAATCATTATAAGTGTGTATTTTTATTTAGCACATTTCCCAACCACTGTGCATGAATCCCACCAGTCGCACCGGTAATGCTCTTCTTTTCTGTCTTCTGTCTCCTCCTGCTTACTCCGTACACACCGTATCAGTGTCTTTGTGCCTGCTGACAATGCATTGATAGTTTTATAATAGGGTCTATTCAGGCCTTGTACATCCTTAGTAGGAAATTTTTACGTAGAAAACAACCAACAGTTTTCCATTTCCTGTAAAGTAAATATATTGTTTCCTGTGACCCTTGACCTTATCTCTTTGTCATAATCACCAAGTAGAAAGACTGGTAGTTAAATATAAATAAATCTGAAGTATACAGTATGCATGTTTTCAAAATAAATGCTGGAAAGAAAACTCCATTGAATTTGTACTGTGTTGCAAAGTATGAAATTTTTTACAATTATAACATGTAATTTAAGACTAGTTGCTTGATAACTGACTGCATGATTTATGAAAATATACTTCTTACTTGTGTATTGGCTTTGAATGAAAATTCTCTTATTCCTAAAAAAATCCCAATTTCTGTTTACGACTATAACTGATTTATATTAGATATTATTTATGGTAAACTTAAATGGTATTTTTAATAGAAAAAGTAAACTTTCTAAAGTTTAATTTTTCTTATTAATTACAAAATTCTTGATTTCTTTTTCTTCAGACACCAGTTGAGAAGTATGTTTTTTCTTTTTGTATGTTTTCACTAGATATGTGCATGTGTAGATTACACAGATAAGTTTCATCCTTTGCAGCACTCTGTGCTTTAAAATCATTAAGGTAATTCATCTAAAAGACTAAAAACATAGAAATAATGTTCATACTTGCTTTTAAAGCAGTTCAAAATAACATAATGAAATCAGAAATAATACAAATGGTTGAAAATTGTACGTAGTCCTTGAACTTCAAAGTCTTCTCTGCGGTGTTAATGTTATCTCGCCATCCATTCGTCTCCACTCCATAGGCTATGGATCGAAGTTGTAATCGCATGTCTTCGCACACAGAGACGTCAAGTTTCTTACAAACATTAACGGGACGCTTACCAACTAAAAAGGTAGATTCATAAGAAGACAGTTCATAGAGGGGGAAAGTAATTCCAACAAGTAAAAACATGTAAAGTTTTTTTACACAACCAATTTGAGTTATTACAATAGTTTTGGTGTGTCTAAAGTTACATTTGAATAAACAGTGCCTGTCTGGTGCCTTTTGGGGCATAGCGCTGTCATTGAGGACTTGTTTACATAAGGTGATGTTTCTGTCTTTGACTAGAATTGACTAGAATTTAGTAATTCATATTAGATAATCAAATTTTAATGCCAGAAAAAATGTATAAACTCTTAATTGTGTTTCTGTAACTGCTTCTGTTTTGTTTTAAATCTCCAGGGAAAGGAAGATGAGTTAGAAAAGTTATCACTCTTAGTAAGCGATGCTGGCTTGCCCCTTACGCACAGTCCTGCTAGTCTTCATAGTGATCTATGCTACTTTGCAAGTGCTTTGTATGCATATCCATTTAAGGGTTTTTGCTTTGTAAAAATACATCTTAAACACATGAAACGTAATAGCACATAGAAAAGTTTAAATTTGTAATGGTATTTCCTAAATTGTACCAGCAAAGTTGATGAGTGTATTATATGTTCAAATACATATTCAAAATAAAAACAAAATACAATTTGTAGCTAGTTTTTGGTTTGCAAGTGCAATTTAGGAAGTTGTTTCCTGCCTGTCCTTTTAAAATTACATTTTACTCCAAGAAAACATGTAATTTTTCAGCTTTGAACACATCACACTATCTTCATACATAAGTAGTCGTTTCGTTAATGGGTGTCTCCCCTGCATCATCCAGATTCATGTGCCCTCTTCTGCTTATTCTCATGATGCCTTCATTGTACCTGCATTGTCATTTGGTTTATCTCACCAGCAGATTTCACTTTGGTAATAACCTTGAATTTACTTCTGGCTAGCTTTTTCACGAGGAGCTGGCTTTGCAGTGGGTTGTTTGCAGTGGCAGTGTTCGGGAATCAGCTTTGCAGCAAGCCTGGTTCTTTTTTGAGTTGATGGTGAGCAAACTTTAATACTTTCTAACTCAGTAAGCAATTTTGTATCAGTTCATCTTCCTTTTATCTTAGAAATTGCATTTCTGTGTTTGCCCTATACAATATGGACACCAATACAATATAGGTGAAATTATAAAGTGTGAGGTTCATTTATTCTCTGGTTTTGATTTTTGTCTTGTTTTTCTTGGATACTTATCAAGGAAATTTGTGACATTCTTTTCTAGTCTATGCAAGTTAATAAAGGCAATGCTGTTGATTTTGTAACAATTATTTTAGAGCTTTATAAATATTTACTGTTATTATTATAGGTGAAGGACACATAGGGAAATACTAGTTACAGCCAATTAGAAAAACACTTTTTGTTTAATTCAATAAATGATACTACAAACCAATTAATATTCCTGTCATATAGAACATGGCTATACTTATATGCACTCGTACCTATTACTGAACAAAGCAGTGAGTGCTTACCCAGTGACTGAGGCTCCAAGAGGTTGTGTAAGTTTTCTAAGCATACACAGTGTAGGTAGCAGCACTGTAATTCATGTCCAGGTATTCTGGCACTAGGGACCTTTCTCTTTGTTTTCTCCCTTAGTACTAGAAAACATAGATCATGGGACTATTTTCTTCCGACAAAATAGTATTTAATAAATAAGAAATAAAGCACAGCAAAAAAAAATTAAGTACAGGGAAGGAGGAGAGAGGGAGGACAAAAGAGAAGGAAATAAAAGTTACTTTTAGAATAGTCATTCTCAGCATTGACTGTTACCTATATTTGAAATAGAAAACACCCCCACACAGATTTATTAACTAATATTTTATGTAATAGATATTGATGATAGTACAGTGAAGACAGGGTTTCTAACCAGTGAAAATTTCTGGTTTAGGAACAGTGGAAGGAAAAGAAGTGAATGAGTCTTAAAACTTTTTATTAAAATTGTTCTTACTCTATGAGTTTTTTCTCATTAACATACACTGATTATTTTTTGTTGGATAATTTATGAGGCTGAAGTGGGAAAGTTTCACTATATTTACATTTCATTGGCATAAAATATTTAAGGAACATTTCAAAACATTGAGAAATGAAAATATATTTCAGTCACTTGTTAAATTACATGGTATATTTAAAAAAATAACTAGAATATTTAGAGCGTTATAATTTGCTTAAAATTAAGAAATCAGCCAGGTGGTAGAGCACAGGTGTGATCTCATCGCTGAGAGGCTGAGATAGAAGGATTGAGAACCCAGAGGTGATCTGGGTTATATTATAAGTTGCTGGCATAAAATAAAGCCAGACCCCGCCAGCACAGATAACAGTGTGCACCCTTTTGCAGGTAAAGAGCATGGTGCACCACTTGTACTTTAACGATAAGCTGGACGCTCCAAGGAAAACCCGCTTCCCAGAACGTTTCATGGATGATATTGCTGCTCTAGTTAGCACAATCGCTGGTGATGTTGTGACACGGTTTCAGAAGGTGAGGATGACCGCCCTGGTGCGTCTTACAGTGAGAGTGAACTGTCATCATCATTATTATTGCTTATGTTCTGTTTCCTAGGACACAGAAATGGTTGAGAGACTGAATACAAGCCTTGCCTTCTTTCTTAATGATTTGTTGTCTGTTATGGACAGAGGATTTGTCTTCAGTCTTATAAAGTCCTGCTATAAACAGGTAATGCATAATTAGTAATCAAGTAACTGAAATATTGGGGTAGCTTTGTCCAGGACTGGAGCTTCAAAAACACATTCATATTTTGGTATTAAAATGAAAAAGTAGCACAGAGTTATGTGTTCATAATACTGTGGTGAAAGTATATCGAATGTGTTTTACTAGGACTATAGCAGATCCCAGAACAGCTAATTCACCCCACTCAGTTTTTCTTCCTTCTCATTAACAGATAGTCAGATAATTAGTGATGGAATGCAGCCTTTGAATGCTGTGCAAGTACAGCATTTATGTTGAGTGCATAGTTAACTGAACTTTTCCTGTCCTGGGTATTATTTGTTTATTTGAGATAGGGTATCATATAGCCTAGGACAGCTCCAAATTTACTGTGTAGCTGAGGGTGGCCTTGAACTCTGGTCTACCTCTCCCATTCTAGGGTTATGAATGTGAGCCATTGTGCCTGCTTTTGGGTGGTCTTTCAGCAGTTTGTTGTTATTGCTACTATTTAATCCTAAACAGTAGAGTTTGAACTTGTGGTCAGATGGTTACTGATGTTCAAAATGTCATTTATTACCTTGCCTTTTATAAATCACAAACATCCTAGACCTTGTCCACAGGCAGCAAGTTACATTTTGTAAATGTTATCAACTGATTATTAATGTATTACCTTTTGAGAAATACTGATTTTTGTCTCTGAATTGGCCCCTCTATAAACAGTGCATTGACTCCAGTGTTATTTTTAATGAAGCCTTAAAAAATAAAATGTCAGGGTTTTATCTCAGAAGTTTTGAGAAGTTGAGTCCATGGGGTTTAGGAGTTAAACTTATGAAACCCTTCCTAACTGGCCCATCAATTAGTTTTGGAGAGCTGTTGGTCAATAATTCTAGTGTGCTAGGGAGATAGTTCAGTGGTTAAGAGCACTCACTGTTCTTCTTGATGACCTTGATTTAAAACTCAACATCTACATGGCAGTTCACAATAGTCTGAAATCCAATTCTAGAGTTCTGTGGGTACCAGAAGCGTAAATACAGGCAAAACACTCATCCACATAAAATAAAAATTTCATACAATTCTATTTGGCAATATAATCTTTAAAATTTTAAAGACCTGTTCAATTGGATATTTTTATTTCTTTTATAGTTATAGAAATTACCTATGTGTGGGCACTGGCTCACTATTTTTCCCCCCAAAACCACTATTTTCCCCCAAAATTTAAATTTTATTACTATCAAAATTTATTCTGAGCCAGACATTTTGATGCACACCTTTAGTCCCAACACTCAGGAGGCAGAGGCAGACAGGTCTCTGTGAGTTTGAGGCCAGCCTGGTCTATGTAGTGGGTTTCAGGACAGCCAAAGCTACATAATGAAACCCTGTCTCAGAAAAACAATAACAACAAAAAACCTTATTCTGACTTAATGACCTCCTGCCCTGTCAAGCATTGAGGTTGACCCAAAGGATGTTATTCAGTCAACTTACAGTATGTCTCCCCAAGTAGCCTGTGATATAGTTGGCAAAGATAGACAATTATAAATTCATTAAACAGAAATGTTGAAAAGAAGTATGCTTTTCCTTCATAAAGTACATTTTTTTTTTCCACTGTGGCATCCAGTTTCTATTCACAAAGAAAAAGCTCCAGTCCATCTTTTAATTTTTTTTGAAAAATTCCTGACATTACAGAACTAAACTGAAATGTATTAATATTCCACTCTTACATTTCCATGACAAACAAAAATTCATGAGCCAAAAAACCCCAAAAGAAAGGAAAAGGGGGGAGCTTATAAAACTAAATATGGATATCTCAGCGTAACTGCTGAACAGAGAAAGAATTAAAACGCTTTTAATTAAAAAATCATGAGTGGATGATCTGTGTAGTTTCTGAACAGTCAGCGATTCCAGGTTTTAAATAGTTTGTAAATTTTCAGTTTCTACATAAAGTACATTTTTGAGAAGTAGAGATATTAATGCAATATTGGTAATAAGATAACGTGACTTAAGGCTAGTCAAGTGGATTTATACTGTCGGTCCCGTAAGTTCTATGTTTATAGTGTTTGCTATAATTTTCAGAAAGAGGATGTTCTCCTATGAGCCACAGAGACCCAAACTTCTATTGCTATGGAAGGAAAAAAATGTATCATTGTGTTCTCTTATTTATGCAATTCTTCCAAGGTGGCATCAAAGCTCTATTCACTGCCAAATCCAAGTGTGCTGGTGTCCTTGAGGTTGGATTTCCTGCGAATTATCTGCAGCCATGAGCACTATGTAACATTAAACTTACCCTGCAGTTTGCTCACCCCACCTGCATCTCCATCACCTTCTGTTTCTTCTGCAACATCGCAGGTATGCAAAATGTGAAGACATACCTATGTTTATACTTATAAAAAAGGATTGAAAACAATGGGTGGAAAAATCATAATGTATAATTTGATGATTAGTTAGGTAATAGGCTCATTTCTGGATTGTCTTTGTGAGGGTTTCTATTGCTGTGAAGAGATACCATGACCATGGCAACTCTTATAAAGGAAAGCTTTTAATTGGCACTAGCTTACAGTTCAGAGGTTTAGTCCATTATCATCATGGTGGGAAACATGGCATTGCACAGGCAGACATGGTGCTAGAGAATGATCAGAGAATTCCAGATTGGCAGGCAGCCAGAAGATAATGTCACACTGGGCCTCATTTGAGCACCTGAGAACTCAAAGCCCACCCCTTAGTGAAACACGTCCTCCAACAAGGCCACCCCTCCTAATAGTGCCACTCTCTGTGAGCCCATGGGGACCATTTTTATTCAAACCACCACATTCCATTCCCTGGCCCCCATAGGCTTATAGCCATATTATAATGCAAAATGCATTTAGTCCAAACTTCAAAAGTTCCCATAGTCTATGGTTATAGTCTCAACAATGTTTAAAAGCCCAAATTTCAAAATATCTTCTGAGACTCATGCCATCTCTTTAAGTGTATCCCCTGTAATACTCTGTAAAATCAAAATGAAAAAGCAGATGATGTATTTATAACATACAATGGCACAAGTTATACATTATCATTTCTAAAGGGAAGAAAGGGGGCTTAGTGAGGAAATACTAGACCAAAGGAAAACCAGATGGACAAACTCCAAATTCTACATCTCCATGTCTGATAACAAAGCACTCTTCAGATCTCCAATGTTTTCCAGTTTTGTTGACTATAACACACTTCTTTCTCTTGGGCTGGTTTCACTCCCTGTTAGCAGCTTTCCTCAGCAGGTATCCCATGACTCTGGCATCCCCAGCATCTTGGGGTCTCCAAGGCAATGCATACTTCAACTTCACAGCTTCACACAGTGGCCTTTTTTGGCCTCCATGCAGGAATACTGCTGCCACATACCTGGCCTTAGCTGCTTTCCTTAGTTGCAGAGGGAAGATTCCATAACCCCTTTCTTCTATCCCTAACTCTAAAGCCAGAACCACATGGTGAAAACTGCCAGATTCTGCTGCTTTTTCGGCTGGAACATGGCCCCTCATTTAAAACATTTTCACCAGCTTCCTGTTTTCAAGGTTTCCTTCGCTGCCTAAGTTTGGCTGTCCCAAAATGCCCTCTGTTGACCAGAGAATCCCTTGCCTTTGACTCTGGAGTGCTGGGATTAAAGGCACACTCCTCCACTTCTGCCCTAAGTGTTCCTTTAACTCCTTTTTACAAATTAGAAGTTTAGTTGGGTGGGATCTCGCCCTGAGATCACCAGTTCCTTCATTCCATTTAACATCAGGCTTTTCTTTAATCTGCTTATCTCTTTGAACACAGGCCCCCTTTCTCCTTGAACTTTACATTTTGTATTTTTCCTTGATCAGCTTGCTTCTTTTCTTTATAGTTCTGCATAAGAGCGACCACTAATAACCATAAAACAGAGACAATACTAGGCTATTTTGAGATTTCCTCTGCCCACACATTAATCCAAAAACTTTTCAATCTGCCTCAGGCAGATCTTTTGAACAAAGGCAGAAAGCAGCCACAGACTTCAGAATATCACAAGACCAGTCTCTAGGCCATGTACTAATATTCTTCTGCTCTGAAACCTCTTGAGCCAGGCCCCCAAAGTTCACATCACGCTCAGCACCACTGTCTTCTATGCTCCTACTAGGATGGCCCATTAAGTTCCAGATAAAGCATTCAACTGCTTTCTCATTCAAAGTCCCAGAGTCTGCATTCCTCCAAATAAAAGCATATTACAACAATATCCCACTCTGGTACCAACTTCTGTCTTAGGCTTTCTATTGCTATAAAGAGACATCATGACCATGGCAGCCCTTAGAAAGGAAAACATTTAATTGGACTGGCTTACATTCAGAGGTTTTGTCTATTATCATCATGGGGGAAGCATAGCAGCAGGCAGGCATAGTGTTAGGGAATGAGCAGAGAGTTCTACATCTAGACTGACAGGCAACAGGAAGAGAATGCTACACTGGGCCTGGCTTTAGCACCTCAGTACTCAAGTTCCACCCCTTAGTGACACACATCCTTCAATAAGGACACACCTCCTAATAGTGTCATTCCCTGTAAGTCTATGGGGACCCTTTTTATTCAAACCACCTCGTGAGTGCTTTATAAGTATTAGCTCATCTAATTACAAGAACAGTGCTGCGGGATTGTTCTGTTAGTATGCACATTGGATAGCTCCAAAGAAGAAACACTGAAAGTAAGAAATGGTCAGGTTAGACTTTGAACCAAAGCTTTATTCCAGAGCCCAGGTTTTAAAGCATGTATGTGTTTACAGATATGTGAGCTTACCTAAATAAACTCACTTATTTTGTTGTTTTCCCAAATTGAGTTTTTTTGAAGCAAATATGGAAAACAAGTTTGGGTTAATTCCTGTGAAATAGCTATTAAATTTATATTGTATTTATATATTATATTTATAAATGCCTTGAAGCAGGGAAAAGAAGCCAGTCTGCCAAGCTCAACCTGACCTGCTTACAAAAAAATTAATGGACATTTAAAGTTGAAGTGGGTACTTCTTCACTTTCACAACTAATAGTTTCTTTGAAGATGAAAAGATTAAAATTTTATAGTTGTAGTATCAAGAAAGCCAATATTTTTCCTTCCCCCTAATAAAATATACATGTTATATTCTTACTGAGTTGGAAAGCTGTTTTTATAGTACCTCCTAATGTCTGATTTTAGAGTTGATCTTACACATTCCCTAATCCGATTTCTGTGGTTTGGAATGTTTGGGCGCAGTTACCTAGACTGGGTTGATCTGACGTGCTTGTTAAAAATAAACAAACAAACAAACAGACCTCACGTACATAAACTGGTTAGAGAGCCAGCCAAAACTTTTAATTTCATCTTTTCAGTTCATCTCCTGGACCAACCTACTTCCCACATCTTTCTGCCTCCCTAATGGACACATGTAGCCCTTTGCGGTTTCCTCTGTCTTCCTCCAAAGATGTAGCTAAATAGCCAGAGCCAAATCAGTCATAGGTAACTATAGATAGAATTTTTTTTCTGGGCTGCCAGCTCACAAAAAACAACCTGGAGATTTATTTTTAATTATGAAAGCTTAGCCAGTAGCTTAGGCTTGTTTCTAACTAGCTCTTATAATTTTTTTTTTTTTTTTTGGTTTTTCGAGACAGGGTTTCTCTGTGGTTTTGGAGCCTGTCCTGGAACTAGCTCTTGTAGACCAGGCTGGTCTCGAACTCACAGAGATCCGCCTGCCTCTGCCTCCCAAGTGCTGGGATTAAAGGCGTGCGCCACCACCGCCCGGCTAGCTCTTATAATTTAAACCATATTTTTAAATCTATATTCTTTTAAGTGGTTCAATTATTGTTACTTTGTAATGCCCAGGCTTCTTGCTCTGTCTACGTCTCCTGGTATCTCTGCCCTTCTTCTCCTCAGAGTCCTCTGTGCCTGGAAATCCTGCCTAGCTATTGGCTGTTCAGTTTTTTATTAAGCCAGTCAGAGTGACACATCTTCACAGTGTACAAAAAGATTGTTCCACAACAGGTACCTTTCCTGAGACCTCCTTACTACATGACATTTACCTATGAATAATCATAGGATTTCTTGAATTATCTTGTTCACCTTCACGTACACAACCAGATATACACACACATACATATACATGGGTAACCATGAATATAATGATATAAACTTTTTTTAACACTACAATTTCTGGAGATTTGGTGAAGAAACCACTAGATGATGGTAATTCCAAAGACAAATGAAATATGGTTTAAGTGATATTTGAAATTTCTCTAGAAAACAAGTGCCATGGTTTTGGTAGGGTGAGGGCATTTACAGCATTGGTGTTCACTTCCATCTCTCCCCTTCAGGGGCTACCAGAATAGTAGATGATTAAGAATAAAAAATTAAGCAAATGGGGAATTTCAATGAGAAAAGCAAAATTAAACTTTTAGTTTATTAATTTTAGTAATAAAATTGTTTTATTGTTTGGAATGCTGAGGCCATAGGCTGAGTTCAAGGCCCAGCATAGCAAGATCCCACCTTCTATTTAAAAACAAATAGATTAATGACTTGAACAAGCCACTTTCCTGAGCTCTTTCTGCCTGAAGTCAGCCTTTATCTTATGCACCGATGATTCCTCTTCCTAAGGTCTGCAATCCCCAAGTAGGATCTCCAGACTAGGTCAGTCTTCTATGTTTGGTAACAGAAATAAAGACTGTCACCATACTCTCCCGTACCCAAAGTAAGAGCAGTCATGTTTCTGTGAACTCACTGGCGTAACTTTTGTCTGGCATAATAATGTCACGTTTTGTTTGTTGCAATGCCCCAGCTGTAGGATGTTTGCTGCAATGCCCCAGCTGTAGGATGTTTGTTGCAATGCCCCAGCTGTAGGATGTTTGTTGCACAGCTGCCAACAGCTGAGTTCTACCTTGCCCCCAACAGAGTTCTGGATTTTCCACAAACGTGCAGGACCAGAAGATCGCAAATATGTTTGAACTGTCCTTGCCCTTCCGCCAGCAGCACTACCTGGCAGGCCTCGTGTTAACAGAGCTTGCGCTCATTTTAGACCCTGATGCTGAAGGGTGAGTAGATCTGTTTTGCCTTGTAAAATATCAGTTTGATTTTGGAAAGTGGGACAGATCTTGCTAAGATTTTAGTACTATTTCTGTCTCTTTATTTTTTATGCTTATTTATCCTCTGAGGTTCATATACTTTGTTTTCTGTATGAATGGTGTTTATATTTTATTTAATCATCTCTGAGTTTGAGATTTATCTACGCTAATGGTATATTATGGTTGATCAGTAGCATTTTTTAATAGTATAAGAGACAATTGTATATATTAGTATATAGACTATTTGTTAAAATAACAGTAGGCAGTTTTCAGTTAAGGAAAATAGACTAGTTTTTCTTTAATTCTTTATAAGAAAAATTTATAATTTGTCATCCTACTGTGTAGTATTTTATCTTAAAACTTACCCTATTCTTTTTAAAATTTCTGCTGTTAGACCTGACACCTCTGCTAGTTTCTAAGGACACCGGCATTCATGTGCTCATTCAATACACAGTCACACACACACATAAACTAATTTTAAAAGAAGCTATTTAGGAACTAAAACTGTATTGTGGTTCATTTGGGTAACAAAAAAATTTTTTGATGGTCCGATCATCTTAAGTTTATCCTGCAGATACATGTCATACAGGAAGTCCAGGAAACAAAATCATACAACCTTAAATAGGTTTTTAGTGGATGTTTAATCTGCTTAAGAGAAGAAAGAAAAAAAAAGATGAAGGTCTAAGTCTGTAGTTATTATGTCAGGGACAGAGTTGATACTGAATAAATTTTAAAAGGCCCAGACTGTCTGCAAATGAAAGATTTATATTTTTAAAATAATGAGAACCTACATGTGGAATATATTTTAAAGAATTAGTTTTCACCAGAACTGTGCAGTTCTATAGGCTGCATGTGGGGTAGGGGTTTGTGTAGACTCTGTTCAGAGAGAATAGTTCACATGGCCGAGAGAGACGCCATGCCTGCCTGTTCTGTCTGCAAGCGCTTTCCTGGTTTACATTTGACAGAAGAGGACAATGTCATTTGAAGGCAGTAATAAAGCTGTCTGTTTTTGAGGAGAGAAGATACTCTACAGTTTCCCAAACATTCTAGCTTTCCTAAACAACTCAGGACTTTGAGTTATGTTTCCGGTGTGTTTATTTGGGCAGGATGGCTTCAGTTGTAAGAAACGAAATTCTTCATATTGGCTTTTTCAAGGAAATAAATTTACTCATATTTGGTAGGAAGAGGTTTCTTGTGTAACTCAGTCTTCAGCTCATTAATTTCATCTTGTTTCTGCTGCAAGAATAGTCAGCTCTACTCTGACTGCAGGATGATTCCCACTGAGTTAGGATTAAATACTCTCTTTGTTTATGACTGTCAGGAAAGGGGGGTGACTCCCTTTTACACGCAAGTGTAAATCTTTCTAGTGGCCTGATGGGTCTCAGCTGGCTATCCTGATGGATGCCATCCCCAAAGTTGCGCAGGTTGCTGGAAGGATTAGGTCAGTTCTGCTCACATGAGACCTTACACCAGATATGGATTGTTTGCCACAGCACACAGGATGGGGATATTATACCCAGCTGTGTCACTAGGCAGTGTTCATTATTGTCAGGCTTCTTCTATTGAGGAAAGCTATGAGCTAATTAAAGGTTGTCTTTTTGAAGAGTCAAAGGAACATGCCAGCTAGCCATTTGAAGTGACAGGGCTGACCTAGCTAGACTCTGGTGCTGAAACTAGATAGTCAGCTTCTTCTGAACCCCAGGGGAGCATAGTTTTCTTTGAATTAGGATGGATGGCAGGAAAATGCATGCTGTCTAGATTTCAGTAATGTCTCATAAAGGATAGGCAATTCCTGCAATGATGTTCCTTTCCACGTCAATAATCAATTCTATTAATGTAGGGTTTATGTGTTATAATATTTGGCTTATGAAGGAATTCATTACTGACTCTTTTCTTCTTGAAGCTAGAATGTGTTGTTCTTTGGCTCTTGGAAAGGTTTCTGTTGAGTCCCATGAGTAATGATGTGTTTACCGTCGCTTTTTTTGTGTGTATTCAGACATCATAGACTGTGCGCTACATAGTAGAAGAGAGCATATCAGCTTAGCCTTAGCTTTAGTCTGGTTTGTTTCCCCTTTCTTTTCTTCCCTGTGCCCTCTTTGTTAGCAAAGTCTGCAGCTCTCTAAAACATCCCAAGTTTAGCCCCATCTTTTCAGCCCTGCTTCTACTGGAACTAATTGTGTTTCCTTATTGTGTCTCTCAAATCATTTTTGATGCAATAGCAAGTAGCCTGAATAATCTTTTTAAAATGGGGTAAGATTATGCCATGACCTTACTTAAAGTTTTTTTTTATTAAAAAAAAATACCAATCCAAATTCTCACTTCCTCCCCTCCTCCCACTCCCCTCCCACTCCCTCCACACACCTTCCCCTCCACTCCCTTCCAATCTTGAGAGAGGGCAAGGCACCCTGCTCTGTGGAAAATCCAATGCCCTTTCCACTACATCAAAGTTGAGCAAGGTATACATCCAAAGAGAATAGGTTCCCAAAACCCAGTACATACAGTAGAGATAAATCCCAGTACCATTCTCATTGGCTCCTCAGTCTGCCCCAACTGTCAACCACATTCATAGGGACTAGTTTGATCCCATGCTTGTTCACTCCCAGTCCAGTTGGAGTTGGTGAGTTCCCATTAGCTCAGGCAAATTATCTCGGTGGGTGAACCCCTCATGGTCTTGACTCCCTTGCTCATACACTCCCGCCTTCCACTCTTCAACTGGACCTTGGGAGCTCAGTCCAGTGTGAGGTTTCTCAACAGAAGAATTTTAAATGGTCAAAAGATACTTGAGGACACGTTCAACTTTTTTAGCTATCAGGAAAATGCAAATCAAAACAACCTTGAGATACCATCTTACACCTATCAGAACGGCTAAGATAAAAAACACCAATGATAGCCTATGCTGGAGAGGATGTGGAGTAAGGGGAACACTCATCCATTGCTGGTAAGAATGCAAACTTGTGCAACCACTTTGGAAATCAGTGTGACTGCTTCTCAGAAAATTGGGAATCAGTCTACCTCAGGATCCAGCAATACCCTTGAGAATATACCCAAAAGATGCTCAATCATACTGCAAAAGCATTTGTTCAACTATGTTCATAATAGCATTATTTGTAATAACTTAAAGTCATCCTCTCTTTTTTTTCCTGTAAGTTAAATACCACTTACATTAAAACCCAGAGTTTTAATAATTGTCCTCAAAGCCATGCCTTGCTATTGTCTGTTTCTTAAATGTGACAAGTTCATTCATACATTTGGGCCTTGATGCTTGCATTTTTCTCTGCCCCAAGCAGTACTTGAATTATCTAAGATCTTCACATAGTCGTTTCCTGCTTGTAGTTTCTCAGACCTTCTCACAAAACAGGATGTTCCTATGGAGAGTCTCACTGCCTACTAAATTATAGCCGTGTTGCCCTTGCCACAGTTACCGTTAGCCGCACAGTCTTGTTTTCTCTCTGCAAACAGCTTCCTTGAGGTTTATCAGGTGCCCCTCCATTAGAGGAGGAGCTAGAGAGCCGACCAACTCTTGTGCTTCCTGCTCTGCGCTGTAGTCGCAGAGCTTGTCTAATGCTCTCAGTAACTAGAGGCTCAGCTCATCTAAGGGAAACCATTCTAACCTTTTAGCTTGAATGTGACAAATTCATTTCTACCTTTGGGATTTAGCAGTTGAATTTCAGAATAATGCTTAATGACCCTAAGATTGTCATATGCCTCTGTTACATTTTTTCAGGTGTAGACAGAGATTGTGTGCAGGATACATTGCCCCAGATCCTTAAGGCGAGTGCTTGTCCTTTGACTTCATCTGCTTGCTAAGCACTAAGAATCATTCCTTGATTAGCACTAATATGTTCTGTAATTGGCCAAAGATGTGCTTGTTATGAACTTCTCTTATAGCAGGAAAGCTGGCCATGAAACAGTTTAATAGAGGCACAGATCTCTCGTGTTCCAAAGAGCTGTCGTTCTAGTTTTCTATTTCTGTGATGAGACTTGGAAACTTGTATGTCCAGATCACAATCCATCATGAAGGGATGTCAGGCAGGAACTCAAAGAAGGAATCAGGAAGCAGGAGCTGATGCATCTTAGTTCAGACAGCATGAACGGGGTAGGAGCTGGGGCAGCAGCTCAGAGGGAGCACGCTTGTGTGGCTTACACAAAACTCTGGGGTCAGTCATCAGCACTGAGTATTGGATAATTATACATTTACTACTTTAATGTGATTGAAAAATAAAATACACGAAAAGACTTCATAAAAACAGTTGGAGTTAGGCAGTTGGAGTCTGGGTGTGACAGCTGCTGACAGGGTAGGAGTGCCTGTCCGGGCCTGAGAACCGTTATGGTGAGAATGTAAACAGCAGAAGCTCAGAAGCTGAGCCTGGGAACCCCCACCATTCATGCTCATTAAGTGCAGTGGGACACAAGGAAGTAGGGGAGGAGCTCGTTAGCTGTGAAAGAGTGAGTGAAAATAAAAAGAATCGGCATTGGGATTGGCTTCTTCAGGAGGATGTGACAAAGGGGAGCGGATAGGAAGAGTGTCACACAGAGACTTCTGTGAACCTGCGTGGTTTGGACAATATTTGAATATATTTACTTTATAAGTAAACCCTATAATAAAATTTAAGATGTGCTTTCAAAATATGTAAAGCTTGCTTGAAGCAAGGGAAGAATTTGGTCAGGATGGTCATTGAAAGTGTTGAAGGGAGATGGGATTCACTGACAGCATGGGAGAGCACTTTCTGGGCGAAATACAACTTTTTCTGAGACAAAAAAAAAAAAGAGTGTTTTACAAGTACAGGGACAGACCTGTTTGGGGATTGGAGAGATGGCTCACCTGTTAAAAGCGGTTCCTGCTTTTGAAGAGAATGTGAAATTGGTTCCTAGCACCTGTGTTGTATGATTCACAGCTGTAGGCGGAGACTGCCCCTTCATTCCTGGCCGCCCAGACCTGAGTAATCACTGTTTGACTGATGTCTCTGGTGTATTTCTAGCTAGCTCTTACATCTTATGTTAACCCATTTCTGTTATTTTGTATTTTACCACGAGGCTCATGGTTCGTTACCTCTTGCTTCTTGAGCAGCTACATGACGTCTTCCTGACTCTGTCTACTCTCTTTGTATCTCCTGCCTGGCTTTACTCAGCTAAGCCTGTGGCCAAACCAGCTTTATTCGTTAACCAATGGCAATAAAACATACAGCATACAGAGGGGAATCCCACATCACACAACCACTGTAACTCTAGCTCCAGGGGATCTTATGCCCCCTGATGACCTTCAGGCCTACCCTCTACACATCACATTTACACAAACACATAAATTTTTTTAAAAAAGAAGAAGACAAAAAGAAAAGGAAAAATGCTGTTTTAGAAGAGATGGGCGGGCTGGAGAGATGGCTCAGCGGTTAAGAGCGTTGCCTGCTCTTCCAAAGGTCCTGAGTTCAAATCCCAGCAACCACATGGTGGCTCACAACCATCTGTAATGAGGTCTGGTGCCCTCTTCTGGCCTGCATAGAATATTGCATTAAAAATAAATAAATAAATGAATAAATAAATAAATATTTAAAAAAAAAAAAAAGAAGAGATGGGCATATTTAAAAGATCTGGCCAGCATAAATCCAGAATGGCTCTTCTTTGCTAAGACAAGAACTCGCCGCTGAGTCCTCCTGCAAGGACAGGCGCTGAAGCTGGTGCTTGCTACAGTTCATGGGCTGTGGGAGCTGGAGTGGGTGTGCTTTAATCAGAGTCTGTGAAGACGACAGGTGTGTGTGGGAAGAGCACAGGAACCCTTGTAAGAGTACTTGAAAGTGCAGGGATTAGAGTCTAGAGGAATCTGAAGGGCTTAAATGAGGTGCGTGAGCGAATAAGTCCACTTAAAACTAGAGATGGCCAAAGACACCCCCAGTGTTTTGATCATATGGTCTGTCAGATCGAGGGTTTTTCTTTCAGGGAAGAAAAAAGGGAACGGAGGCAAGGGAGATGGCTCGTTCCTTCAGTAAAGGAGTTGCCGTTGACTCATGAGGATCTGAGTGTGGATTCCCAGCACCCACAGACAAATCATAACATCTGTAATTCTAGCTCAGGGAAGGTGGGAATAGGAAACTTCCTACACCTTGCTGGCCAGCTAATCTTGCCAAATTGGTAATATACGGGTCAGTGGGAGAATTTGTCTCAAAAAAAAATGAATTGGAGGACAATTAAGGAAGACATAATCTTTTGTCCACCTCTGATCTCCATACATCTACAACTCATACGCATGTACGCATGGGCCTTACACATGCACACAGAGTCATGCGTATACTAGCACTAAGTACACCTACAAAATAAAAATAGAAGAAATAGTACATTGTTGATGAATGTGAAAAGATCTAATTTGTTGAAGTAAAAGTTAAAACTACCTGAAACCTGCTTAGGAATTGTGACTACCGAGCCAGTGAGATGGCTCAACAGGTAAAGTGTGTGCCGTGCAAGCCGACAGCCGTAGTTAAGCCCCAGCACCCATGGAAAGGTGAAAGGAGAAACTGACACCATAAAGTTGTCCCTTGACTTCTACACAGCACCGTGGCACATGTGCGGCCTCTATTTCCGTACACACAATAATAATGCTTACGTTTTGTTGAAAGTGGTACTGTGTGTGCTCTCATGTTCGTTGTCAGTTGGAAACACTAGTAAGGAGTTATGTCAAAGGGTTTTACTCTTAAGTGAACTGATGAAATGCTTTCTTTTCCTACAATATTTACTTTATACTGTTTTGAAATTTGTGTATTTTATTTTATTTTATTTAAACTGAGTATTTTATAGGAATACACAAAAATATAGCTGGCAGAGTTATGTAATTAAAAAGATTGATTGAGTGCCATTACTTTCTATTTGTTTTAAAGACATGACTAATCTCTGTGACCTCGTTGCTGCTTCTTCATCTCTTCTTTTCAAATAGACTGTTTGGATTGCATAAGAAAGTCATCAATATGGTGCACAACTTACTTTCCAGTCATGACTCTGACCCACGGTACTCTGACCCTCAGATAAAGGCTCGGGTGGCTATGTTGTACCTTCCTCTCATTGGTATCATCATGGAAACTGTACCTCAGCTGTACGATTTTACAGGTACTTAGTATAATTAAAGCAGTTTTCAGAGCTTGTCTAAAAGTTGTAGAAAATGCTTTTTAAGGTTAAAAATATATAAAGAAGTTAGAGGCTCAGTGATTAGTAGCACTGACTGTTCCTGCAGAGGACTCCAGTTTGATTCCCAGTACTCACATGGTACTATTGCTACAAGACCAATAAATTCTAGGTGATCTAATATCCTCTTCTGATCTCTTTGGGCACCGGGCACATGCAAAGTGCACATACACACATGCAGACAAAACTCCCAGACATATAAAAAATAAAATGAAATAATTTAAAAATTAAATTAAATGCACCCCCCATAGAAATACTCTGTAAATAACTATGTTTAACTTTTTTGTTTGAAACTTTTGCGTTTCATTTGAACAAACAAGATTCATTTTGAGATCCCTGAGATGATCTTAGTGTAAATTACCATGAGTTTATAGCAGTTCATACCTGCCTTCTAGAAAATATGCTTTTATTGTATGTATGTATATTGTGCATGTTAAGAGAGAATAGTACTTGACTTCTGTCACTAGCTTTATTCATAGAGATGAGTAATGGAAATTATTATTTACCTGCATATAAAAAATTATGTTTATTCCAGGTTAGTATGTTGAGACCATGCTGCTCACTAAAAGCTAGAACCTGTAGTGTTTCCTTCCCTTACTTTGACTGTTTGGAAGGTACTTAAATACGCAGTTTAGATTGTACAGTATTTAAGCTAGCAACCAACCTGGTAAAGTACTTCAATTTTAATGAAGTAAAAACATTTCCTGTGTTCCTGATATTATCAGGAAATAACTCTCTGTCTGTGAGAGATTGGCATTGTGACCTCCCAGGGTTAGGGTCACTGAAGTGCTTCTGGTCTGAAGGCAGGGATGTTTATGCTGTTAGATCTCTCTTTGTAACTAGTCAGTTTTTCCACTAAAAAGTACTGAAATAGAAAAAGTTGATATTTAAAAACTTAAAAAGAAATTAATTTTGATGATAAAAATGATAGTGAAGAAATTAATCTTGATAAAAATTGATAGTCTTGAAAACATGGATTTAAGTTTAAATGCAAAAAAATTCACATTTTAAAAAACTCAGACAAGCTACATAGTCTAGAAATGTCGTCAAAAAAATCAAGAAAAGGTCAGATATGTAATAAATGATAAAATAAAGATAATAGTTAACAACTATTTTGTACCACAATATGTTTAAATCTTGAAAAGTTAAAGTTCATTTTAAAAATAGAGTCTGTTTTTACATGGTGGCCCTCACAGTTAAGAGACATGCAATTAGATATAAAATGCAGCATTAAACAGAGCATGGATTAGTTCTGGCTCACACTGTAGTACTGTAGTACCGTGTAGCTGTCTGAAGTGTCGAGAGCACATGTAAAGTGCCGTGGCACTAATGGTCTCAGAAAGCAGAACACAGTCTCACTGCCGCCTATCTCCTGCTATCAGTGAGGCTGCTAGTTAACGCAGAGTATTAGTGGTTGAGTTTGGGGAGAGTAAACATTACACATGGATCTTTGGCTTTGGGTGTTCTAACCTGTGAGGAGTTCATGTGTAGTAACTGTCAGCTGACCTAAAGTTTTCTTCGTTTTTTTCCTTTCAGAAACACACAATCAACGAGGAAGACCAATTTGTATAGCCCCTGATGATTATGATAGTGAGAGTGGGAGCATGATAAGCCAGACAGTTGCCATGGCAATCGCAGGAACGTCAGTCCCTCAGCTAACAAGGCCTGGCAGTTTCCTTCTCACTTCAACGGTAAAATGAACCACTTATATAAGTTTGGTGTTTTGTTCTGTTCTCTGCTGGCAGTTCTGCCACAGTAAAGCCAGTGTCTACTGCCAGTCATTAAACTTCAGATGTTAGGGTTCTTTATGGCTGGCCTTCCCATGTGTTATCTAAATCAAATGGTTTCTTTAGAGTAGTTTATTTTTAAGAAAATTCTATTTTATAGTAGTATTTATTTGTTAATATGATATCATATGTCTGAAGCTTGTAAGGTAGCTCAAACTTTCTCAAACTTGGAGCCCTTCTACCCGAGTCTCCCAAGTCCTGGAGTTATAGGTGTGTGTCAACTAGGGTGAACTGATCACTGGTCAGTGGGACTCATGCTGCTCTTCTGTTTTCAGAGCGGCAGGCAACATACCACCTTCTCAGCAGAATCAAGCCGCAGCCTTTTGATCTGCCTGCTGTGGGTTCTCAAGAATGCAGATGAAACTGTTCTGCAGAAGTGGTTTACAGATCTCTCCGTCCTACAGCTGAACCGGCTGCTGGATCTGCTTTATCTATGTGTTTCTTGTTTTGAGTACAAAGTAAGTAGCTATTAGCCCATTGAAACTTACAAGGAAGTAAAATAATGTGGAAAGGAAGAAGGAAATGTTCTCAATGCCTCTTCTGCTGTTAAATTTTAGGGGAAAAAGGTGTTTGAAAGGATGAATAGTTTGACCTTTAAGAAATCAAAAGATATGAGAGCCAAGCTTGAAGAAGCCATTCTGGGAAGCATCGGTGCCAGGCAGGAAATGGTGCGGCGGAGCCGAGGACAGCTTGGTAGGTGCAGCTTCTCTTGATGAGGGATGTGTCAGTTCCAAGGATTGTGTTCTGTAGTCATTGCTGCTGCAAGTCCACAGTGACTTTCTAGAAACACTTTGAACATAACTGAATCAACATGATAATTGCTTTTCTGAAGATGCTGTTTGAAATTCTAATTAAAATGAGAAGTGGGTCCTAGTTAGCAATGGATGGTCACAGCTTTGCCTGCTGTCCTTGTGTGTGGCATTCCTTCCCACTCCTTCTTAAAATAGACACTTTTGTTTAGATTCAGGGCAGAACTGAACACAGAGGACAGGCGTGTATGTGTATCCTCTGTGTAGATAGTGTAGCTTCCTCGTTATTACTGTCTTTGAGAGTAGCATACTTCTTACAGAGGTCATTCTATGTAACATGCCCCTTTATTGCTAAATCTTTCATTTTGCAGTGTAAATTAGTATATTGTGTATATTAATTAAAAAAGATGTTGCCCACAGACTCACATGTGAAGTAGAAAAAAATAGTTTATTCCATTTTGAGGTCTGTTTCTATTGCTAGATTGGCTTCCACTAACCGTATCATCATGGCCATGATACTTAATCTCCCAACTTCCTTTTCCTCACTTCTTTGTAATTGTTTTCAGTATTTAGAAGATAGGGTAACTACCTGCTTTTATCATCGCTGTGATGATAATATGTGTGCAAGCATTTGTAAATACTAAAATGACATAAATAATAATATTGATACGAGTTCTGTAGTGTCAGAAATGGCTTAGTCATCTGTGTAAAGAATACGTACTAAATGTCTAATATGTATTTATTGAGTTAAATATAAATCTGTAAATGGATTTTATTTTTCCTTTATATAATTATTTATTTTGAGATAGGGTCTGGTCTGCTGGTCTATACCTGAGTGACTGAACCTGGCTATGTAGAACAGTCTGACCTTAAACTGTTGGTGATCCCCCTGTCTCACTTTTGAGTATTGAGATTACAGGTGTGCCCCCACATCTGGCTTGTGAACTATAATTCTTTAATTGTTAGTTAGATTTTTTTCTTTACGTTTGGGGGGGGGTTAAAAGACAGGATTTCTCTGTATAGTCCTGGCTGTCCTAGAAAACTCTCTGTAGGCTAGACTGTCTTCAAACTCAGAGATCCACCTACCTCTGGCTCTTGAGTGCAGGGATTAAAGTTGTTTCACCAACCAACATCAGCACAATTAGAATTTTCTGACATTTCACTTTCAGAAATCATTGATATTGGTAGATTTTATATGCTGTATGTGTTTAGAATTTAATGGTGAGTAGGACACAATCAGCCTGGGAAGGAAATAATAGAGCTCAAGCCAGACAGTCCTATCATGGAGTAAGAAGTCCGTTAGGCAAGGTTTTCTTCAGGACTGCTGGTTCCCCAATAGTCAACATGGAGACTTGCTATTAACTGTAAATGCTTGGCTGATAGCTTAGACT
Source organism: Microtus pennsylvanicus (assembly GCF_037038515.1). Taxonomy (NCBI): domain Eukaryota; kingdom Metazoa; phylum Chordata; class Mammalia; order Rodentia; family Cricetidae; genus Microtus; species Microtus pennsylvanicus. The sequence continues at coordinate 35,293,685 of NC_134591.1, read as the reverse complement.
TGTTACTAACTAACTCTTATAATTTGAATAAATCTACATTTCTTATCTAGGCTTTACCATGTGGAGCCTTTTTATCACCTTTTTATCTACCTTTTGCATCACAACATATTCATCTCCTGCTTGCACTGTGGATGGGGACTCCGCCCTTCTTTAACCCCACACTCTCCTTTTGTCTGCAAGTCCCACCTAATTGCTAACTGCCTAGCTCTTGGACATTTACCCCTTTATTAAACCAATGAGAACAATAAATAATCACAGTGTACAAAAAGATTGTTCCACAGCATTTCCCTCCTTTTGTCTAATTAAAAAGGAAGGTTTAAACTGTAGCATAGTAAAATTATAATAAAATATAATATATTATACATAATATATTATTAAAAATAAAAAATATAATAAAAAGTTATCAAGTAAGAATTACAGTTATAGTATCCAGTCCATTTATACTTGGAAAATTTAGAGAAAATACTTTATTTATCCTGTGAGTCTAAAGTTTTATACCTAATTTACTTTTTATCATAACTAAGGAAAACTGTATGTTTAACTATTTAGTCTTTAACTCTCAAAGACCCAAGAAGGATGTAGTATTACCTAAGAATAGAGACATCTGGCTGCAGTTCCTCTGCAGTGTTTAAATCAAGCGTTTAAACTTGATTTAAAGTTCCTCTGCAGTGTTGGGGCATCCAGCTTTGCCCTACAGGCCTAATATATCTGACATCTGAGAAAAGGGAATTTTGAAGGTCTGTTGAATCTTATCTTGGCAGTTTGGCAGTTGCTTTCTTTTGCTTCCTGCTGATCCAGTTTGGACAGCATACCATCAGCAATTGAAGCAAGTACCATTTCTTGCCCAAATGACTAGCTTTTGCCATAAAGAAAGCAAGTTCCACACAGAGATGCTTCGATGCCCACCCTCTTCTTTTGAAGTAAATTGGTGCTACCAAGAGCAAATGTGTCTCACTGTCACGAAACATCTTAAATATCCTATTCTCTAGGTTTTTGAAGTGTTTGAAGATCGTCTATCTAAATATATCTGCTTAACCTTGAAAACATACCTAATATGACTATAAGTTTGATTATTATAAATGACTAACTACTAACCTGTATTTCTTAATTATACATTACATTTTTAAATGAACTGCATGCCCCAAACAAGAGTAGAAACATACATATAGTATATCAAAAATAACTTTTAATTTTGTATCAATAAATCAAAATCCATACCAAGATATTTGAGATTAATAGTTGCTTCTTGATTTAAAGTAGATTCAGTAATCTACACTTTTATATATCTCATCATTTCTGTTTTATATTTCTTCTTTTGTATAGAAAGGTCTTTGAATGTAACTTCTTTGTTTAGACCATGGCCAATAATAACTCATAACTAATCCCCGTAATTGATGACAAACATCCATATCCCATCTTTTGGGAATGTGAGTGTTGTTTCTCTAGACTGCTTCCTGTTGTCTGGGGGCACTGGCGTCTTTGGGGAAAACTTAAGAAAATCAGGATAATGGTTAAGTCTTAGCTAGAGTAGTTTGTGAGACTGTACTCTATCAGCCAGCAATCTTGAAGCCGTTTTGTATGCAGAGCTCTGAGGAAACTGCAGCAGAGGTGCTCAGAGATATTGGATCATGGGTCACCGGATCATCTATCTTTCTTTCTTTCTTTCTTTCTTTCTTTCTTTCTTTCTTTCTTTCTTTCTTTCTTTCTTTCTTATTTTGTATCTGGTCCCCATTTTAGGAAAATCATAAATTTTCAAAGGTAGAATACATATCTGCATTAATACAAGCCTTGACTGTGTTGTACATAGTTAGCCAAAGAAGGCAGCTGGATGGTGGTGGTGCACACCTTTAATCCCAGCACTTGGGAGGGAGAGGCAGGGTGTCTCTGTGAGTTCAAGATCTGCTCTACAGAGCAAGTTCTAGAACAGGCTCCAAAATCTACACAGAGAAACCCCTTCTTTTTAAATAAATAAATAAATAAATAAATAAATGAGTGCAACATATTAACATCACCGGACCAAGACTCCTTGCGCATTTCCCATCTCTATGTGACTTATTTTTTTTTACTCTCTTTTTAAATACTATTATTTTTAAACTATTCTATGAATGTCTATATCCTTTCTCTTTTCTCTCCCAAGACTATGTAGGCTTTTTTTTTTAAAGATTTATTTATTTATTTAGTATACAGTGTTCTACCTGCATGTATGCCTGCAGGCCAAGAGAGAGCACCAGATCTCTTACAGATGATTGTGAGCCGTGTGGTTGCTGGGAATTGAACTTGGGACCTCTGGAAGAGCAGTCAGTGGTCTTAACCACTGAGTCATCTCTCCAGCCTGACTATGTATGCTTTTAAATGCACGTATCCCATTTAGAAGTTTTACCCATCTGGATCTGTCTTTACTGCATATCTGTAACCTTTTCTGTCTGCATTTGCAGAACCTTAAACCCGACAGGCAGCTTAGCTTATAGTGTGTTGGTGGCACTCATGCTGGTGACTCAAGCCCGCAGGCAGCAGCTGAAAGATGTATCTGTGTATCACATCTGGCATGAGAGACTGCAGGACTAGGAAACTGTGTTTGGCTGTGGTTTTCAAGCCTTCTTTTAAGTTTTCTTAGGCCTTATGTGCATGTAGGTGCTGGACATTGGTGCCATTTGTAAATGGGGTTTTTTTTTCAGGACCTCCAGCTCCCCAATAATCGACATGGAGACTTATTACTAATTATAAATCCTTGGCTGATAGTTTAGGTTTGTTAATAAGTAGCTCACATTTTGACCCACATTTCTTACCTAGGCTCTACCACGTGCTGGTAGCTTTTTCAACATGGCACGTTCATCTCCTGTTTTCTCTGTGGTCTCTGGAGACTCTGCACTTCTTCATCCCTGTGCTCTCCTTTTGTTGGCTTCCTGCCCAGCTATTGGCCAATTAGCCCTCTATTAAACCAATGAGAGCAACAAATATTCACAGTGTACAAAAGGATTGTTCCATAGCAAAGTCCTGCCTTAACATAGAGCTTTTAGCATTGATAGATATGAGGAGTGGAAGAACTAGTTTTCTTTAAGGATCCAGTACATTGACCATGCCCCATGGTAGGCTCTACACCCAAGAGTATTTGAGGAACACAAATTGAATTCAGTGGGTTAAAAAGGACAGAATATGAATATGAAGTGGGGTGGCTAGGAGTTGGGGGTAGTAAATATGATCAAAATACATTTCAAAATAAGGGAAAGGTGATTCAGTAGTTAAATGCTCCTACACTTTTGTAGAGGATCCAAATTCAGGTCTCGGCACCCATGTCACATGGCTTACAACGACCTGTAATTTCAGTTTCTAGGAGATTAATCCTCTGAGAACCTCAGTGAATACTTGCCCTTGAGTACACAGAGACACAAATACAGACACATGATTAATAATAATAAATCTATAAGAAAACCCTCCAAATTAAAAAGCTAAGAAAGGTAGGAAAGAAAAACAATAGGAAAGCATAGAGACTTTTTTGTCATTGTATAAAATGATCCCTGTTTCTTAGAATTTTTTAAATTCCTATGTGAACTCTTAATTCTACTTTCATTGTTCTTCCATCCTCTCAAGTCCTCCGTCTTATTATTTTCAAATGTGGGGTCTTCATTCCTAGTTGAAAGCTTGAAATCTTGAGTCCATCACATGCTTGTATATTTACCCACCAGTTTCAGTCCTTTTTCCATGCAGAATAAATGTATGGTGCCTATTAAAAGACTACTCATGCCTTCAGACCTAAAGTCCTCGGGGAAGAGGTCCCCCAGCCCGTTCCTATAGAACAGAGAAGTAATTGTAAGCTGTTCTTAGAGGATACAAGTTTGTTCCCAGCATTAATGTCAGGCAACTCACAGCTTCTTGTGCAACCTCACCTCCAGAAAATCTAATGCCCTCTTCTGGTTTCTGTGGCGTGTTCTCTCTCCCTTCTCTCATACATGTACTCTCTCTCTCTCTCTCTCTCTCTCTCTCTCTCTCTCTCTCTCTCTCAGAATCTTTTTCTTAAAAGAATTTAATCGTCTTGTTACAGATTTTTTTTAATCTTTTCATATCTGTGTGGTGCATATTTACATGTTTGTATATATGTGCTTCTGTATAGGTTGTGTGTGTGCATGCATGTGTGAACCCTAAGGCTGATGTGACACTTCCCTTAGTCATCCCTCCTTATTTTTTAAAGGAAGGTCTCCCAAAGTGCTCCAGTATGACCATCTTGCTAGCCAACATGCTCCAAGGGTTCCCTGTCTCTGATTTCCAAAATTACAAGCAGACTGCCACATCTCCCTCATATGTGTGTGGGTTCTGGGAATCTGAATTCCTGTTTCCTTGCTTGCACTGCAAACACTGTAATCATAAGTCCATCTTCCCAGGCTTTATTATGTTTTGTTATGGACACAAACTTATTGTGCACTCACTGTATTCCAGATACTTTATTATGAAATGCAGAACGAAACAAACATCACTTTTGTCAAGTAACGTGTTCTTGCATGAATATATGCTATGGAGTCCTGTGTCGTGGTTCACATCTGTCTCAGCACTTGGGAGGCTGAGGCAGGAGGATTATATTAAATTCATGAACAGCTTTGACTGTATAGTGCATTTCAGGCCAACCTGGCTAAAGTGAGACCCTGTCTCGTTAAAAATTAACAATCAGTGTTATGAGCAAAAGCAAAGCAAGTACTGAGGCATTGATATCTTGGAGGATGGGGAAAGGTTTTCTGAAGAGGTACTAAGTGAGTGCTTACCCAGTGGAAGTTTATGAGCAGACCAATCAGATAAAAGTTTCAGGAGCCATTGTATGAGTCTTTAATCAGGATCCTGTGTGGTGAGACCATTCTGACTACCCATGCACACAGGGAGAGCAAGAGAGAATAACTCAACACATCTCAGTACCCTCAAGAAAATTGGGCCATTTTTTTTAGCCTTATAATAGAGCTCATGTTAGGTCCTTTCTTTGCTTACTTAAGAGATTGGGTTTTACCAAGAAACAACCTGTATAAGAAATGGTTCCTTCTTAATTATTGTGAAAACTTTTAACTGAAAATACCACTGTTCATTTCTTACTTGTACTGAAAAAAAAAATGATTTTATGGGACTGGAGAGATGGCTCAGCAGTTAAGAGCACTGATTTTTCTTCCAAAGGGCCTGAGTTCAATTCCCAGCAACCACATTGTAGTAATAAGGGCGGCGGGGCTGCGTCCCCAAAACCCCAGCCGCCTGCCCGGCTAGCTTATGCCCCGAAATAATTACACAGACACTGTATTCTTTTAAACACTGCTTGGCTCATTTCTACCTAGCATCTTCTAGGCTAACTCTCCCACCTGGACTAGCCCATTTCTTATCATCTGTATAGCACCGGTCTTACCGTGAAGATTCTAGCCTAAGTCCATCCTGGGTCGGAGCTTCATAGCGTGCTTCTTCCCTGGAGCAGGTAGCATGGCGTCTCTCCTGCGTCTGCTCCCGAGAGGAGAGCTGTCGGGTCTGCCCTCACTTCCTCTTCCTCCCAGCGTTTTGTTCTGTTTACTCCTCCCACCTATCTCCTAACCAATGAGAGCCAAGCAGTTTCTTTTAATTTAACCAATGACCTTCCTCCATCACCACATGGTGGCTCACAACCATCTGTAATGAGGTCTGGTGCCCTCTTCTGTGGTGTAGGTACACATGCAGGCAATGCATGCAGGCAGAACACTGTACATAATAAAGAAATAAATCTTTTTTTTTAAAGAAATGATTTTATAAAATTAAAGATATACACTATTTATTGTAGGTTTTCAAATATATGTACATGTGTTCTACCTGAAATACCATTTTGACTTTGCTTTCACAGAGAGGAGCCCATCTGGAAGTGCCTTTGGGAGCCAAGAAAACCTGCGGTGGAGAAAGGACATGACTCACTGGCGCCAGAACACAGAGAAGCTCGATAAGTAATATGACCTTCTAATCTGTTCTGATGGGCTAGCCATATTTTAAAAAAAAGAAAGCGACTTTGCAGAAATTCTTATAAATGTGGCTTTTCCCTTTTGATGACTGTTCCCAGTCCAGGCCAAAATTTTAGATAAAGTATTATCCTCATCCACTCACACTCTCTATGCATACTGCACCAGAACCATAAGGGGAACTTCCATATAAAGTCTCTCCCCCCATGTACGTTTCCTTATATTCACGGCTGCCTTTTATATGCCTTCTAAATTCAACTACTCTACCCTGATTACACACATGTAAATTTACCATATTGTGGCTTGGGGGACAAGGCTTCCTTGAGAGCCAAATGCATGCTGAGGAGATGTGTGTCCATCATGAGGCACGGGGCTTTATATGAACATCCTTTCAAAATTTGAAAGTAACTTAGGCATGCATGCAGTATTCTGAATGAATTCCTCCCCATAGCCGTTTTGTCGGGATTGTACTCATCCCGCCCTGCCTGTCAGAACAATTGTGTTTTATTGGAAGAGGAGAGAGCCCAATGTAGTTTTTGTCCCCACTTATAGAACACAAGTCAATGCTGACTGTACATCTGGAGAGCCCCGCTGGGCTACAGGTTCATGTCCACAAGACTGGCTCCTATGGATAGAGGGACCAAGCCACTTGAGACGATTTTGAATACATTCTTAAGGGGAAAAAAAGTCATCACAGGTTTTCCTCTAAAATACTTTTTCCACTTCATATTAGTTGGTAACTCTCAAATTCATTTTGCTTTACTTTGAATAATGGCCTTCAAAGATCCTCACAATTCTAAAATGGAGCACATCTGAGGCTGCCTGCTATGGGGACGGAACATGAAAAGGCATTGGAAACTTTTGAAATGGAAAATGAGGGGAGAAAATAAAAACCTGTGCAGATCAAAAAAAAGAAAGCGAGTCTTTGTATCTTTTTATTTTGTTAGTCATTTATATCTTAGAGGATAACTATCTTAAGTTTTAGCTTTAAAACTATTTGAGAAAATAATTTTATGTTATAGTAAAATACATTGCATATTTAAAAACTCATTTATAAATAAATACAGCAAAACTATTTTACCCAACTCATTTTCTGTGGAAAAGACATTTGGCAACTGATTTCAGCATCAAATTGTTTTTCTTTCCCTCTCTAAAGAGTTATAATTGGCAAGAAGTATATTTACGCTATACAATGTGAGTTTTGATGTGTATACAGTTGTGGAATGATTATAATCAGGTTTATTAACATTATTGCCTCATGTTTTGTTTCTAATATATGATTCCAGCCTGTCTTGTTTAAGAGTTAAATCACTGGTGGTAGTGCACACCTTTAATCCCAGCCCTCAGGAAGCAGAGGCAAGTGGATCTCTGTGAGTTTGAGGCCAGTCTGGTCTACAAAGTGAGTTCCAAGACAGCCAATGCTACAAAGAGATACCCTGTCCTGAAAAACTAAAAATTAAAAAAGAGTTAAATTACCTTTTGAGAATATTTGTATGAATAGCTAAGCAGAAAATAGATACAATCTTAGAATAATTGAGTGCTTTTATTTACTAAATACATTGGAAATGTTTGGAATTGAAGATAAATACCTTTGAATGTTGCTTTACGCACCATAGTAGTATATATTAGCACCACCTAGTGTCTGTGCCAGTGGCTGTAAAAAAAATGTTTTTTGCAAAACAAATGCATATGCCCTTAGTGGCACTGTGTTGTTGGGGACAGATGTATATATTGCTGGACATAGTGGCACTAGGGAGGCAGAGGCAGGTGAATCTCTGAATTTGCGACCAGCCTGGTCTACATAAGTGTTCCAGGCCGGTAGGGCTACACGGTGAGAACCTGTCTGTGGTGGGGAGGAGAGACAGAGAGAGTCAGAAAAAGAGGGAGAGAGGTATATGTTACTATACAGTCAACACGATGTAGGGATCAAAACATTTTAATACATGAATTACTGCCTTTTTCTCCCTTTTTTATGTTTTTGTTCAAGCAAAGTTAATACTTTCAAGGTTTTTGTTTTAATGAATCTAAGTCATTTTTAACATGAATTACTGCCTTTTTCTCCCTTTTTTATGTTTTTGTTCAAGCAAAGTTAATACTTTCAAGGTTTTTGTTTTAATGAATCTAAGTCATTTTTTATTTCTGGCTTTTTGAAAGATAAGTAAAATTTCTTACAATATTTTGTATTAGGTCAAGAGCAGAGATAGAGCATGAAGCACTGATTGATGGAAACCTGGCTACTGAAGCGAATCTCATCATCTTAGACACATTAGAGATCGTCGTTCAGGTAAGGACAGGGAAGAGGAGTGTAAGCAGAGACTCGGCAGGCAGAGATTAGAATCAGTGTGACCCTTATAAGGATGCTTGGGCATTAATAGTTATAGGTAGTTCTGAGTAGTCAGTGATTCTCTAGTTGTAAATTTTATTTCTTTCCACAGTTTGTAAATGTTTATTTGAAGGTGCTTGTAAAATCTACATCTCTTTGTCCTTTGCTTTTGGACAAAAAAGAAAAAGTCTTTGGCTTGCTCTTGTGTTTCCAGTAACCACTATATATTTATATTGGGGTGTCCCGCTGGAATACATTTAACATGCAGTGCAGAGCTAGGTTTATTCTGTGTCTTCTGTATATTAAGCAGTAGTTTAGGGTTTTTATGTGTAATTTCTCTACTTGGTAATTTTACATAAATGCAAACTGCCTTATCAGTAGCTTTGTAGACCTTATTACCCTGTTAGTGACAGGCGCCATTTATGGAGTTTTTCAAGCAATGTTCTAAGTAAGCACTTCATAAGTTTTAACTTACTTGGTTTTTATAAGAAACAGACAATGGAAACTACCATTGTCCCCATCTTGTAGATAGCAGTAGTTAGCCATAACGATGGTTAGGCAGTGTCCCATGGTCACACAGGAAGTATGTGAGTCTATTACCAGGATGCCCCAGCTGTTGTAGTAAATGTGTCACCGGTTTCTTCCATTCTCTTCCTGTACCATCACTTTGTCATAGTCTTAAATCAGTGCTCTTATAATGGCTACTACTTCATGATGTTCTGTATTTTCTTCTTAGCCTGTTCTTTTCATTTTCTTGAGATTATATTTCTTATGTTTCACTGACTTACCCTGACTGAAAATTTTAAAACATAAAAATTGCAGTATTTCTTGGGGCTGGAGAGATAATTCAGCGGTAAGAGCACTTGATGTGCAGTCACGAAGACTGCAGACCAAATTCCCATCACCACATGACAACCCTGTGTCTAGCACATACCTGTAACCTCAGTTCCAAGGACATGGAGACAAGAGGATCACTGAGGCTTGCTGCTGACTTTCAGCCTAGCCAGGAAGAGCCCAGTGTTGAGAGGGAATAGTCAGGGAGTAGTAGAAGACACTTAGCACCCTTTTCTGACCTGTGTACACATATACCTCCACTGTACAAGCAGGCATACAATATGCACAAATTAATAATAAATGGCTTTTTAAAGTCTGTATTTCGCCGGGCGGTGGTGGTGCACGCCTTTAATCCCAGCACTTGGGAGGCAGAGGCAGGCGGATCTCTGGGAGTTCGAGGCCAGCCTGGTCTACAAGAGCTAGTTCCGCGACGGGCACCAAAGCTACAGAGAAACCCTGTCTTGAAAAACCAAAAAAAAAAAAAAAAAAAAAGTCTGTATTTCTTGATTGCTTAATGATCAAAATGGGAAATTCTTTAGATTTTAAAAGACTTTTGTTGCGTAAATTTTAATTGCACTACATTGGATGCCAGATGTTAGCCACATATGGCCAGATGCCGCATAAATATATAATTGGTCTTAATAATAAAAACCTGGAGTCAGATATTGGGGGTGAAAGCTGAAAGATCAGAGAAGCAGAACATCCAGCCACTAGTCTTACCTCTACAAAATCCTCAGACCAAATGGGAGATCCTAATGGCATGAGCTCCTGTCTCCTCTCTACCCAGTCATATCTTTCTGTGTCCACCGCCGTAGTGCTAGAAATAAAAGTGTGTGCCACCCCTGCCTGGCCTCTATGGCTAACTAGTGGCTAGCTCCGCACTCTGATTGTCAGGCAAGCTTTACTATTGAAGCACAAACAAAATATCATCACACTTTTTATTTTGGTGCTCTGTTAGTTGGGCTAGGTGTAAACTACTAGAAAAAAGTAGTATGAACAGAAATAGTATTTCCAAGATCGATTATGTGAGGTGCTTGCTCAGGCTTCACTCCTCACTACTCTGCCTTTCACTGACTAGAAGAGACTTGGGTTTCTGAGTGTAGAAACACAACTTCCTTTTAGTTCACTTTTCTTTTGAGTTTAATTCCAAGATTCAGACAAAAGCCAGGCTTCTAGATCTTAAAAGGAAGAAAGAAAGGAAATGATATTTTATATGAAACCAGTGTCATCTGCCATGGGCACTTACTCTAGTTTTTTTAGCTCATCTTCTGCATGTGCCTCAAGTCAGATGTCCAAGTTTATTTATAAATTTTCGTAGAACGTACTTCATGTTTTCTTGCGATTATGTCTGTAATCCCCGCTGCAACACCCAACTTAAAAGTCTCTGTGGCCTTTTTACTCCTTTTTTTTTCTTCCATCCAAATACTGCTCAGCATCTTCTCTTGAAGTCCTCTTGGCTTTTACCATTTCCCTTTCTTGTAAATGTTTGGATTTTTATACGTATTTTACTTACCTACCCACATTATAGGTGCATGCCTGCTTAATGTGTTTGTGTTTCCATTGCAGACTGTTTCTGTAACAGAATCCAAGGAGAGCATTCTGGGTGGGGTGCTGAAAGTGCTGCTGCAGAGCATGGCCTGCAACCAAAGCGCAGTGTATCTGCAGCACTGCTTTGCCACGCAGAGAGCCCTGGTCTCCAAGGTGCGTGATCTTGTACCTGTGGTCTTATCTTCTTTAACACTGCCTAAGGTCATTTGTCACGCTCACTGGTCAATATATTATAAATTAATTTTAAACACTTAATGTGTTTTTAAAAACTTAATGTGTTTACCCTGATCCTCTGTCTCTGCTTCTGTCTTCAGAACCTGAATTGATCCAAATTATCGGTAATCAGTTTCTTGTCTTAAAATTTTAAAAATCTTAAGGTCTTGTTTTGAGAAGAGCCTGAAATCTGGGTGTTGTGGTTTTGAAAATGGAGCCTGGGTCCTTGCACATGTGATGCGAACACCCTTTCACTAAGCTCCACCTCAACCATGTATCTTCCTTTTCACCTTGTTCATTAAGAAGTTAATGCAGCCGGGCGATGGTGGTGCACGCCTTTAATCCCAGCACTCGGGAGGCAGAGGCAGGCGGATCTCTGTGAGTTCGAGACCAGCCTGGTCTACAGAGCTAGTTCCAGGACAGGCTCCAAAGCCACAGAGAAACCCTGTCTCGAAAAACCAAAAAAAAAAAAAAAAGAAGAAGAAGTTAATGCACGGGCTGGAGAGATGGCTCAGTGGTTAAGAGCATTGCCTGCCCTTCCAAAGGTCCTGAGTTCAATTCCCAGCAACCACATGGTGGCTCACAACCATCTGTAAAGAGGTCTGGCGCCCTCTTCTGGCCTTCAGGCATACAGACAAAATATTGTATACATAATAAATAAATAAATTATATATAATAAATAAAGAAAGAAAGAAGTTAATGCACTTCTGCTGCCTCAGAGGTTTATTTGCTGTTTGCCCCTCCTCCCAAAATGTGCATTTGTATTTATTTATTTATTTATTTATTTATTTATTTATTTATTTATTTATTTATTTTGAGCTCTTATATGTTTGTGCTGTGTTCACAGTACCGCACTGAGGCCTCACAGCAATCTCGATAATATTATTAGGCCTACTTTACGGAGAAAGGAAACCTTCCCGGGGTCACACTGCTACCTAACAAGTGACATCCCCAGTATTTTAGCCCAAGCTGTCTGACTGTGGTGTGCACCCTTTACCTTAATTAATATAGTCTCTTAACCATTCTTTTTAATTTCTTGGCCAACCGACCAGACTCCCAAGTCAGGCTATATTAATACATCTCTGTATTAAAATCTTCCAGTTTCCTGAGCTCCTGTTTGAGGAAGAGACAGAGCAGTGTGCTGATTTGTGCCTCCGGCTTCTCCGACACTGCAGCAGCAGCATCAGCACCATACGGTCCCATGCTAGTGCCTCTCTCTACCTACTCATGAGGCAGAACTTTGAGATTGGGAATGTAAGTGTCTGCCATGAAAACTGTCTGGGTTCGTAATGAAATGCAGCTTTAATAGACAGGTATTAAGAACTTAGAATGTCTTTATTTCCCATCATGTGGATGTCTTACAAATGTGTGTGCATGCATGTGTGTGGTATGTTTGGCAATACAACTCCCATTGCCACATTTTTATTAGGTGCCAGGTTCTCATCACCCAGAAGAAAAGATTCTAGTAACTTTACAGATTGTATTTAGTTTTTAAAGTCCCTAAAATTTAACTACAGTGACTTAGAGCAGAATGGCAAGGCTGTTGACAAGAGTAGCGTCTTTAGGAAAGAAACATAGGCAGTTTAGAGGGCAGCAGGGACTGGATTGGGTTTATTCTTTGAAGACTAAGAGAAGAGTGAGCATGGGCTGGCTTCTAGATTTTTGGTTTGAGGAAGTCAATGAGAAAACAAGATACACTGGCCATACTGACTTTAGGTTGTCTGTGCCCTATCCAGATGGAACTGTTGAGTAAAGTAGAATGGTCTAGAGCTCTCCAGAGGAGTATGAGCCAAGTGCTAACAAGCATGTATGTTCATCCAAGGAAAGGCCTTCTTTAGTACTTACCACATGGGAAGAGATTTTTGACAAAACAGGGAACATTGGTGTTTTAGTTTCTTTTCCTGTTGTCTGGTAAAAACCCTGACAGAAGCAGCTGAAGGGAGAATGGGTTTGTATTCACTCATAGTTCAAGGAGCAATTCATCGCGGCTGGGAAGTCAAGGCATCAAGGGCATAGAGCAGCTGGTCTCTTCAGACAGGGATAAATGCAGGCCACTGTTCTGTTCTCTCTCTGTTTATGTACTTCAGGGTCCTTTGCTCTGAGAATAGATTAACGTACAATTAAAAACAAGTTTTCCCACATCAGTGTAATCAAGAGAATCCTAGCAAGCATTCTTAAAAGCTAAGATTAATCAAGACCATCCCTCACAGATATGCCTGAAGGCTCATCTCCTGTGGTATTCTAGAGTTTATTGAGTTAAAAATTAACACTAAACATCACAATTTTGATTTAAAATAGATAGCAGACAAAGAAGACAGAAAATAGTTAAAAAAGAATAAGATGAGCAGGGAACATAGCTTAGTGTAGGAGCACTTGACTTCCTGTGCTGTGCAGAGGCCCTAAACAGGCCCTAGCTCCACACAAAGACTGAGAAACCTGTAGAAAGCAGTGCCGCTGAAGGTAAATCAGAGATTCCAGGGAGAAGGTGACCAGTACCATAGATACAAGTGGGAAGTAGAAAACTGTCAGACTTGGATTTGACAGCTAGTTCTAAGAGTGGTCTCATAGGGAATAATGGAGCAGCAATGAGTTTTTACTATGAAAAAAAGAAGATAAAATGTAAACTCTTAAAAATATCACTGCATAAGAATGCAGTTTACTAAAAACTAGGATTTCGTCATAGCATGGACCTAGTGAAGTAAGCTAGAGTTACATATTTCTTGTCCGTCTTAGACTATGGATATGGTGGTCAGAGCATAATTTAGTGGTAGAGCATATACTTGTATTATGTTCTCAGTTTCCTGTTCAAGTTCCTGAATTTTTTGTTTCTAATTTTACCTCAATTTAGGTTTTCTTTATGGACTCCATTTCTACTTTCCTGTCTTGAACTATTTTCTTCATTTTATTCCACCGTTTGTGTTTTCATAGATTTCCTTAGTGGATTCATATCCTTTAAAATCCTTGATTATATTCATAATAGCTATTTGGAAGTCTTTTTTTTTTTTTTTTTTTTGTGCTTCAGCTATGTTGGAACACCCGTGGCCTATTGTAGTAGGCTTCCTGGGCTGCAGGTGGAGATGCATTGTCCTGACTATTGTTTGTGTTTTTACACTGGCATCTAGGCACCTGGGTTTGTGATGACTGTAATTCTAGGTGTTGGTATCTGGTCTTTTGTTGTTGTTGTTGTTAGGTGGATTTTCTGTTCCTTGGTTTCTGTTGCCCTCTGGATTTTAAGAGCAAGTGGAGCTTGTGGACTGCCTGGTAGAGGGTGCTTCTGAGTACCTTATGTGTGACCACTGGAGTTCCCAAGCTGACACATAGGAGTTGGGATGGTCTAGAATGTGGGGGTGCTGAGAAGGTCCGTAGGAGGGAGGAAAGCAGGTCTGCCACAAGAATCTGATTCCCCAGAGGAACTGATTTTCTGCTCACCAATAGGTTTCTAGAAAAAGAGTGTCTCTGGTGTTGGTGGATGAGACAGAGGGAGGGGCTGGGAAGGAAGGCTATAGGAGAGAATCTTCTTAGCTTCCTGGAAGTGGCACAGACAGGAAGGAGGGGCCACAGCAAGTGGTCTGCTACAAAGCTGAGGATAAGACTAGGGAATTGGAATTTGCAGGCAGGAAGGAGAGTGAAAATCACGTATGTGATTCCTGGCCAGCATGGCAAGGTTCCCAAGAGGGACCATCTCTGGGTGATAGCTGGGTGAAACAAAGGAAGACTATAGGAAGAATCTGCCTAGTTACCGGGGAGTCTGTTGTGTCCTTTTCAAATTCAGATTTTAATGCATAGATTTCAGATTTCATTAATTTATTTAAAGCATCTTTCCTTCGGAATTTTTTAGATGTTTTTCACCAGATGCTTGATATAACAACAATTTCCCTTCCACAGAACTTTGCCAGAGTGAAAATGCAAGTAACAATGTCACTGTCCTCTTTGGTGGGTACATCTCAGAATTTTAATGAAGAATTCTTAAGACGCTCTCTAAAAACTATTTTGACATATGCTGAAGAAGATCTAGAGTTGAGGGAAACAACATTTCCTGATCAGGTGAGAAATGCTACTATCTATATTTTTAATTCGCAATAAAACTGCTGAATAGGTACTTTCCAGATTCTTAAATAGTGGTTTTTACTGGAGTATTGTACTTCTTTCCACAGTAACCTAGAGAAGACTGTTTTATAAAACTGTCTTTCGTGTGTGTGTGTGTCTGTGTCTGTGTGTGTGTGCGCGCACGCGCGCGTGCATGCATGCATGCAGACATAGCTAAGTGATCTGTGTCTGTGTGCATATATGTGTTCATACATGGGAAGCTCCAAAGGTCAAGATTAGATGTTAGCTCCCTGAACCTGGAGCTTACTAGTTTGGCTAGGATGACTGGCCAGTGAGGCACAACAATCCTCCTTTGTTTACCTCCCTCTGCACTGGAATTATGCCAGTCACCATGCCTGTCTTGTGCTGGGGACAAGCTCAAGTTCCCATGCTTGTGTGGAGAGTGCTATTCCAACTGAACCATCTCCATAGACCCTTGTCTTTAAAATTGTTCATATGGTTGCCGTTTAATTCTGCTCATCTGTAACAGGACAGTGGACTCAGGCAGACTAGACAGTGATGACACACTCCTGCCTGGTAGTCCAGTGCTAGTCTGCCTTTAATAAAGCCGATTCCACCCAGCTACCCTGTCAGACAGTGAGGGAGTTTCCTCGTGCTCTGCTAGTCCTCATTTCCCTGCCTCAGCCCCTGCTCACAGCACCATGTGCAGTGGGAAAGTCTAGTCTACTGCAGAATGCAGAGCGTATGCCCCCCCCCCGTCACACCCATGTTCTCACTATAACTTGTTTTTCAAATTCTAGAAGCTTCTCTGAAGTGGTTCACAAACTCATTTAATCAATGACAAAATTAATGAGTAACAAAAGAACTTTTCATATGATCTCTACCACAGGTCCAAGATCTGGTTTTTAATCTCCATATGATCCTTTCTGACACTGTTAAAATGAAGGAACACCAGGAAGATCCCGAAATGCTGATTGATCTCATGTACAGGTAGCCTTTGTGTGACTCACTCACTCATTCTTTCCACTATGAGATTAGTAAGTCACCTGGGAAATGTTTGACGAGAACAAATATGCAAAAATTATTGAAGTGACCTTCTAATGTTAATTAAATGGTCAATTGCAATTTTACTTTTTTATGTATGTGTGTAGGTATTTTGCCTGCATGTATGTCTGTGACCATGTGTATGTGTGATGTCTGCAGAGGCTGGGAGAATGGTTTTTTGTTTTGTTTTGAGGCAACTTTTAAATATTTTCTGTCACTGCTCTTAAACTCTTCTGTTTGGACTGGAGAGATGCTTCAACAGTTGAGAATACTTGTTACTCTTCCAAAGGACTCAGGTTCAGTTTCCAGCGCCCATGTGACAGATCAGAACCATCTACATCTGCAGAGCATAGACATACATACATGAAAGCAAAACACCCATACACATAAAGTAAAAGTTTAAAAACTGACTTCAGTTTGCTTGTATGTTATGATTTTGCAGTACAAGGGATTAAAGGTAGAGCCTCAGAAGTACAGAATGCTTGTCTAAAGAAAGAAAGAATTTTTAATAAATAATTTGGTGTCTTAGATCTTGAACTTCTTAGAAAATCCCCAAACCCACATTTTAAATATAAAAAACAATCTTTTCAGAAAATACAGGATGTGAATGTTTAATGTAATACAAATTGTCATAATTTCAAATTATGATTGTTTAAAAATAGTGTTTCTAGGTACAAATTTTGAGAATCTTGTTATTCTCATTGTTTCTTGATAGACACAGCAGCAAAATCGGGATTTTCCTTTCTATGTGGCCCTCTTTTTCACAGTTTTACCCATCATAAGAAACACACACAAAAGACAAAGATGATGTGATGGAACTACCTTATATATCTTCTAATTTTCCTTATAGATTATGTGAAATTATCTTATTTTAGATTTAAATATAATAGTTTCTGAGCAGCCAGGTTTTAATGTAGCGTGTCTCTTTACCCCGACCCAAAGCAGCAGTGCCCATTTTAGGTGTCACGGCGATTCTTTCCGTGTTCTGTGACATTTCCAGCCTCTGAAACACTGTGGCAGGTTTGTGCCGTAGCAGGAACTTGTCTGGTAAACTCTGCATGACTCTCTAAACTCCCACCCAGTCTGAGAAGCATTTCTGTTCTGATTAGAATTGCCAAGGGCTACCAGACCTCTCCAGACCTGCGACTGACCTGGCTTCAGAACATGGCTGGAAAACACTCTGAACGAAGCAATCACGCTGAAGCTGCCCAGTGCCTGGTCCACTCAGCAGCACTGGTCGCTGAATATCTGAGCATGCTGGAGGACCGGAAATACCTTCCTGTTGGCTGTGTAACATTCCAGGTAGGAATTTGTTGTGTGTGTGTGTGCGATCAAGGTAAATCCTTTAACCTGGTCCTGTGGACTCCTTGAGTTTGTAAGGAAAGCAGGAAGGAGGTAGGTCAGTGGCCAGCACAGTGAGTGAGCGGTGCCCATCCTCTTGTTCTGTGTCTGTTCCGAGAATTTAGTCAGAGCTTCATGGTACCAGGCGTGCACTCCACCCGGGCTGCATCTCCAGCCTGTTAAAGAGGACTTAGTTTTTATTTATTTATTTTTTCAAGACAGTGTTTCTCTGGTAGCCCTGACTATCCTGGAACTTACTCTACAGACTAGGCTGGCCTTGAAGTCAGAGATCCACCTGCTTCCTCCTGAGTGCTGAGATTAAAGGCGCGCACCACCGCCACCCAAGAGGACTTGGTTTTAAACTGGAAGCTGAAATTAGAGCTTCAGTCCTAGGTCCTCTTAGCTACTGAGCATGAGCTGTTTCTTTTCTTTCTTACAAATTAAAAGAGAGAGAGTGTGTTCATTCACGATGTGCCAGGACACCACCTGTGGGGGTCAGACGTCAGCCTTTCCCACATGGTTTTTTGGGGAAGTTATCCAGCAATAGTTATAATTTTATTATCTTAAAATAGAGCGTGATGTAGAGATTTATCTTTCCCATTGTGAAGGTGTGCACAGGGGCTGAATGGGCTTACCCCAGCTTCTTTTCTTTAACTTTAGTGAATAGTGAAATCTAACCGTTAGTTATTTCCCCATGTATGTTTTTCATGCTAGGAAAGTAATTCACTGCAAAAATCTTTTCATTATTTTTCCCTAGAATATTTCATCTAATGTGTTAGAAGAATCTGCTGTCTCAGATGATGTGGTGTCTCCAGACGAAGAAGGTATTTGCTCTGGAAAGTACTTTACTGAGTCAGGGCTCGTGGGGTTACTGGAACAAGCCGCCGCTTCCTTCTCTATGGTAGGTGACTGATCCATAAATGACATGTATGGCAGTGTTTTCTGCCTTGCGACCTTGCATTTTCTTTGAGAGCTTTTGCTCCACGTGTCTTTAAGAACTCTCCATCCAGATCTGTTACTGCTGCTCTTTGTATCTTAATGGTGTATGGCTTGCCCCAGCATTTTCATTGGCTTGTTTCTGAACCAGGCAAATCTGGGTTAATCTGCAGCGGTTATTTTCTTTGTTTATAAAATATTTTCTGAAACCTTTAAATTGAAAAAGAAGAAACTAAAACAAAGAAGGTTTTTAAGTTCCATTAGAGTAGACCAACATGACTTTGCAGCATTTCTGCCAGAGGAATTGGAGGTTTCCCTTCCGTTGAGCTGTGCTTGTGGAGCAGTCCTCCCTGGGTGGGTGTTGGAGGACTGGCTCTTGCCCGTCAGAGTGCATCCTGCATCCCTTACCGGCCTGTGCTGTTTGTATAAGGCCAGTCTTCGTTCCTTCCCATCTGTATGTGAAGAATTGAAGCTGTCAAGGGGAGCCCAGATAGGACTTTTATAGAAGGAACATAGCCTAACTTTCTTGAGCCTCTTTGATCAAGTCCCTGCTTCCTTTGATTTTACTGCTTAGTGTTCAGTGTCCCAGCACCAAGGTTCAGGAGACTATAAGGTTCGTGGAAGGGTAAGGGCAGAGCTTGAGATGATGTGCATAGCTGCCCTTCTTCCCTGGAATTAGATTTCTTCTCTAGGCCTTGAGCCTGTCCTGCAATGTATTGTTCAGTGCATCAAGTTCAGTCTGCGCTCCACACTTAACAGCCGTGTTAGTTCAGGTATAAGTTGTTCAGTCTGTTTATGTCTTGCTTTCCTTGACTGTTAAACACATCTAATAGTAATTTGTACTGCAGGTTAGCATGAGGAAGGAGTAAGTCAGTTCATAGAGAGTGTGTGTTCATTGCTTTAGTCAGTGGTAGTCCACTGGCATCATTACCATCTTTAGTGTTATTGGTCCTTAGAACCAATATATTTAAGTATAATAATTTTCAAGCTCTTAAAAATTTTTTCCAGACTTCAGTCCTTTCAAAAATGTCCTATCTCTAAGGAACGTGACCATCCCATGCTAGCCCAAAACTGAAGAGAACTAGCTGGGGGGCATGGGGCAAGGTTTTGTTTGTTTTGTTTTGTTTTTGCTATTGACAGACTAATTTAGTGAATTTTATCTGTGTATCTATATATGTATATAATTTTAATCATCCAAAGAAGTACATTTAGATTAAAGACTAGTGGTCTGTTGTGCAGAAATTCTTTTGCTAACATATATTATTAATATATATTAAGTATATATTCTTTTTAATTTAATTAAAAATGTTAACTTATTAAGATAATTTGCAGAGTATTTTACTTATGCTAAATGTATTTCCCTATTGAAGCTACATTATTGCTTCACGGTCCTCCTGTGATCAGTTCTGAAGTGTGTTCTACTCGCACTCTTACAGAAAGCACGTTTGCTGAGCTGGGAAGCCCTGGGAAAGCTGCTGTCTCCACTACTACAGTGTAGTCTGCTCCGGGCCAGAGTGCTGAGCAGTGTGAGCGCTCGGAACCTCACACTGCCTTAAAGTGTTTCAAGACTTTTCCATGGGTTTCTAGTAAGCAGCTTCCTGTGCCAGCTTACAATTTTCAAAAATCAAATGATTTAGGTTTTCCCAGAGGCCACAGGTTATCTGATTGTAAGAGAATTGGGGATCTGTGACCAGTGTAATAATTGAATCGGTTCTCAGGAGTGTCTATGCACACACGTTTACCTTAGTGACGTCATTATAGGCTAACCAGGAACAGGATGCCCAGGTCAAGTGATTCACAAATGGAAGAATTCATATATATATAGTTATAAGCACATACCCACTTGAGTCCTTCCAGATGAAAGGATACATTACATAAAATTGGTTTTTAAGCTCTAATACAATTAAAAATTAGACCTCTTGGAAAAGCTTCAGTGGTGTTATCTTTAAAAATACAGTGAATTTACAAATTGTAATGACTCTTCTCATTGATCTAAAAGAAAGCATCTCACAGACATTATTTCTGTAGGCTGGCATGTACGAAGCAGTTAATGAGGTTTACAAAGTACTCATTCCTATTCATGAAGCTAATCGGGATGCAAAGAAGCTCTCCACAATCCATGGTAAACTTCAGGAAGCATTCAGCAAAATCGTTCATCAGGTAACAGTCCCGACTTCTCACTTTATTATTATGGGGAGGGGGCGTCTAGAAACCTTAACACTGCCTGGTGCTCTTGTCTAGCCAGATCCCATGAAATGATCATTTTACTTGGGCTAAAAGAAGGTTCATAGCTAAGCTAAGCCCAGATTCATTAACACAACAATGAGTGAATTGGTCTAAAGTGGTTATGACTATTAGAGACTTCTCAAATGACTCCCCCCCCAACTTTTGAATTATTACCATCTAGCAATGTTTTGTGATCTTACTTTATTTTCTGTAATACATTGTAGATTATAATTATGGACCTGATATTTAAATTAATATCTGTTCCTTTGTTGCCAAAAAGTTTTTATGTATAAATTAACTTTTTGTTGATGTGAACTTCTAATGAAATCTTGGTATTTTTTACTGCTGTGGCTATGTTTGTTTCTCCTGCATTTGCACTGTTACCCATAGTGTATTTCTAACATGAAAATAATGAACAAAAAAAAGTTCTTGTGTCATTTATAAAGTGATTTCAGTACTTTACTTCACTGTGTAGGCCACATTATCACCAAAATTAGAATCAAATTAAACTTCCTTAGAAAGTGAAATTAGTGGCTGGCACTTCTGACCGAGTCATTGGCGCCACTGAAATTTTCCTGTTGGGCCTCCTCCCATGCAGTGATCTGCTTCCCTCTCAGCCCCGCCCTCCACCGGGCAGTGGAGCAGTGACCACCCCCTCCTGCACGCAGCACTGCAGCTGCTGCACTGTCTACCAACTCAACCTCAGTGGCCAAGCAGTTAGAGATGAGTTGACAGAATCTGAAAGTAAACTAGGCTGCTCCTGGTAAGCCAGGACTCTATTGTAATCTTATCAGATATTGAAGTTGCAAAAGATTATTTAGGTTTCATGGTGATAATAGGTATTTTTAAATAATCATTTATGTACATATACAAGGAACTTCATCTGCCTTGAGAGCTCTTTGATGCAAATTATGTGTTCAGTCTGGAACTAGTGGTTTTTCCAGAAAGTTCCATCCATTTGATTGAGTTCCTGGCATTTGGCAAAATTGCAGTGTATGTCCTGTTTAACCTGGATATTTCAGTGGAATGAAATTAGAGATCTGAATTAGACAGGCAGAACAGGCGGTAGATTAGGTTCTCGTTCCCTGAAATGTGTCCTTCCACTTAGAAAGTACTTTCACTTTTAAGATGTCTTTTCAAAGGTAAATTTTGGATATTGAGTTTTAAACAAATAGGTTATAAAATTTCTGTCTGTCTTAAATGAAGGAATGTTTGCTGTTTGAAATATTTTGTTATCCTCTGTGGTAAGGAATTTGTGGTATGGTACCATGTAACTGAACTTCCTTTGGCCTTTTTTTCTTCTGAACAGTTTTTTATGACTTGCCCTTTTTTTTACTTTTTATTACACAGAGTACTGGCTGGGAGGTAGGTAATGTTTTAGTTAGTTAAAGACACTAATAGATGGATTGGACCAGATTTCTTATGCCAATGCTTTGCCCACATGTGCTAGCTGTGGGCATTCTGTTGCTGTCTGCTTATCAACTGAATTCATTAACCAAAGAAATTTTGTTAAATACTGTAAGCTATTCTAAGACCTTTCTGCTGTGGAGGTTCAGGCAGTGCACGGAAGCCGTTACACTAATGAGATTCTTTGGTAAATGAGCCGCTGTTGTCACTTGAGTTTGTTTTTATCCTTTGGCGCATTTCCTCATCCACACTTACACACGGATTTCCTTTAACCATGTTGTTTCACTCATTTTCAGAGGTCGATTTGTATGATATTGCTCAGAGGTATAAACAGAAAATAGTGTATTTTGTTTGATGCCATCCGTTAGCAGACATACCATTTTCTATGTCTATATGAAGAGAAAAGTCATTTGTCTGTTAAACTGGGCATCCCGTCAGTAAAGATGGAGGCCAACTCTGGTGATAACTGAAATGTGGGCAGAGAGTAGGCATCTTGAATTGAAGAAATTGTGTTTAATTTGATCATGAGTCACTTTGCCCTGTATATAGCCCACCCGACCCTCACCCCTGGAAAGAAATCCATTTTGGTCACTTAAATTTAGTTAGGAAAGCAAGATAAAAACATTGAGAAAATGTAAATTTGACTTCATATTCTTATAGTTTATTACTATATAATAAAGACTACATGTACTTCCTTTTATATAGTAGTTAAATTTAGAAAAGTTAAATATAAACTAAATATTATCTGAAATTACCATGGAGAGCTGATCATAGTAATTTTTCATCTTTCTGTAAAGGGAGAATACTATAAATTATGCCCTAATAGTGAATAAGGTCTGTTTGGGCTAGGTGTGTTGGTAAGATTTTGGCTTTGCCTCTCGGCTTGTCATTAGACCTGTGCTGCCTGAATAGCTAGGCTTCTCTGTTTGGTTCCTTTATAGTCCTTGTTTGGGAACCCAATAGAAAACCGTAGGGAGCAATGTGACTACTGGATGTCATTCTATTTCTGAAAAAGCTTGTCTTTTCATGAGCTGGTACTTGTACATCTACATCCGTTCTCCAGATTAAATGTGCATGCCCTTATTTATGTTTAAAATAGAATCTCTCATTTTGTGGCTTCATCTAGACATAAGCAGAGTCTTGCCACGGCTGTCTTCCAGGGATAAAGTTCCTCATGGATATTCTAGCATGAAATAGAACTAACTGAAAAATAGACATAAAAATTAAGAATACATTAAAACCTCTGAGCAGTTTTTTACAAGTCTGCTTGATGCTAAATCGACCCCTGGACAATATTCTTTCCACTGGTTGAGATTAATCCCATTCTCCCATCATGTCACTGCATGGTAAAAGCTGCACAGACCGTGTTTCCTCGTTTGCATTCCTGTCACTGCCTTTATGGATCTTCAGCTTCATAGCATCTGAATTTGTTGCACGTGTGGTTTTGTTTGTTTGTTTGTTTGGTTTATTTTTGGTTTTTTTTTGCTATCCCTTGTTAAACTTAAGTGGATGCTTGTGTTTTAAAAATGTGTTTGCTGCCATTTGCTGCTTAAATGTTTTGAAATTCCCCTAATTAAAATGCTTTCTGTTTTCTCTCTCTTGCCCCTGGTTGCTGGCCTCCTCCCTCCTTTTACTATTGTCTATTGTGGTAAGTTCCTACCTTGTGAATCTTTTCCTGTGTGACTCTGACAGCTCTTCATGTTTCCTAAAACTGTTTCTTAGCTAATGTCTTGGTATTCTCATACAGCTCTCATTGGATCAATACCTAGTAAGGACAACTTATATATTGTAGAAGGTTTCTTGATTCTGCAATGTTCCTCATTTTACATTCTGTTCTTGATTCTGAGAAATTATGTAACTTCGCAAAGCTTTTTTTTGGGGGGGGGGGAGAGAGAGAAAGAGAAAGAGAGAGAGAGAGAGAGAGAGAGAGAGAGAGAGAGAGAGAGAGAGAGAGAGAGAGAGAGAGAGAGAAAGAAAGAAAACCCTCAGTCATGATATTTAGCAGTTTACTGAAGTATTTATAGATGATACATTGTGACACTCTCCAGAGCTGCCAGTGCTGACTACTGCATTTTGTTCCTCCGTATCTGTTTGCTATTTGCTTTTATATTTATTATTGTTTATCATTTTTCCCCTAAGCCTGTTTGTTGTACTTGGCATAATAGGAAATAAATCATTTCCTATGGTGTGCTTAAATTATATTTAAAAGAAAATGTTTCATTTCTGTATGAAATGTCATAACCATTTCACATTTTGTGCGCATCCATTTATTTTTAAAAGATGCATTTGCTCATTTGCCAAATAGTTATCAGTCTGTTTGATGAGATCCACCTCTGGAAGCTCATATTTTTCAAAAAAAAAAAACTCTCTTCAAATATTGATAACATAGTTACATGACATTTCCTCTATTCAAAAATTATCACAACCTATTTATTTAAATACCATATCCTATTCCATGTAGCGTTTAGAATCCAGAACTGTTATAGAAAATAAAGTTACCTTATAAGGATAACTCCTGATGTATTACCAAACAGAGCTGTCCCCTAACCTTTGACATAAAGGCATCTGAAGTGATTCCCTTAACTTATTACTGAATTGCATGAACATCATAAATTTCAATTAATGTTGTTGTGTGCTCAGAAACACTGGCTACATACAGTTTTGGCTTCTACACTAATGTTGAGTTAAATATTGTAATTCATCCAAATAAATAAAATGAATGCAGAATTAGAAACAGCCAATTAAAATGAGAGGAGATGAATGAACACTGAAAGGTTTTATCCCTTTTTCCTTCTCTCTCTGAGGATGGAACGTAAAGGTACTTGGAGGTAGTTGAGTGGGGATGTGTGACACTTTACAGGAAGAGAGGAAATATGGGTATAAAGCCCGCAGGGGTCTTTACCTCAGGACCATGTGCTGTTTTGCCTGAGGGGGCAGGGAGTGAGAGGGAGTGCTTTGTGCAGTTGGTGCCTCCCTGGTAGTAGACCTGAAGGTGGATCTAGTGAGAACATGCCAAACCATTTTGTTTTGCTTCCTCTGCTGGCTTTGACATCAGCAAACTGTAGGTGATATTGAATATGACATCTTCTGGGGGGGATGGGGATATGTAATGGTCGTAATTTAACCTCTGATAAGAAACTGGCTAGGCTATATCTGAGAAAAGTATGTCTGTTAAGCTACCACTTGATCTTTACATTGGATTGTACAAGAAAGATCTGAAAAATATAAAAAAACAGGTATGGCAGGGCCAGGCGGTGGTGGAGCACGTCTTTGATTCCAGCACTCGGGAGGCAGAGACAGGTAGATCTCTGAGTTTGAGGCCAGTCTGGTCTACAAGAGCTAGTTTTAGGACAGCCAGGGCTGTTACACAGAGAAACCCTGTCTCAAAAACAAAACAAAACAGACACACACAAACAGGCATGGTAGAGGATGGCACTGTAACATGAAGGAAGATAAAACAGAGAAGGGGAGGTAATCCTGTAGTCAGTTACTCAACAGACGTGTTTATAATCCCAGGACCTAGGAGGCTGAGGTAGGAAGATGGGGTTCAAGGCCAGTCTTCGCTGGATAGGGTGTTCCAGGCTATCCTGGATTACAAGAAACACTGTTTTAAAACCAGAAAAAAAAAGTTAAAAATAAATTAAATTACTCAGAGAAATTCACAAGAGTTCTTAAGAAAATCACCAGAGAAGTGACGACAGCTGAAGGTCGTCCTCATGTGTGGGCGTTTGTACTTGGGTATGGACTGTGTAGGAGCCTGGAGTTTGGTGTCCCATAACAATGCCGGAGTTTAACTTTTGCTCCATCCCTTTCTACAGTGTGATCATAGGAAGGTTATTACTCTCTCACGCTCTTTTTTTTCTTTCTTTCTTTCTTTCTTTCTTTCTTTCTTTCTTTCTTTCTTTCTTTCTTTTTCTTTTTCATCTGTAAGATTAAAAAAATAGTGGTACTAATCACAGAATTCTGCTAAATATTGATGTAATACATGTAGGCTGGGCATACTGTTGTGTGCCTGTAACTTCAGCATTCTGGTAGCCAGTATAGGCTACAAAAACTAGAAATGAAAAGGAAGTTGATATAATGCATATAGAGTGTTTACAACATAGTAAATACTCAGAAACTGCTGGAGATCAGTTTTTTATTGTTGCTGTGTTAATGTCATTGTTTTTACCATTACTGTCACTTGAAATATGTTGGCTTGGTTGTTGATATAATGGGGTCAGACCTATAGACTTCATGAATTCTAGCGAATGCTGGACTATCCCCCAGCTCCTGTTGAAATCTTCACATAAGAGTTAGGCTAACAGGCCAGGTGCAGTGGCATGTTCCTATAATCCCAGCTATTCCAGAGGAGGGGTCGAGACGGTTACAGTTTGAGGCTAGCCTGGAAACTTTAGCAAGGCCTTGTCTCAAGATAGAAAACAGAAAGGAAAACAAGGCTGAGATGTCATTCATTAGTAGAGGGCTTGCCTAAAGCCCCAGGATCAATCCCCATGTGCCCTTCCCCAGTCCGCTCAAAAAAAAATTAGGTTAATAAAATGCTTCATGTATTATGTTTCCAAGTGGAAATCGTGGCTAGAAGAATCTGATAAATGGTCTTTAAGAAGAATAGACCCAACAGAAGGGAAAGGAGATGGCCGCTGTAGATGCTGCTGTGCCTGTATGGAAATCAGCTAGCATAGTGGAAACCGCTGGATGAAGATAAGCAATGCTCCAGGAATGGTGTCATTGTGGAAATATACCGCTACCCAACAGAAGCTTGCTTCTTTAGTAAAGAAAACAAAGCTAGAACAGACGTAAAATGCATTTGACTTGGGAGCTAATTTTCTTTGCTGGTGCATAGCTTCATCACCCACAGAGTCAAGAAAGTCCTGAGTAAAATGCTTGGGAAGAATATGCTGTGTGTAGTGTGAAAGTGATGTGAAATTCAGAATAAATTCTGAACAGGAAAGGAAAGAGTGATAAATTGCAGGAAAGTAATTCAAAACAAAAGCAAATATCAAAACTGAAAAGAAAATTAGTTGAATGTGTTTTACTGAAGATGAAGCTTTGATAAACTGGATACAGTCAGTGAGCTCTAAATTGGAATATGGTTGCTTGGATTATTGGCCTTTCTCTGTCTGTCCTCACCCTCTATACCACACACATATGCCACACACACACACACACACACACACACACACACACACAAACACACGGTCCAGGAACTCCTTGTTGTTTCTCTGATGCTCCTGTCTCCTGTTCTCATTGCCTCTGCTCCACCCACACTGTTCTCCATCTTGTTTCTCAATCCAGATAAGACTTTTGTCTCAGAGTCTTTGGCTGCAGTAAACTTCCCCCAAGAAATCTATGTGACTAGTTAGCATCTCTCCCCTCAGCTGTCACCTGCTTGGCGAGAGACATCCCTCTCTGCCTTGGGTGAATTCTTGTGTCATAATGCCTTACGTGCCTTAGGCATTCAGTACTCAAATGGACGCTTTCCATCACATCACATATATCCTATTTTGTGGCAGGATCTGCTTTTTTCTTCTCTGTCTACTGCTATGTCCCCTCTTTTTTTTACTTATTTTTTTTTTCTTTTGAGCCTTGTGGATGACCGGAGCATTAACTGTGATTTGGCTTCAACAAGATTAATCTTTCATTCTTGACCCTACTCCATTAGTTTATACCAATTTATATTGTAATTATTTGATTTCATATTTTATTATTTTGAGGAGCAAGTCTTATTTTTATTCTGTTAGAGAAGATTAATGATAGCTAACATAATAATATCAATATGAAAAGTATGTTAAAAGAGGTAGTTAAGTTCTAGTCTGATCCAGGGTCCAGACTAGTAAGACAGTGAGCTCCTGGGTCCCTTCACCAACAGGTCACATCACAATGTTCTGTCTGTTCTGGGATGTCACTAGAAAGATCAATAAAATGGAAGCAAGAAAGTAATCCTTATTATACAAAGGTTGAGAATTGGAAAGTTTAGCTAAGGGAAGCAAGTCCTAATTACTGTCTTTAAACAATATTAAAGATTTAGAATAACATTTTAAACTGGAAACATTTTGAGCTACATAGCTAGAATAGAATATTCTAGTATTTTTAGTTTTAAGAAGTAAGAATTATTTATGTATGAGACATGGTTTGAAAATGAATCATATATTTTGTATATAGTTATCTTGGATGTTTTGTTTATGTTCCATGCAATGTCTTCTTGCTTTGATTGTGTCAAGGTATATTATTGGTGGTTCTAATAAAAATTTCCATAAAATTTATTTAATTCATCCAGACATTTTATTTACTATAAGAATCAATTAATATTCATGTTAAATTCAAATGAAGTAACTGAAGAAAATTTTTGTTAGAAATTTCATTTCTTTAGCATCAAAGATATTTTTCTGAGTATGGCTGAAAATACGAGGTTATCATTATACTTTTCCTCATGTGAGGATTATAAAACTGATAAATTAGGACCCAAGTTTCTCATTTTGATTAATTACTTATATTTGTTGTTCAATTTTTAAATGTATTTGCCATCTGGTCTCTTCTGTAAAGCAAAAGTAAATACAAAACAAGTTAGGCTTAAAGAAAATTCAGAGGAACTTAATGCTTTATGTGGTTTATACGTAGGGGTCACTGCAAAATTCTTCTGAAACAGTTTAGAACTGCGTGGGAAAAATCCAGATGTTATCCTTATTGAAAGAATTGGTTCTCCTTGAGTTTGTAAGAATCGTGTAGGTTTCTGTCCTTGAACCTGCTAGCAGTGTGTGGTTGATGTTAAGTCCTATGACAGCATTGTGTGCTTCGAGATGTCAGAAGCAGGATAGTGATTCTTATCATAAAAAGATCAAAAATTGGGAAATTAGTGAGTGCCTTTGGCAGTCTTTAAAATATCAAGTCATCTCAAAATGTTATTATTGCCTTGCACTCACATTTTTTCCTTTCTATTCCACTTTTCCTCTTCCCTATACGTTCACTCAGCAGAATGGCACCGATGAAGTGATTTTTACGTTAATACTTCTGAAGGACTTGGCACCTCACTGATTTTGTACTGTGTGCCAGATGCTCTCCTTGGCTCCTTTAATATACGCAAAGGATATTAAAGGATGAGAAGGATAGTGTTGACTTAAAAATATATTAGTGCTGTTTTATTTCACTTGGTGTGCTTTTCTATTAAGGCTCAATAAAGAAAATAAATTAATGTAGCCCAACTGTATCAACTTAAAAGCAAAGACCATTTTGTTTTATTTGGTAAAAAAATAAACAAAGAAAGAAACTTGCATAACCATTGTTAGAAATAATGAAGAAAAATCATTTTTTTTGTTTTTATTCTCATTGAAAAAAAATAAACATAATTTAGAGTTAACTTTTTACAGTGTTTTGAAAATTTTACAATATAGCAATCTAAGCATAATGTAAAAAACAAAAAGGTTTTATATTAAATTTTCTCATTTTCCTAAACCTAGGATGGTAAGCGGATGTTTGGCACCTATTTCCGTGTTGGTTTTTATGGAACCAAGTTCGGGGATTTGGATGAACAGGAGTTTGTGTACAAGGAGCCTGCAATAACCAAACTCGCAGAGATTTCTCACAGATTGGAGGTGAATGCTGGTGCTTCACGAATATCATTTTATATTTCTACAATGAATAGACTTTCACATCCAGTTTTTAATTATTAAATAAGCCAGATAAAAGACTTCTATGATACATAAGAATTTTTGAGAGGTAAACTTAACACCTTTTCAAAGCCTTCTTTTATGACAACAGTAAATTATTATTAGCTATACTTTTGAGGCTTTATTTTCACACAAATTTTCTAAGCTACTTTATCCTTCAGAATTACTCCAGAGTTTGTCTACACTTACAAAAGAGACAAGATATTAAGTAGCTGTGTGTGATGGGTTTGAAAGCAGAGGTCCAGGAAATAGCTTATTTGAGTGTTGTCTCTGTGGCCTAACCATCCAGTGAGATGTCTTCCAAGATTCCCGCTGCGGTCACGCCTGGAAACCCTCATAGAATCCCTTCTGGAGAGCTCCTTCCTTTTAGATGACCGCTGTGTTCATTGTGTTAACACATCTTTCCTTTCCAGTTGCTCCTCTGACCCTTCTTTTACTGCTCCAAGTGTGGCTTGTGCCTCGAGTCTATTAGTGTCACCCAGGAGATTGCTTCAAATGTAGAGTCCTGGCTCCCGCCTCAGACTAAATCAGAGTCTACATTTTGCCAGGATCTCCGAGAGACTTGTGTGTACAGAGCAGCTTGGGAAACAGGCCTCTCGGCTTTGTTTCTCTTCTCTGCTGGTCTTGATCCTTACAGCTCACTTTACTCTGTGTAGTTTTCATAATCTGGCTCAAACTATGACTTTTTATCTTTTATGAATTAGGTAAGTCTTGAGAAATTTTGAGACCACATTTCCCAAACTTTATCATACAAAGCCCCTTTGTGGGAGGTGTGGGGCTAATGTGTGGAGAGCTCCTGAGTGGCTGGACTCACAGGTCACCTTCTTCCTTCAATGGCTTAGTTTTCCTTCTGAAGAGCCATGACCACTGCCCAAGCTGCGGCTCAGTCTTATTTCTTTTGAGGACCCCTTGTAAAAACCTGAAATTTTTTATTGAAGAAAAAATTCTTTGACTGTTATTTAATTGTATAGATGGAAATGATATAGTTAGAACAAAACTTGCCAAATCTCCCAATCTTGCTGAGGCATCTCCCTCCAGGACCTACTCTGGTTTACTAATCCTAGGAAATTCATGTAAAAGATTACCTTCTCTTCATTACAGGGATTTTATGGAGAAAGATTTGGAGAGGATGTGGTTGAAGTCATCAAGGACTCTAATCCTGTAGACAAGTGTAAATTAGATCCTAACAAGGTAAGTTGATCAGACTGTAATAATGTGTAGTTGCGTCTCTGAAGGTCTCCACATGGTTTTGTTTGACATCTACTAAGTGACAGGTTACTGTAAGTGAATAAGGACCTTTCCCTTTTTCAGGCATACATTCAGATTACCTATGTGGAGCCATTCTTTGACACCTATGAGATGAAGGACAGAATCACTTATTTTGACAAGAATTATAACCTCCGCCGGTTCATGTACTGTACACCCTTCACTTTAGATGGCCGTGCCCATGGGGAACTTCATGAACAGTTCAAACGGAAGACCATTCTGACAACGTCTCATGCCTTTCCTTACATTAAAACAAGGGTCAATGTCACTCACAAAGAAGAGGTAAGTCCACAACTGAGGAAAAGGGATTCATGCAATTAGTATATACACGCTGTGAATTAGCATGTGGTTTTAGCAGAAAATCTGTCCCATCTACTTGACATAATAGAATTTTACCATTATTATTCATTCATTTTTGGCTATCTTCTGAGTCCCTAATTCATTATCAGTTTGGTTTTGGTTTTTCTTAAGGATTTATTGGGTTTTTGTTTTGTTTTGTTTTTATTAATTTAGAGATTGAGGTTTAGATTTTGTTATGAAAGCTTATAATGGGTCCCATTTCTTCTGATTTTATTGTTTAAAGCTCATTAGGTAGTTTTAGTCAGTGCACTGACCTGATTGCTATTGTTTTACTTTACTCAGATAATCTTAACACCAATTGAAGTTGCTATCGAAGACATGCAGAAAAAGACGCAAGAATTGGCATTTGCAACACATCAGGATCCAGCAGACCCGAAAATGCTTCAGATGGTCCTCCAGGGGTCTGTAGGCACAACTGTGAACCAGGTTGGTGTTTCTTGCTGGATGTGTGCATTTTAACTTACACACTGGACTTGGAGTAATAGTGTCATGTTTACAGAATAACAAAATCATATCAAGTGGATTAGTCACAAGGTACGAAGTACAAATGGAGGTAAACTGAAAAACGGAAGTTTAATAGCATCTCATTACGATTTTCTTATCTGCCTTCTCCACTGCCTATGTTTATATCTATTATATTGTAGGAATCTGATCACGTAAAATATTCTTTGCTAGACAGTTGTGGGGACACACCTTTAATCACACATTGGAGAGGCTGAGGCAGACAGATTTCTGTGAGTTCAAGGCCAGCCTGGTCTCTGGAGCAAGTTCCAGTCCAGGCTACATAATGAGTCCCTGTCTCATAAAGCAAAATCTTCCCCTAAAAAATATACATGATTCAAAAAAGACTCATTCCAGAGCTGTGTTGAACACACGTGAATCTCTTAAATCTTTTAAATTCTTGATGGTGTTTCCTTGTCCTGGAATAAATAATGTGGAACTATTTTGGAAAATGTAATAACATTTACATATAAGATACCACTGTTATTTTATCACACATGTTGGAAGCCATTATGATATTCCTATGGTTTGCTCAGATCATCTTGCTCATAACTTTAGGCCTGGCCCCAATCTTTTTGTTTGTTTGTTTGGGTTTTTTGTTTTTGTTTTTTTTGTTTGTTTGTTTTTTTCGAGGCAGGGTTTCTCTGTGGTTTTGGAGCCTCTCCTGGAACTAGCTCTTGTAGACCAGGCTGGTCTCGAACTCACAGAGATCCGCCTGCCTCTGCCTCCCAAGTGCTGGGATTAAAGGTGTGCGCCACCACCGCCCGGCGCCTGGCCCCAATCTTAAAGAATATCCCCAGTTAGGAGCATCAGGAAAAGCTTTAGTCAGGTTTTTCATATGTCTTAACCACTTTTTGGATTAAAAAGCAATGCTGAAAAATGCTCTATTGTACAACTGAAATAAGACCTTTGTGCCCCTAACATGTATGTGATGTTTGTTTTCTCTCTTCAAATTATTTAGAAGATCATCTTGCTTAATTTACTCTATCAAGAGTAACTATTGCAAGGCTGAGGGAAGTTGAAAGTTGTTTGCTAATAACCAGTGGATTGGGAGATACATTGAAATTTGTGCATCCAGAATAATTAAAAACAAAAATATAAGGCAAAGTGTATTCATGAAGTCAATAGTCAACCTTCAAAATCCTATTGATTTCTTTGAAGGATGAACCATTAAGAAATTAATCTAGGGCTGGTGAGATGGCTCAGTGAGTAAGAGCACTTGGTGCTCTTCCAGAGGTCCCTAGTTTGATTCCCCCAGCACCCACATGGCAGCTTACAGCTGTCTCCTAACTCCAGTTCCAGGGCATCCAGTGCCGCCTTCTGGTTTCAGTGGACCCTACATATGTACATATACATACATAAATACATACATATATACAAACACACATACACATACATGCATGCACAATATGCATACACATAAAATAGTAAAATTTAAGAGAGAGAGAGAGAGAGAGAGAGAGAGAGAGAGAGAGAGAGAGAGAGAGAGAAATCTAATTGTAGGAAAACCTGAGCTGTCCCTGAAGAGTCGTAAAAGACATGCATGTATTCAGTGTAAATGTAGCCCTGTCATTGCCATGGCCCTGTGGGTAAACTCCATAACTCTAAAGAATAAAAACACTTCATTATTCCCTTTTATTTTTCAGGGACCTCTGGAGGTTGCCCAGGTCTTCCTGTCTGAAATACCTGGTGACCCAAAGCTCTTCAGACATCACAACAAGCTGCGTCTTTGCTTCAAAGACTTTACTAAAAGGTAATTGAGGCTTGTTGCGTAAAGAACTTCAAATTAAGAATGGCCAGTACCAAAATTTAAGATAAGAGCCACAAGGAACTGTTGAAAAGAGAAGCTAGGAATTTGTTCCCTGTGATGAGCAATCTGCATGGCATATACAATTCTTTACTAGCATCCACCTGCACCCTTTCATACCCAACTCTGACATTGAAAGCTGCTGTTTATGCCAAAACAATTAGTATTATTCTTCAGTGTGTAGCACCAGTTTCCCTCCCTCAAAAAACTGGAAGAAAAATATGTTGAAATACTAACCTTATCAGTGTATTTATGTCCTTACTCAGGTCACTTAGTCTTTGTGATCTTCAGTTTCCTAACAAATGAAAGATAATGTAATCTCCCTCTCACAGAGAGGTTTACAAACTGGGTTAAATAATGCACAGATGTCTAGGGCCTCAAGTGCACCCCCTTCACAGGACTCAGCATGTCGCTGTTCTGGTCACCGTGACTTATTGCACAATAGAAGATGAGCAAGGGGAAGACACATGTCTAGAGCTCAGAGGACCCTCTGCCAGTGCATTCCTCCAGCAGTAAACTAGCAGAGTGTTGGGGATGGCATACTAAACTGGCAGGAGGAAGGCACATAGTAACAAAATATCTGGAACAGCAAACCACTCTCCAGATCCAGATTCCCAGAGGCCAGCCAAAAATCAGCATTGTAATGAGACCTAAGGACAGCAACTTTGGTGTATAATCTTAACTTCCCCCAGCACAAAATCAACCTAAAAGCATTGCTACACTAATATTTGGCACATAATAGGTATTCAATAAATATTAGAATTTGTAACAATAGGGAAAAGTCTTTATCAACTCATTATTAATTCCTAATTTTTATTTATTAATAATATGATCACAAAAGAAAGAATGATTAATATAACTTGGCATTGTTAGGAAAGATTCCACACTTTTTTTTTTGGTTTTTTTGTTTTGTTTTTCAAGACAGGGTTTCTCTGTGGCTTTGGAGCCTGTCCTGGAACTCGCTCTGTAGACCAGGCTGGTCTCGAACTCACAGAGATCCGCCTGCCTCTGCCTCCCGAGTGCTGGGATTAAAGGCGTGCGCCACCATCGCCCGGCGATTCCACACATTTTATGTGGACCTTGAAGAATTAATTCTAGGTTTTAAACATTAAAAAAGTAAAAGAATTTACCAAAAAGGAAAAACCATGAACCATTTTCAGTATCTGTGTAAGAATGGTCAGTAATGCAGTGATGCTGAAACCGTAGAAGCCATGGGGTAAGGGCCTGAGAAACACCTAGGAAGCACTAAAGGTCAGACTAAAGAGTACCATGGGCTGTAGCTGCAGCTCAGTGGAAGAGTACTTCCCTAGCACATCCAAGGTACTGGATTAATCCCCCACACTCCCGAAGGTTTCTGAAAGAGCCACTGGACAATTGTGACTGAGTTCCAGCTAACAAAGCATCAGAGCTTGAGCCAGAGAACCCTGTCTCATACTTTCTAACATGGTTTATCTTATCAAATTGTTTATTGAATGTGTTTATTAAATTATAAATAACTTATGAACTATAGACAAAAGTTTCTGTCCCACCTGGTCCCACATCCATTTAGTCCAAAGAAACACACAGAGGCTTATATTAATTATAAACTGTTTGGCCTATTAGCTCAGGCTTATTATTAACTAGCTCTTACAACTTAAATCAACCCATAATTCTTATCTAAATTAAACTTGGTATGTTTTCTCAGTGACGCATTCTCATCTGTTTCCTCTGTCTGTGTGGCAACTGCATCTCTGCCTTTCTCTTCCCAGAATTCTCTGAGTTTGGTCACCCATCTATACTTTCTGCCTGGCTACTGACCAATCAGCATTTTATTAAACCAATATGAGTGACAAATCTTTACAGTGTATAAAAGCATTATCCCACAGCACCTGACATTGGTTTTTATCATCAGTAAATGTGGATGGTGCTGCCACTTCCCTTTTCATTGCATTAGCTTTACAGAACTCTCAGTTCCTTTCACCTGAGCTTTACAGACACCCAAAATAAAAACTTAAAAAGCTTTATCTGGGGTCTGGGGAACACAGCTCAGCTGGTAAGAGTGTCTGTGTATGTAGCATGCATGGAGTCCTTCTAGGTTTGATCCCTAGGATTACATAAAACATTTAAGCATACAGCTATACTTAATCTCAGAGTTTAAGAGGTACATCCAGGAGAATTAGAGGTTCAGGGACATCTTTTATCTGGCAACTGAGGCCAGACTGGACTGAACCAGACTCTGTCACAAAAAAAAACAAACAAACAATCAGTTCTATGAAATTTTGTGATTTTTAAATGTAAATTTGTTTTTAACTGATACATTGATATGTTTTGATCCATGAATACACTACATCATTCATATATATATATCCTCAGACACTTAACCATTTCTTAGTAGCAAAAATAGTTCAAAATCTTTTCTTCTAACTTTTTAGGATATAGTATAGCACACTGTTGTCTTTGGTTACCCTAATTTGTAATAGCATACCACAGTGTCTCAGTCCAGTCTGATATAGCTAAGCATCCTTTGCCAGTCTCTCTGCCCATTGTCCCATCCTTCTCCCCAACTTCTGGTAACCACTGTTCTAGTCCCAACTTCTTTGGGAATCACATTTTTAGATTACACATGTATAATACCTGTCTTCCTGAGCTAGACTTATTTCACTCTGTACAATATCTGTTTTCTTATGAGTTGTTGTGAATAAGACTCGATTTTAAGGCTAAAATGTATTCCATTATATATATGTACCATGCTTGTATATTTGTATATGCATGCAAACAGAAACCTAAAGTTGAAATTGGGTGACCTCCTCCAGCATTTTCTACCTTCTATTTTGAAAGTCTCTTCCTGAGCAAACTAGATTGACTGGCTAGTGAGCTCCATGCCTCCTCCTGTCTGCTCTCTCCTCTCCACCCATCCACCACTGAGATTAATTTGTATATGGAACTCCACACCTGGCTCCTCATCATTGTTGTGGTTTTGGTTTTTCCATGTGTGCTAGGGGATTGGGCTCAGGTCTTCATGCTTAGACAGCCTCCTCCCCAGCTTCCCCCCCTTTTTATTATTAAATTTGTTCTTTGACAGTTTCATACATTTATGTAATACATTCTTAAGTCTCTCACCCTCTACCTCTCTCATCTCCTGCCCACCCCTGTTAACCCTCTTCATCATTTGATAGATGGCTGGCGTAGGTTGTTCCAACTCCTTGGCTATTGTGAATCATGCTGCAGTGAATGAAGTGGGGGTGGGTTATAAATGTCTTTTTGCCTAACAGACTGATTATTTCTCTTGGGGGTAGACCTGGTTATGGGTTGTTCTGCCATTTGGTAGTTCTATTTTGTTTTTGTTTTTTAAGCTTCTTTTTATGTGTACAGGTGTTTTACCTATATGTGTGCCTGTGTATCATGATTGTGTCTGGTGCCTGCAAAGGCCAGAAGAGGGAGTTACATGCACTAGAGTTACAGATGATTGTGAGCCACCATGTGTGTGCCCTAGTCAAACTATTTTTGCCCATATGTAGATTGTTCCTTCACTCTGTTGATTATTTCCTGAGTTTGCTATAAGAGCTTTATTTAGTTCTATGTATCCTATAATGTAATCATTTGGCTAGATGGCCTCATAGGATTGATCTTAGAAAATAGCAGGAAACATAGTTACTTACATGAACACAAGACCTGTGTCACTTCCTGGAAGATGTAGTATTTCATACTTACGAAATTCACAGATTGCTAGCATTAATTTCATTACTTAGGAGGTTTAAAACAACAAAATAAATCCTGCTGTCTTTGGGCCAAGTGATCATGGGATAATACATGGGTCATTGGAATTTAATAATAGACGATCAGATAACTTTTTGCTTGCTATTGTTTTAAGATGTTTTATCAGGACTGCAATTGTAAACAGTTATCTTTTTGGATATACTTAATTTGCTTTTTCTTTTTTGGTACTTGGTATAAAAGGCAGTGTCTCACATAAAGAAGGCATGTCCAGGACTCCTTAGCTGCATCCTAACACTAGAGAGACTTACTTCAGAGGAATGAATTCTTGTAGTCAACACGACTTCTTATGTGGTATTGTCAGGACAGAGAACTTTCTCCTTTTTGATTATAAAAAAAAAGGCCAAAAGTTTTTAAATGCTTCATCATATAAACCTTGGAGAAAAAGTTACATAGCTGGTTGGTACCACATAGCTATAAGTCACTTGGAGACTGAAACAGGAGGATAGCTGTGAGTTTGAAGGTATCCTGGGTTATACAATGAGGTTCACTCCACTTGGGCCTCAGGTTGAAAACTTGTTTTGAAGAGAAAGGGTGGGGAGTTGGGGGAAGAAAGAATTAGAGTCAGTACTCTGTTATTTTTTTTGGTTTTTTTGAGACAAGGTTTCTCAGTGTAATAACTCTCTTTGTAGACCAGACTGGCCTCGAACTCGCAGAGATCTGCCTGCCTCTGCCTCACAAGTACTTGGATTGAAGGTGTGCACCACCATTCCTGCCATGCCATGCCTTTTTTTTCTGTTAGCTGTGTGTTTCTACTAACACACACACATACAAAATATCATAGTTCACAGTTTAAATATAATCTTAAACTATATTTCAGTTAAAATTAGAATCATTATTTAAATGGTGATATTCATCAGTTTAACTGATTTGATATTGTTTTCCCCAGTTTGAATTTAAATGTGATGTAATTTATAGCACAGTGGGTCTTCTTTCTTTTGTTGAATTAAAATTTCCATCATGAAATCACTGAGCCAAAATAAACCTTTTTATTGGCTCTTAATATAGTATACACCCCAAAATGTCTCAGCACTAATAATGCCATGAATGCCAGCACTCTAGTCTCAGCCCCCAGCTTTATTAAAACCCCTATAAATAGGGTGTCTCTTGCTGATCTATTTTCATGACACTTCGATTTGTTCTTAATTACTAAAAATAATACTGTCTGTGTACTTACTTTTGGTCTGAAATTCTCTTAAAATTTATCTTCATTAATCTTGAATTAAAACAATCTGTTTCTATACTCTGCTGTCATCCTCCTCTCCTGAAGTGACACTTCCAGAAGTGTCCTGAATTCTGTTCTTGTTTTCCTGTTTTTACAGTTTTATCAGAAATGACTGAATCCCTGAGTGATGTGCCATTTTACATCCTTTTAGTCTTATATAAATGAATAGTGTGTACTGGTTTTTGTCAGCTGCTGTCTTCAGTGATTATAAATGTTGCGTTACTTAATTTTTGTGTGTTCCATTATATGAATGTATGTACTTTTTTTCCTCTAGCTGGTATATTTTGGATATATTTGGAGACTACTGGCTGTGCTCCTATTGCAAAGCATATAAATATAAAACATGTACATAGAAGAATGTCTGAATGGGATACCACATATACAAGAGATTTGGGGTCCACGTGTTCACCTAGGTGATACACACTTTAAATTCATATTTTAAGCTTAGTCTGCTAAAATTGCTT
Source organism: Microtus pennsylvanicus (assembly GCF_037038515.1). Classification (NCBI taxonomy): domain Eukaryota; kingdom Metazoa; phylum Chordata; class Mammalia; order Rodentia; family Cricetidae; genus Microtus; species Microtus pennsylvanicus. The sequence goes on along the minus strand of NC_134591.1, from coordinate 35,254,784 downwards.
AGTATTTGAAACTAACACTCTTTTTAATTTTAAAATTCCATTTGTGTTTGTGTATGCACACACATGCAAATGCTCTGGACCAGAAGACAAGTTACAGGTGTCTGGAATCAGGTTGTCAAGCTTGATGGCCTCTTCTTTATAATATAAGCATTTAAAACTATACATTTGTCTAAGCATTCACAGGCAAGGAGATAATGATATACATATATTGCTATGACTGTTGTGTTGAGACAGCTCACGTGAGCCTTGCTGTTCTGCTTCAGACTCTCAGCCACTAGGGTTATAGGCATGTGCCACCGCTCCCATTTGATCTCCTATCACTGTGAAAGTCAGATATGGTGGCACACACTTCCCAGTACTCAGAAGCTGAGGCAGAAGAATCACAAGTTCTAGACCAGCCTGGGCTACAAATTAATGAAATATGTATTTAAATTAATGAGTACAGGAAGTGTTTATCAGATTTTGAAGAAACTCGGATGACTATTATCACAGAGAGGAAGCGGAGTAGATCTTCAGAAGCACAGCACTCCTTTTGCTCCATCCACCCACCCTCCTCATAAGTCACCGATGGTGTTAGCACCCTCATGATCCAGTCCTCTCGGTATCATGAGCTGGGGACAAAGCCTTCAACACATGAAGACTATAGAGCCATATTATACGCAAACCATAACACTACCATAAACCTAAAACAAGAGAGAATCATTTGCCATCAGCTGAAATATGGAATGTCATCATGGTAAACGTGTCTCTGTCTTTGGGTGGGTAAGACTACGAATTTCCAGGACGGGAATATCTAAACATGTATTTTTCTTACCCCTAGGTGTGAGGATGCCTTAAGAAAAAATAAGAGCTTAATTGGGCCAGATCAAAAGGAGTATCAAAGAGAACTGGAGAGAAACTATCACCGCCTTAAAGAGGCCTTGCAGCCACTGATAAACAGAAAAATCCCTCAGCTGTACAAGGCAGCACTGCCTGTCACCTGCCACAGGTACGCTCTGTGCTTCTTCCTTGGAGCGTCTTAGGAAAAGAAAAACTGATCGATTTTAATCCCCCAAAACCTAATAAATTCAACTAGTATATGAGCCATTGCCACTTGTCCCCTGATCAGTCTGAAAGTCAGCCTTTTCTGTGGACGATACGCTAATTGGAACAGTCCTCCTAAGTCTGCCTTCATAAACCTATTCAAAGTCCTGTCCCAGCTTCTGGCACTTTTGTGAGAGAATTCACTAAAATGTTTCATGAGCTCGTTCTTCGTTTTCCTCAGCCAGGGCCAATAGTCTACATAACCTTGCCACAGATTAAAGCAGGTGACCTGACTGTCCCAGGGCATCAGTAGTGTTCTCTTTTTGACAAGTCAAAAAGGACTTGGAATTTTCTACGATTGCATCCTGGTTCCACACGAGAAGTACTTGCCCCAGGCTTAGTACCTGAGGTGGACTATGGTGAAGATACCATTGCAGATGAAGAACCCATGGCGGTGACAGTCATTCATTCTGTAACACCTGAGCTCTGCAAACTGGGCAGAAACTGATAAAAATAAGCTGCCCTTTTTTCACATTTTTTAAAAAATTTCTGTTTATCTGTTGGATTATTGTGGCGGTTTTATCACCCTTTTGTTTGATAACTAATTACGTTGTTTGATAACCTTTGAGAAGCCACTGAATGAAACAATTCGCATAGCCATTCAGAAAAATAGCTACCGTATACTGCTGTCATACTAGTATTGGAGAAGCTGAAGCAGGGCTGTAAATTCAAGGAGTCTGGGCCACATAGACAAATGCTGTCTTAGAAAAGGAAAGAAGAAATCAGCCAAGGGCCTGCTTTATGTCACATCCTCCAGGGAGCATCTATCTCCCCCTGGACTACTGAGGAAATACAAAATGTATACTCCTATCCTACATCCATGGATGGGGAAAGTTCCTCTCAGAATTCCCAGACAGAAAGAAGCACCTTCATTTTTAGCTTTCCCTTCAGACTTTCTGAAATCTCCAGCTGCCTGCACTCATCGCCATCAGCCCCAGCAGGTCAGGAGCCCCAGGGGATGTGAAGGTGCAAGGTATCCAGTGATCAAGCAGTTGGCAAATTCTAATTCCAGTTTCTCCTTCACTCTCCAGTCCTTCCTGTGCTGAGTCTGTTACAGCTGGAGGAAGTTCCTTCAGCACAACATAGTTTCAGGCTCCTGTCATCTCCCTAGTCTAGTCCTCTGAACTTAATATCGGCATGCAGTTTTTGGTTCTGAGGAATTTTTGGGTTTTGTTGTTTGGTTTGGTGGTTTTGTTTGGAAGGTGGCAGTGATTTGAAGTGTTGCTACTTAAGCCAGGTTGACCTTTGACCATTTTCCTGCATCTACTGCCCAGGCATACATTGCGAAGCCCAGATCTAGGGAACTTTTTTTCTTTTTTTTTTTTTCTATAATCGTCTGCCTTATTCCTTTTTTTTTTAAATTTTTTTATTGATAAAAGGAGGATAAAGAAAAGAAAAAAAAAATTTCCACCTCCTCCCACCAGCCTCCCATTTCCCTCCCCCTCCTCCCACTCTTCTCCCCCTCCTCCCACTCTTCTCCCCCTCCTCCCACCCCTCTCCCCTTCCCCGCACTCCTCTCCCCCTCCCTTTCCAGTCCAAAGAGCTGTCAGGGGTTCCCTGCCCTGTGGTAAGTCCTAGGTCCTCCCCCCTCCATCCATATCTAGGAAGGTGAACATCCAGAGGTATCCTATAACTCAGGGCTGGTCTTGAATTCAATCTGTAGGGAGAGAATGGCCATCAACTTCTGATTGTCCTGCCTCCACCTCCAGAGTGCTTCAATTACAAGGGTACTAGACCCAGATTGTGTGGTTTTAGGAGACTAAAAGAGAGCTTGCTGCATGCTAGACAAGCACTCAACTGAATTACACCCCCAGTACTCCCAGAGACTGTGTGTGTGTGTGCATGCAGATGCCCTTGGAGACTAGAAGCCATCTGATCTCCTCAAACTGGAGTTACAGAAGGTTGTGAGCAACCTATGGGTACTGGGAATCTAACCTGGGTCTTCTGTAAGAGCAAGGGCAGAAAGCACTCTTAAGCTGGAGAGTTAACAATCCCTTTTCTTGATGAGTAGTATCCAGCCTTTAAAACTTTCCCCTGGAACTAAAAAAGCAATCTTTGAACTTCAAAGCTAAATGTCATTCTCTTTGTAACTGCTGCCACATTTCCTAAACTCCCACGGCACCTACTTAACTAACATTAGAAAGGGTGAGTAAAAGGACCAATTCATGAGGAAGGAAATCTATAAAGAGACATTTTATGAATAAAATCCTTAACTCTTTAGAATTTAAGAAATAAAAATTTCTTAGGATTTAATTTTGCTTAAAATATAAAACCTGGAATGTTGTTTTGTCAAATGTGATCTGGGACCTTGACCATCTTCATACTCTCATATGGGCAGAACGGACTTTTCCAGAAACCGGGTGAGATGACTGACCATAGAAGCAGGTTGGAGAATTTAGGCCTTCTATTAAGCTAGATGTTATGTATGAATGCTACTCTTTTTAAATGTAGATCAGGCCTGCCTCCCAATTGCTGTGATTACAGGCCTGTGCCACCACCGCCCAGCCCTGGCTGACCTCAAATTCAGAGATCCACTTGTCTCTGCCTCCTGAGTGCCAGGATTAAAGGTGTGAGCCACTATGCCTTACCCTTGCAAGGTTTTTTTTTGTTTGTTTGTTTGTTTCGAGACAGGGTTTCTCTGTGGCTTTGGAGCCTGTCCTGGAACTAGCTCTTGCAGACCAGGCTGGTCTCGAACTCAGAGATCCTCCTGCCTCTTCCGAGTGCTGGGATTAAAGGCGTGCGCCACCATCGCCTGGCTTTTTGTTGTTTTTTAAATAACATAATCAGCTACTTTGTGAAATAACTTAAATTTTTCTTAATTTCACACATGGTAAATAGTAATATATAAATCCACATAGAAGATACTGTAGTTTGAGAAACACTTGTTTGGTTTCAAGTTTATGATTTAAAAAAACGTACCATAGTAATTCTGAATACTTCAGAAATCTCTCCCATGGCACCTTTAAGTAGATATCCAAATAACCTTTTGGACAAATAATCAATAGATTTGGCAAAGTGGCTGCTATCACATACATCTAATCTGTAGAGAAATCTGTAAACCAGAATATGATAGAAAATGTAAGATGAACATCTAAATATTGAGGTGTCTCTGGCAGGGAAAACAAAACAAAAAACCCTTAAAAGTTTATGAGGGGGAAAAAAACCTGGTACCTTCTAAAAATCGTTCTTAACCATATTCTCTTATTTTCCTCAGAGATTCCTTCAGCCGAATGAGCCTTCGAAAAATGGAACTCTAAAGTATACACTTGTTCTAGTCGCTTGAAACGAGCCATGTATTCAACATTGACTGAGAGGTCTATTGCAACACAGGACTTAAATGTTATTCTGGAAGCAATAGCATTTACTCACTGAAGAATGTGCTACCAGATTCAGGCTGTTACATGTCAGGCTCATGGCTGTGGTGTCTAACCTGGTAACATGCTGTCATCTTTTAAAAAAACAGTTTTAATGATTCAAAGGTACAGTACACATTTATAATTATTTATACCATAGCTAATGTTAAATTTATTTACTTTAAGTTCTTATTTTTTAATTTATATTACCATTTATAGATTCATTCATTTTGGAACCATTTTAAATGTAGTAATGCTTATTTTAAAGGTACTATTAAATATGTGAATGTTTACACTAATTTTAAGGAGTGGGATTTTGTTTTTTTTTCCTCTATTATAATGGGAAAAAATGAATTGTTCAAATAAATGGTTGGTGGCAGATTCTACTCCCAAAAAAAGACCTATTAAGAATTGCCAAAAATGTATTTGATAAAACATTTCCATAAAATCAGGCAGTGGTAGCACAGGCCTTTAATTCCAGCACTCAAGAAACAGAGGCAGCACTCTGTGAGTTGGAGGCCAGCCTAGTCTACAGAGAAACCACATCTCAAAAGAAAAAAAAATCTATAAATGATTATATACCAAAATATCTAATACTGGTAATATGGTAATGACAGCAGCTTGATATTTATGGATCATTTATTAGTATCAACTTCATGAATCAGCAATTTGAACTGATTTCTGTGCCTCAAATTAACCTATATATTAACCTCAAATGAACCTAATAGTTCACTGACTGAACTATTAAATAGAAGCTGCTTTAAGGCTATTTCTTATCATTGATGGTAACACAGAGCTAGGGTTTCACTGGTTTTAATCTACCAATTAAGTGAGAAGTCACATGTTTTTACAAAATGCATAAATTAGTTGCTGTCATCAAAGTAATTGTAATTTCAATATGACAAAGTTACACAGAGAAAATCAACATTTTACACGCTTGGCACCATTACCCCAGTGAATATTGACGTTTCCTGAATGTTTCAAACATTTTTGGCACTGTGGCTTTCAGAACAGCAACACTGATAATACCCTTAAGTGCTGAGTACTGGTGAGTCATTAGAAATGGCACCCTTTCCCTCTCTGGTAGGTTGTGGGAGGTAAAGGAGGCAGCATTAGGGAGAAGACACTAAGTACACATCTGTCACTTCTCACTTTGTTACTTGAGCTGTTTCACATCTCAGTGGTAGCATGCAGGACTTTAAGATTTATGCAATTATGATTTAGTTATAAAATACCAGTTATTTTCTCATGAGTTAGAATGACTTCTTACTCCGTTTTGTTATATTTCCTGGCAATGCTTTCTGAAAACACCTTCCTGGACTGGAACTCTCTGCAGCTCTAACTGATATAGCACAGGATGGTGATTTTTAAGATTCACCAGTGATTGTCAACTACTGAGAAGGCAAGCAGACTTCATTCCCATGCACCATCTGTGGGAGAATGTTAATGGAATAAGCAACCTTTCCTATCAGAATGAAATGTTACTCCAATAGCATTATTTACTTACTCATTTCTAAGAAAAGCTTAATGCCAAGAATGTCCCTTATGGTCCTAAAACAAGTGACTTAAAACTTTGTCAACCTTCTATGTGTGCTGAACATAGAGTCTTAAAACTAAGACAACTTGGATGGACTTAAGTAGTTTCTCTCTAAAAATGCTTTTCACCTCTGCTCTCCACTGCCAGAAATTGAGTATTGAAGGTAATTATACATGATTATTCTCTCTTGTATGTACACATTTGTTTTTAAGAACTCCACTTTGATAAAAATATGCATTTAAAAACCACACATTTATATACATGGTTGTTAAACAGCTTAAATTTTATTGACCTCCCAGTTTTTAAAAAAGTTAAAGGTCATACCTCTAGGTCGATGTACTATATACAGATCGTGCAGAATGAATATGAAGAGATACAAATTAGTCATGCCCAAAAGATTGACTAGAGTCATCTTCATAAATACATATAAAATTCTTATGAAGATAGAGGGACTGTCAGCTTTTCTGAGACGCTTTCCAAAGTTATTGAAGGCACAAAATGTACATCATTGTGAATATACACATTCTGGACTTCGTGCCTCTGATACAGCCCAAAGATTTGGCTCCATGACTACTATAAAACTAAATATACTGAATGAGATTCTGTTTCTCAGGTGAAAAAGCCAGACCTATAAACATCAAGTAGATAATTACCCCAAAATATGAAGAATACAAATACAAGCACTTTATTTTAAAAAGCAAACACAAAAGATTGTGTAAATCCAAAAGTGTTAACTGCTTTCAAACTTCTATTTTGGATTATTTAGTACCTATACAAGTTTGTTCCCAGAAGCTTATTTATGCATCACTAGTCTCTACTATGGAAAATGATTCTAAAAATTAACATGGTTTTCAGTATTTAAAAATCTCACTATTTATATAAAAGTCTAGAGAGACCAATAATATCCAATAGCTTCAAAAGATAAACTAAAGACTCTTAGGTATAATCAACTTTACCAATGTTTGTCCAGGTCTGTTTAATATATACACAAGGAAAATATACTCACTATAATTTTTTATAAAATAGCAAGTAAGGAGTAGATGTAGGAGATGTAGAAGGGGAAAGAGAATTTAAAAAGTCCTTTTCTTCTGTAACTTTTACTTCAGAATCATCAAAAAGCAACCACTTCCCCTCGTACTCCTTTAAGCTTTGCACTACATATGAAATTTTGTTCTCCAATCCATTCATGTTAATGCCTGTTTGGTCACTGGATTCCTTGTTCCTGTCAGATTCATGGGTCCCATTAGTATCATTAGTTTCAGAATTTCTATTTTCAGCAAATGCTGTCCCGGCAACCTTATCAGGATTAGACGCTTTGTTGTACAGCTCATAATCTGCTTTGCTCTTTTGTCCTCCAAGAAGTCCAACAGCTTCGACATTTTTTTTGTTCAAAACTTTACTTGGCTGGGCATTTCCACCAACTCTAATTGATACTTCATCATCGTAATTTTCAGCCATCCCCCTTGCTTCCTCATTCAGTGGCTCTGGCTTACCTATCTCACACATCTGGTCAACCACAAAATTCCCTTTATCTAGTTCCAGACTGTTAAGGTCAGTGACTTTAACAGAAGCAGTATAGTGCCCACTACTAATGGTAATGCCACTGTGCATCACAACAGCAAATAATCCATAGCTGTCATTAGTCGGCTTTGTGCTCCATTCTTCTAGGGACAGTTTAAGAGGTGTCAGTAAAGGAGTGTTGATCTTGGAAAGTCCACCACCATAACAGTCAAACCTTTGGAAGGAAAAAAAGGTTTCCTGTAATTCCATTTTAAATGTAAAATTTTACACACAATGTGAAACCAAGTATTAAGCCCTTAATGTTTAGTTATGAGCAAAGACAGACTAAGACCTCAATTTTGAAAAAGCACACACACAAAAATATTAAAATAGAACCTAGGTGTAATAATGCACACCTTTAATCCTGGCATTTGGGAAGCAGAGGCAGGTGAAAGACCATGAAGTGTGCAACAGCATGTCAGAAAAGACAGATTATCCAAAACATCCATTTTTATATCTATTTTTAATAACTTATAGACAAATTCCCAACTATAAAATTTCTCCAGTTTTCAGAGATGAGTTCAATTTCCAACTTTCCTTAAAACTGAAAAGAATTTTGCTTTGTTATATTCCCAAAAAGTATGCATGAGTCTGGTGGCTCACACCTCTAATTCTAGCTGCAGCCTCTGAGGCAAGGGGACAGCTGTATTTTGAGGCCAGCTATGGCTGTTAACAGTGAAACCCTGTCTCAAAGAAGGGGAAGGAAAGAAGTATTAAAGATTTCTCCATTTCAGTCAGTTCCACTAAAGCTACAACTAGCACCTACATAATGAATAAGAAAGGATATATTTGAGAATTGTACTAGTTTTTTATTTTTCTTTTGGTGCTAGAGACCAAATCTGAGAGCTCACCTTTGCTAGACAAGCACACTATCTGAGCTGTACTACCAGCCCCCAAGAGCAGTTATGTAGGATGCATGCCCTGACAGCCCACCTGCAGAGAGCAGAGTTGTTTCTGACAGACCCTCAGTTCATTCACAATACTCACTCCAAGCCACTAGCAGCAAAGCACTTCAGATGGATAGTGATAACTTCAGGCATTTTATCAAATAAGAGACTTCGCTCTGCTTCCGTATAATGATGGCAATTTTCACAGAAATATTTGTCTTCCCCTACAATTCTTTCCACTGAAGCAAATTGTGAAATTGCCCATCTCAAGGTCTTCATTTCTGTTTTTGGCTCTGGAGAAACTATAAAACAGAATTGTTCACTCATAGTATCTTTCAGACATTCAAAAATTAAAGAAGGTTTCATGTGCAATATAATCATTCAGTTTCAAATAACCCATCCCCAACATCTAAAAAGATTTCATTTGCTTTCAGTTATCCTGAAAGTACACATACATGTCTTCTAAATATTATTAGCCAAAAAAAGAAAAAAAGCCAGGTCAGCCCAGTCCCTGCTAAGTGTAAGTCAACTGCCAGTATCTCCAGCCGGCCTCATGACTTCTCAGGACAGTCTATACTTTTCATGGTTTACACTCAACACAACAGTGGCTCAAATATTTAATTTTAAAACAACTCCAGTTACCAAATATTAGGGTCTCCAATATTAAAGTATTTCATTTTTGCATTCCAACATTTCAAATTAAAATGCTACAATTCCATAAATATAATTAATAAATGGTGCAAAATAACAGGAAAGCTATATATTATATACAAAGGATACTACACTATTCTGGAGAAAACTGACTATACCACGGTGCACACAGGCTCCCATTTGCTTACTTTCAGAGCTCTCCTCAACTTTAGAAAGCTCATCTTCTTGTACTGGGACACTAATATCCTGGAAATCTTCTCTTCTTTCTGTTAAGCTTTCACATTCCAAACAGCGAGTTCTTAATACTAGCTGACCTTGAAATAATTTCTCTACGAGTTCAAAACCAATTTGTTCTGCACCTAAAATGAAAACAGGAAAATTAAGTCTATAAAGTATACTCCAATTCATCAATTTCCCACTGAAATGAAGTATATCATGAACACAAGACCTTTTTCACATCTAGTTAAGCAGTGCCTTATTTATTAAATATAGTCACTAGCAAAAACATTTTAAATAGAAATTACTATCCTTAGAATAAAGTCAGCTGAATCTTCAACTTGCCTCCCAAAGACATGTCTTTATAGAATTGCCCCAGAGAAAGAAAAAGAAATCGGGCACAGTCACATTAACTACAGATTTTCCCTAAGATGCGTACATGTATAAACAAAATCTCAATAAGATTCACTGAATTGTGTCCCTTATGAGTTTATGTCATATTCTGTAAATAAAAGGGGGGGAAACCCACCGCTTTTCCATTAAAAATGTACTGAACTTCCCTACTTTAGAAACCATTGACCAAAATTACCCTAACGTTAATACAAGAGTATTACATAATACATGTTCATACACTCAAGTATATCACTTTAAACACTACAGTTGACATCCAATGCTTAAGTTACCTTCTGAAAACAAAATCTTAACTACTGTATATTTCTATAGTTACTAATATCCCAACTTGTCATTTTTAATAACTACACTGACCTTTGTTTATGGGCTTCACATCACTAGCGGCCACAGGTGTACCACTGCTTCCTGGGGAGTCGACTGTACCACCATTAGCTGTAGAATCACCTTCGTGTTTCCCTGGGTCCTCTTCAAGATCAGACTCATTTTCTTTAGATTGTCCTTTGGATCGCTGGTTTGTTGTTATTTTCCCCAGACTACAGAACTTAGAAAGAATGCTGGGCTGCTTAGTTGTAGACTTTAGCCAATTTATTTTAACTTTTGATTTCTTTTGGGAGGGTCTCACACTCTCATTTTCAGAAACACACTTGGGGACGATGTTAGGAGAAGACTCTAAGGTGTCGCCAGCAGCTTTTCTTTTTGACCTAGTTTGTCTCTGGTTCTCTTCCAGTGACTGAGACTCCTTGGACAACTTAACTTTCTTCTTCATGTTACCAGACTCACTGTCACATTTCCTTTTCCAGTTTCCTTTTGGGAGTTTTTCTTTAAAATCCTCCAGATTCCTCATACTGTCAATCTCCATGCTGTTAACTCCTCTTAGTTCCTCTTTCTGATGAGATTTTTCTTCTACCTTTGTAGATAATTCAGGCAAACTTTTCACTTCGTCTTTTTTCAGGAGTTGGCATGTTTCTTGAATGTTTCCCAGAATACACTGGAGCACTTCCTGTGCATCATGCTGTAGATAACCTTCATACATAGGGTTGAGCTCCCTATCAATAGAAGTGTTCATTTTAGCTAATTCTAGTTTTGTATAGTAACATAAAAATTTTCCATCAACTATTTTAAATATCCAAAAGTATTCTAATTTGAAACCTCTTACCTAAATTTACAGTTGAAAGTAAAAACCAATTTTACCGTACTTTATTATCACCATACTGTGACCCTCTTCTAAATATTATGAATAACTAATGCTGACAGTGCTATGCCATATGAGGTTTTATTAGAAATGCTGTGTGTCCTGCACAGTAACTACCATTAAGTAACTACTGACAGATGCCAGGAGGCTAAATAACTTGCCTAAAAGGGTCATAAGAGATACAAAGTGAGGGTCCAGAATCAGCTCTTGGCCACCATTTTATAATGCCTCATAACAAAGGTAAATAAATGTCCTGGGCCTACATCTATTCAAAAACTAAAGAGATTTTTAAGTCAGGTCTCATTATGAAATTTTCTTAATGTTATGGATCATGTGTGTATGTTAATTTTTAAGCACATATAATAAGTATTTAGAAACTGCAGTTTTTATGCATAATACATTTTGTATTTCTAATCTGAAATTTTTAGGACCATATGTGTTTAGGAATTCTGGTATTTTCATTTTCAGATGACAATATGGATCTATAGGATGTTGATCAATGATGGAGTGTATGCTCAAGCATGCACAAGGCCTGGGTTTGATCCTTAGTACCACAAAAATCAGTAATTGTATTAATACCTAGGCTTTACCACCAGAGACTGATCTGATGTGGAGCCCACATACCACATATATCCGTATTTTTAAGGAGTGTAATATAGCACATATAAAAGTATGAATCATCAACATATGTGGCAGTATCCTATAATCACACAATCTTTTGATAGAAAATTTACTGATTCACATCAGAAAGAACTATGAGTAAAGAATATAAATAGACTAATATAAATTTGAATCTAATTAACTTAGCATAATTTATTTTTAAAAATTAATTTTCAAAGCCTCTGGGATATAAAAGGCTGTGAGTCTAGAAGCTTCAATTTTCTTGCCATTTATTCATATATCACTCTTGTCTAATAACAGAAACGGACAAAGAATTATAAAATTGTGTTAGAGAGGTTATACCTGAGTGTGTTAAGCAGTCGTCTTGGCTGTGTAGCAAGTTCATCTGTATATTTCTCTGGATTTAAGAGAAAACTAGCCTGAAGCTGTTCAACTGAAATTATTAAGGACTGTAAACTGTATATAAGCTCATAACTTGCCAAAGGATCTTCTTTGCAGCTTCCCTATCAAGAAAAAAATAATTTATAAACATTAAATACGTACCTCTTTACTTCTTAGTCTAACTGAATAATGCAGCTCTTCTAATTTTAATTTTAGTACAACAAAAATTCCATTAAACACACGTCAACTTTTTTCATTTTAGAGTTTTTTCCTGTTGCTTTCTAAATGGAAAAGTGATTTTCTAATCAGTTTTCTTTTAATGTATTCATTTGCATTTCAGGCTAGGAATGTGGCTCAGTGGTGGAGCTTCACTTGTCTAGTAAACAATGCATAAAAAATAAACCAAAAAAAAAAAAACCCTCTACACAAGACTGAATAATCTAGTAAGGTCCTTTATCAGAATAAAAAAATACTATAATATACAGTGCTTAAAAGCTTAATTCTTGTTTATAAATCAACAGAAATAACCTATCACCATTGTTCTGAACTCTCCTAATAATCTATTACCTTTTATTCAACTTTTTTTTGGGGGGGGGGGTTTCAAGACAGGGTTTCTCCGTAGCTTTTTGGTTCCTGTCCTGGAACTAGCTCTTGTAGACCAGGCTGGCCTCGAACTCAAAGAGATGCGCCTGCCTCTGCCTCCCGAGTGCTGGGATTAAAGGTGTTCGCCATCACCACCCGGCCTTTTATTTAACATTAATATTAACCTATTAACCTCTTACTTATCAAATAAATTTAACTCCTCCCATTAGTTTGTGTGAGTTGTTTTTTGTTGTTGAGACAGGGTGTCACTGTGTAGCCCTGTCTGGTCAAGAAATCAAATAGAGACAAACCAGGCTTGACCTCAGCCTCAGAGATCCACTTGTGTCTGGGATTAAAGGTGTGCACCACCATGCATGGCCTTCCCCCTATATTATTTTGCTTTTCAAATTTTTGGCCAGGCAGTGGTGGTGCACGCCTTTAATCCCAGCACTCAGGAAGCAGGCAGATCTCTGTGAGTTCAAGGCCACTAGAGCTAGTTCCAGAACAGGCTCCAAAGCTACAAAGAAATCTTGTCCCAAAAAAACACAAACAAAAACAAAACAAAACCAAATTAATTTTTTACCTTATCTTTTTGATTAGAGTCATCCTTCAGAGCTTCTTTCTTCCTTGAAATAATATTAAATAAGTGTTTCACTCCAGATTTAAAACCAGGACAAAAGTATAACACCTACAAAAGGGACATTGTCTAAGTACTGAGCAAACAATACACCTAAAATCACTAATGCCTTCTATAGGGCACTTTTAATGTCTTACCTAAAAATCAGATGTTAAGACCATTATGAAAACTTGTTCTCTACCCCATCAATACTAACCCACTGTTCTACTAACTCTCAGTAGCACTTACTGAACCTAGGTAGATACATTAATAAGATTAAGATTACAAGGACAAAAAAAAAGCGACAAAAAATTTTAAGAGTACACAAAATAACAAGAGTTTTTAAGTGGACACAGCACCAGGAATAAAGCAGGCAAAGAAGGGGGGGATGGTTTGGCACCTTCCTTTTAAGCAATTTTCCCAATTTTAATATCTCCCCTTTGTTTTTTCTTACCCCACAGGAAGTTTAATAAGATGTAGTTAGCGTATTATAGCCTAATTTGGTTTGTTTACAAATAAAGGTAAACAAAGTATAGACAAAGCCATTCAGTAATCTAAAATTTTCAAGAAACATTAAACATTACATCATTTTACCTGAAGAATGCTATTTAGATAGCAAGTGTTGCCGAGATTATTCAGTCCCACAAATGGTAACAAGTTCTCTCTCTTCTCACAGTTTATTGGTGAGGACTGTGCAGCAGGAACAACCTGGTCACTGTTAACATACAGGGAAGAGATGATGTAAACCCCAAAGTGGGAAGGCTGCTGTGCTAAGTTTAGGTTTTTACAATGGGGTATGATATGAACAGTCAGATGGCAGTTTCAAGAGGAAACATTTCAGACTCAAAATAAGCATACCCCCGTAGAGACTTTAAGTCACACTCTACAAACCTCCAGATAATTCCCTAAAGAGGATGTTAGTCCCATAAAAGTAAATGAACTGATATGGTGGTTTCTTTCACCTACTGGGACATTTTTAATCAATTTAATTATGAATATAAACCTGGGAATGAGCTAATAATTAGCAACACTATTTAAAGAGGTTATACACTAGGTCCTATTCGTAAAGGTTTAGAAGAAAGTCTATGAAGAGAATTAGACTGCTTTTCCTCACTTAAATAGGTCACCTTTTTTCCATCTTTGGTACTTGGGATTGAACCCAGGAGATCACTGAGCTATAAAACTAACCCTAACAATCACTGGGAAAACATACACGGGATAAAATCTAATTTTGTTACCCAACAAACCACCCATTTGTTGAACTAAGACCCCAACTAGAGTAATTTTAAAATATTCACTTTTATTCCTTAATTTTATTTTAAAAATAACTTTACATTATAATGAATTACAATAAAAACATCATGCAGCTAGACTAATGTAGGCACTCAAACACTTGTTCAGTCCTATAGGACAGCCATTTGAAACCAGGGAGTTCCATTCAGGGCTTTACATTGCCACCATCAATTACATTTTTTGTGCACTTATCCACCATAAAAAAGGGAAAACATGAGTTTAGACTAGAAAAAGAATTAGCTTTATCCACTTTTATGTTGGACTCTTCTGTACTTTATATGCATTCCTTCTCTCCTTAGCTTTTTAGTGACTAAAGAATTAATGTGCATTAAAAGCCACTTTTAAAATACAGTTTCAATATAATGTGCAACTCTCCTGCTTCTGAGTTGTTCTGGAGTCAAGTCTTCTGAACCAAACCAAAGAAAATCTCGTCTGTACATGCAATGCCCTGCATAAACTGATGGTTTCTCCGCCCAACCAACCCTACCCCCCCCCCTTTTTTTTTGATTTTTAAAGACAGGGTTTCTCTGTAGCTTTAAAGACAGTCCCGGAACTCCCTCAGTAGAGCAGACTGGCCTTGAACTCACAGAGACACGCTTGTCTCGGCCTCCCAAGTGCTGGGATTAAAGACCTGCACCACCGCAGCCTGGCTCTAATTTCACTTGATAGTACCCCAATTTAGTCTCAACCACTCACAAGGCAGCTGTTATGCTAATGAGTTAATGCTGTGGGTGTGACCCTAGGAGAAATCACCAGGACACATCTTGTCTCACTGAATGCAAATTCTTGAGTATTTAACCTATGTCAACTGTCAGGTCAGTGCAGAAGTATCAACCCAAGTTCAGTGTTCCTTCATTGACTCAGAATAAAGTACAGAAATATATTTAAAATAAAATACATACATCTCAGATCCTCTATATTCAGAAGCTTTTTCTTCATTTTCTTGAGAATCGGTGAAATCTAAAGCTCTTTTAGTTTCCTTTTTCTGAAAAAACTTCAAAGAAAGTCTGTTTTTCTTTGAGGGACTCCCTCTTGCAAGCCCATTACTTTCACTAGGTATGACACCAGGCATTTTCTTTTAAAATTGCGAGGAGTTGACGAGAATTAGCTTTTAGAAGGCAGCTGTAATCACCAATTGTATCTGTTAATCACACAAACAAAAAGGGTGTAGTTAGTCATCAGGTGTAGGTGACCAAATTAACAACTGTGAAAGCTAAAAGAATGGTGCACACCAGGACACCATATTTAGAAACCTAACACCTGACAGTAGACACTTAGGGATTGTTGCTTCAATCGGTGCTTCTCAACCTTCCTAATGCTGCAACCCTTTAATACAGTTCCTCATGTTGTGGTGACCCCCAACCATAAAATTATTGTGTGCTACTTCCTAACTGTAATTTTGCTACTGTTACAAATCACAATGTAAATATGATATGCAGGATCTCTGGTATGCAACCCCTGTAAAAGAGTCATTTGACCACCACGGAGTCACAATCCACAAGGTGAGAACTGATGGATTAAATGAAGCTACACTGTCTAACTTTCTCAAAGATGTACTACTAAAGTCTTCAGTATATATAAAGGGCCACATCACAAAATACCCATTTAGTAAAATCATACACAAAGCACAATAAAGTCATAGAATTAAGTAAAAACCCAGAGCTGGTAAGGTGACCAAGTGAGTAAAGGCACTTGCTAATTATAATAAGCCTGACAACTTGAGCTTGAGCCCAGGAACCCAACTTCTGAAGGTGCCCTCTGACCTTTGTGTGCACATCCAAACACACACACACACACACACACACCAGCTTAAAAAAATAGGTTTACACAAAACGTCTCTAATTGTAAAGAAAAAAAGCCCAGAGACAAATGAAAAGCCACAATAGTAGGAACACTGAAGAATGTTCTTTCCAAGGCCATTATAGTCAATTTATGATATACACAATGAAGTCTCTACACAGCTGTAATTCACATACAGAGAAAAGCACATTATCCGGCCTTTAGTTATAAAATCCGAAAGAAGCTACACATACAAAGCTGGAACCATGGGTGGAAAAATTTGCTCCATGTCATTAAAAATTACAGTATTCTTTAGTTTTCCAATTTTGTTTTGGAGCAGGGTCTCACTGTACAGCCCTGGCTGTCTTTGAATGCCGCATGTAGGCTGGCCTGGAACTCAGAGATCCACCTGCCTCGGCCTCTCCCTAGTGCTGCTTTGAATGTTCTGTGAGCCACCACACCCAGCTCCAATTATTTCTAAACTCTATGATTTAAACTACACTGAACAAGGTTTCTACCCTGTTTCAAGGTAAAAACTTCAAAATGGAAGGAAAAAAGGATATGGCAATATTTGTGATACTTTATAGAAGTTTATTTTTCACTTGGGATATCTAGAAGAAAAATACTTTCTCATCTCAATATCCCTAAAATATGAACGAGTTTCAAATGTAGGTACCTGAGTAGTAAATTGAGGTACACAAAAAGCCACTCAACTCCTACCCCTAAACATTAACTACAGTGTACAGTGCAGTGGAAACATTTTTGGGGAATCATCTCAGGAAGAACTTTAAGCTGACGAATTTTCCCATCTTGTCTGCATCTTAAATTTTGTCTCCTGGCCTCTTAATATTCCTGATGAAACATTATCAATAAGCTGCTACTATTATTTGATAATGAAAACATGAACGTTATGAATAATAACAAATCAGCCTTCGCTAAACTGTCAGAGAGCCCCAAGCATTAACGACTCGAGAAAGGTGCCTTGCTGGGAGCCAATGGGAGACGGAGAAAGTGATCAGTCAGCTGAAATAGCGGACCTCACCTCAGCCGACCATCCCCTCCCGGCCCCTCCAAACAACCAGCACTGACGGTCGCCGAGAGGGTGACACTTTCCCAGGTGCCCGATCTTACGTTCTCACCCTCCCTTCTAAGCAGGGGCTTTCGGGCAAAAACATCTCTCGCGAACTTTATAAACCAAGCTTCGTACGATGAACTTAACGGTAAACCTTCCTGACCAAATGACACCGGGGACCCCCGACCCATTGCTTTTCAAATCTGAGTAAAAGCACAGTACTCAACTATTTTTTAAAGAAAAGTGTGAAACAATAAAGACAAGATCTTGGGCGCAGGGTTAAGACACGTGGCGCCGTTCACACTTCTGGGGAAAGTGTAAGTCAAGAAAATGCGCGGTAAAATTTCGCAAACCCCGATCCGGGACACAGCGATGGCAAACACCTCTCCTCCGGGCCAGCGCTCCTGTTACGAAAGGCGCGGGCGGAGAGACACAAGCTGCCGGGTGGCCGCCCCGGGGTCGCCGCGCCCGCCCGCTCCCCCCCCCGACCTCCCGCAGCGCAGCCCGGGCCGGGGGGGGCTCCCCACAGTCCGCACCTGCCCCGCAACCGCGGAGCCCCGAAGCCCCGGCCCTCCTTACCCAGTCATGGCCCTGAGCGAGTCCGCGGCGCCGCCGCCGGGGAGACCAGCCGGGCAGAGTGCGGGCGCGACAGGTGAGCCCCGCCGCAGTCCCGGGAGAAGGCTCGCAGGTAAGTGTCTCCCGCGGGGGAGTGACCATTCGTCCGCGGAGCGGGAGCCGGGCCGCCGCTCGGTCCTGCCCGCCGCGGCCCCACTACATCCCCGGCGCAGCCCGGCCGGGAAGGCTCCGGGCTGCACAGTGGTGGCGGCGCTCCCGAGCCGGAGGGTCCCCGCTCGGCCACCGACGGGAACTTGGCGCGTTTTCCTCAGTCTCAGGACCCCCGCGAGTGAACCCCCGCCCGCGCCAGCGTCGCGGCTGGAGGTGGCGTCCTCGGAAAGTGCCGGTTCTCCTCCCCACGCTGCAGAGACGCGGAAGGCGCGAGCCGCCGCGCGACCGCCCCTCGCCAGCGGCGCGCTCGGCTCCGGAACCAGCTGGAACGGTAGTTCCTCCCGGGGCCTAACGGGTTCTGCACTTTCAACAGCGCAGGCAGCGGCGCGGGCAGCTCGCGCGGGTCCTCGCAGAGGCGCGCGCTGCGCAGGAGGCCGGGCTGGCGCGCAGGAGCTCGCTCACGCCCTCTTTTTTTTTTTTTTTTTTTTAATTCTTTTTAAACATTCGGGCTCGCGAGTTGAAGGGAGGGAGCGTACGGGTCGGGAGATGGGACAGGGAGTGGCCGGGACAAGCCCCTGCCTCAGGTGCTCAAATGCGCCAATCCAGAAGGAACAATTTCCAAAGCCTCCTGCCTCCTCCCCGGAAGGGACAGCCAATCAGAAGTGTCCGCACAACCAGCCAATCAGCGGGCAGAGAGGAATGGCTGGCCAATAACAAAGTAGAGGGAGCGAGCCCTGCCCGCCTGGTTGGGCGTGCGGCGGCCCGGAGCGCCTCTCTCCGCGCTGATTGGCGCTTCCGTGCGCGCTTTCGCTGCCGGCGGTTAGAGTTCCGCTGTGCGTTTTGTTAGCCCTAGGAGGCGGCGACCGAGGGTGTGGCTCCTGGGGCGAGGCCCCGGTGCAGGCCCGCCTACCCTGTCCACTTTTCTTTTTTCTTCTTTGGCGTGCGCTTTCTGGCAGGGTCGCTAGAGACTCGGAAAATGGCTGACGTGCTGGTTAGCTGTTCGGCGCCCGCTGGGTGTCCTGTTCGCTGCGGGAGCCGCGGCCCGGTCCCAAGCCAGTCCATAAAAACTAGCACCGCCCGCGTTAGGCAGTGCTCAGCCCAAGGCTGCGGAGTTTTAATTTGCAGGCTGGTCTCTCGCGGCACAAGCCGCGGCGGGTTCTGGCGCGAGCTGGTACCGAATTGCCTGTTTGGAGGATTTGGTTTTGCTTGCTGTGTCTTTGTGAGATGATCTCACGGTGCGGTGCCGCAGTTGATGAGAACTCACTAAATCCGTTCAAGTTGGGTTTTGCTTGTTTGATTTGGTTTGGTTTTAGTGCCCACTGTATTGCCAGGCTTTTTCCCGGGGTGGTAGGGATAACATGGGGAGTGCTTTACAGTCTACGGGAGACCGAAATTAAACTGGTGATTTGAAATAATGTAAGTGGTTAGATTTGTATGTGTCAGATGGGTGTTTTAGATGGGATACTCTAGAAAGACTTAGCGTTTTGGCAGACAGCTCCAGGAAGTGCACCTGGAAAGGGTTTGCATAGGGGAAGCTGTAAATATCTGTAACCCTGTAGTGATATTTCATTTGTATCTTAACAAACAAAGCTTGTCTGAAGATCAGAAAAGTAAAACAGCCAGCCACTCGCTCTTACCTCAGTCTGAAATGGTGATCCTGCCTTCAGGAATCTCAGAATGAGCTGTCTCTTCCCATTTTATATTCCTCTCTAGGGCTGGGATTAAAGGCGTGCACCACTGGGATTAAAGTTATGCACCGCCGGGTTTCTCTAGCAAACAAGTTCTGCTACTGGGTTTAAAGTTGTGTGTTATCACTGCCTGGTCTGTAAGGCTGACCAAGGTAGCTGTTTTACCCTGATCTCCAGGAGAGCTTCATTTATTAAAATACAAATGAAATAGCACTACGGAACACTTTGAAGCTTTAGTTAGAAAAGCAGCGGGGGCAGGATGCTTTTTGCATAGACTCTAAGAAAGACTGGAGCAATGGCAGTGAAATGAGCATTCGTGGGGACAAGCAAGGAGGCACATCTCCCCAGGGTCACTCTAGGCAGCCTAAGGAGTTCCTGTCAACGTATAGGGACCTGCACTCAGTCCAAATCGCGACTGAGTCACAGAAACACATTTTGTGAAGACAGTTTGCGAAGCAGGATTGGAGTTTGGAGATACTTTAATGTAGGGGTAAGGATGAAGGTTCAGAGAGGCTCAGTGGGAAAGACAAGACAAAAGGGAACATGGATGGGGGCTCCTTAACGAAGAGCCCCAAAGAAACCTGCCCAAGTGTGAGTACAAACTCAGGGGACAGTTGCAGCTCTTTCATTCATAGGATTTGGGTGGCATTTGAAGTTTCAGTTTTTAAAGAGCTTCTAAGAAACCTAAAATGACATCTCTGAATGGCTTCTAGGGGGCTCCTGACAGGATTGTGGTTGTTAAAGTAAAAATCTAGCCCACAGGGATACTGAGAGGTAAGAAAACAAAACTAAAATTCTTTTAAGATTCTCAGGTGATGCCAGGCGGAGGTGGCATACACCATTAATCCCCGCACTAGGGAGGCAGAAACAGGTGGATCTCTGTGCGTTAAAGGCTAGCCTGATCTACAGAGGAAGTTCCAGGACTGGCTCCAAAGCTACACAGAAACCCTGTCTCAAAAAAACAAAAAAACAAAAGATTCTCAGGTAATGTCTAGGGAAGGTGTGAGGCTCTGCTCAGGGTCATACACTCTCCAACCTTAAGCCTGGGTCATCGTTGCTTTAGCATTAAATATCTTTGTACAAATAAAGCTATGTATCCAGCCTTACAGCACAGGTTTTGGAAATCTCAGCCGGCAGAGGCTTCAGCCACATTTCAGGTTGGAGGGCTCTTCCCTGCCCATGTCCCTTACCATAATCTCCTTTCCGGCGTGTCTGAGCTTTGATTAAATTGACTTGAATGCCATCAAATAGTTCTGAACTAGTAGATAGCAAGGCTTCAAAGTGACTTTGAGCCAGGCAGTGGTGGTTTGTGCCTTTAGTCCCAGCACTCAGGAAGAGGCAAGTAGATCTCTGTGAGTTTAAGGCCAGCCTGGTCTACAAGGCAAGTTCCAGGACAGCCAGGGCTGTTAACACAGAGAAACCCTGTCCTGGGGGTGTGAGGGGGAGTGACTTGTGATGGAAAAGACTGGACCTTAGGGCACAAGCAGAAATATCCACTGAGAGGATGGTTCACAAAGCCAGGGAATAAATGGTGGCGTGAAATAAGGTGACAATGGAAATGCCACATGAGTAGCAGTTATACCAGGGTGCACACCTGTAATATCTTCACCAAGGATCTGAGGCAGGAGAATTACCAGAAATTCAAAGGACTGGTGTTCTTCAGCACACTGAGATATAAGTATGTGGTGAATGTTAGCTCTTAGGAGACTCATGAGTCACAGCCCAGCTCAGCTATCTCAAAAACAGGAGGAGAGGGGAGAAGGGAAAGAAGACTAACCAGTGTCACAGTGGGTTAGAATCCTTTCTGTGAAACCAGACAATCTTGAACCCACAGTGGAAGGAGAAAGCCAACTTCCAAACATTCTCTTGACAACACAAATGCCATGGTATGTGCCTGGACTCACAATGGTTTTTTAAAAAGATAAAGCTGCATATTTCATATAAGATATACCTAAGGAGACAAAGACCAAACTCAGCCAGCAAATACACAAGAGACAAAACTAGTTAATAATATAAATCAGTCTTAGGTTTTTGTAGCATGAATTCTAGTTGGTCTTAATAAAAAACCCCAGAGTCAGATATAGGGGTTAATGCTGAAGATCAGAGAAGCAGAGCAGCCAGCCACTAAAAAGACCTTTTACCTTACCAATGCTCAGACCGAAGGGGCGGTTCTGTCCTCAGACTACAACTGTGTCCACGAAGCCTCAAACTGACTGAATGATTGTTTCCTTCTACCTTATATTCCTCTCTCCATCTAACCATATCACTCCTGCCTGCGCCTCCCTAGGGCCAGGATTAAAGGCATGGGATCCGAAGTGCTGGGATCACCCTTGTGTGAGTTCTGTTTCTCTTTTAGATTCAGTCTTGTGTAGCTCAGGGTGGTCTTGTACTAACAGAAATCCCTCTGCCTCTGTCTCCTGAGTCCTGGGATTAAAGGTTTGTACCACCACTGCCTGGCCTCTAGTGGCTTACTTAGCTCTGCACCCTGATATTCAGCAAGCTTTATTTGTTAAAAACATAAGCAAAATATCACTGCAGGTTGTCATCCTTTGCAATGCACTGGTAGTGCCACATTTTTGTTCAAGCAATACGGGGGTTTTGGAAGAAAATGGCCCCCAAACAGAGTGGCACTATTAGAAGGTATGTCTTGTTGGAGGAAGTGTATTACTGTGGGGGCAGGCATTGAGGTCTCTTTTGCTCAAGCTTCCCTCAGTGTAACTATCAGTTGACTTCCTGTTGCCTCTAAGTCAAGATGTAGTACTCTCGGCTCCAACACCAACCACATCTGCCTGCATGCTGCCATATTCCCTGTGATGATGATAATGGACTGATTCTCTGACACTGTAAGTGAACCCCCTCAATCAAGTGTGGTAGATATAGGGATGCGCTCTCTGTTATCCCTTCAACCCTGGAGATTTTACAGCAGTTGTAATAGGAGCAGCGGGGCTGCGTCCCCAGCACCCCGGCCGCCTGGCTAGCTTATGCCCCAAAATAACAACACACAAATTGTATTCTTTTAAACACTGCTTGGCCCATTATATCTAGTCTCTTCTTGGCTAACTCCCACACCTGGACTAGCCCATTTCTTATAATCTGTGTAGCCCACAAGGTGGCTTACCAGGAAATTCTAGCCTACGTCCATCCTGGGTCGGAGCTGAATCGCGTGTGTCTCAGAGAGCAGAGCTATCACGTCTACCCGGGAGAGGGGAGCATGGCGTCTCTCTACCTTAAGAATCCTGGATTCGTCTTGTAAGACTTTATCATATTTCTATTATCAAACCATTTAGTGCCAATGAAAACTACGAATCCCAGAAGGATCCATAGATGTGGGGTGATAGACACCTCTTGTAAAATCTCCCACATGGTACTATTAAAAAAACTGTTAAATTTTTGAACAGTAATGTGTTCAGACATCTTATTTATAAAAGAAAAATTTTTTACCTGCAATGATCGGTTCCTGCCAGTGGTGGTCTCTGTGTTTTTGGAGCCTGTCCTGGAACTAGCTCTTGTAGACCAGGCTGGCCTCGAACTCACAGAGATCCACCTGTCTCTGCCTCCCGAGTGCTGGGATTAAAGGCGTGCACCACCACTGCCTGACTGGCCTCAAATTCACAGAGATCCACCTGCCTCTGCCTCCCAAGTGCTGGGATTGAAGGCATGGGCCACCACCGCCTGGCTGGCCTCGAACTCACAGAGATCCGCCTGCCTCTGCTTCCCAAGTGCTGGGATTAAAGGCATGCGCCACCACCACCCAGCCAAGTCACTTTGTATCAGACCAAATCTGCCACTGTGGTGGCTTTTGTTGTAAAACCCCAGGTACTTGAATTTCTGCTAATTCAGGCAGTGGGGTTCTGCTGCAAACTTAGCCAAGGCAGTCAGGGAGGGGTTAATTGCTCTGGCGAGCAGGCAGGGCAGAATGGGCCTCTGTGGCCGAGTGTGTCTCAGACTCAGCACTGGGGCCCGAGTCACGAACTAAAAAACAGCACCCGGGAGCGTGCTGTGTTAGTTAGTGGGCTACGCGCTTGAGTTGGGGGCAAAATAGCCCGACGTTGGATGCCAAAATGTAACGGCGTAAACAAATGCAGACAGATTGTAAATATATATATATATAGCTTTAATGGAGAAATAGACTTACAGAACCACCGTTCCCACGGAGACCAGGAAAGCAGAAGCAGCAGCTGGGAGCACGCTAGCCAAATTTATAGGCAAACATTAGCCCGAGGCGAACACGCCCCCTAAGGGGCGGGACTTATCCCTACATCTCCCCTTTTTGTCTATTTCATTGAATATATATATGTATGTCTATATATGTCTATATGATTAATGTTTAAGTTTTTCACAATGAACAATGAGTTTTTCCTGAAGTGACATTTGAAGTTTCCAGGAAGAAGATGGGGCCCCACAGCAACAACTCTACTTGGTTGATATGATGTCATGATACTGATAGCGCTACTACAAGACCTGTTGTGGGTACCAGCTACACAAGACGATCCCAACTTGGTTAGCTGAAATGGTGCACATCTTGTACAATATTCTGGCCAGACCTCCACAAAATACTCAGAGACTATTTGCAATTTTAAAAGACATTGATCCTTAAATTTAACCATCATTTTACTTTCACAGAATCCCCCAGAAAGAACGTCGCCCCCATGACAGCTGGAAGTAATTCTAGAGGACGATGTCCCCTCTCCCAGTAAAGTTTGCCCCTGGGTTTAGGGACATCATTTAGGGGTTGGGAGGTTGGGGGAGGAATTTTATAAGCTCAGGGATTATTTTGAAAAAAAAAAAAAAGGGAATGATGGGATAATAGATTTATAATTGTGAGTTACTGCTTTTAGACAAATATATTGGTATCGATTCTTGTATATTGATACAAAGTTAAATTATATTGACTATTGTATGCATGCATGTTTCTATCTCTGTTTAAAACATTTTTTATGTATTGACATATATTGTATTGATATATATATTGTATATATTTACAATATTGCAGTGTACATTTCTACCTCTGATTAAGATACTTATATAATGTTTGTGTATTGATATATATTTACCATATTACAATGTATATTTGTACAGTGTTTATATTTGGAGGTCATTTTCCTCATTTGTTACACAGTTGTTTATTGTCTTAGTCTTTAAGTTAGATAGATATTTAGACTTATATAGATAAATAGTCATCTAAGTTTGTCATTTATAATTAGACTAATCAGGTTCTCTAGATATATAGAGATTATACTCAGTATAGATAGATAATCTTCGACCTCTTCAAAGAGCTGTGGAAAATGGCCTTTAATCTAACTCAGAGTTTCTTGATAGTGAGACACAATTGCTCCTGGCAACACCGCTCTATTCCCGAGAGAATGTTGAGCACCAAAGACACTCCACCTGGAGCCTTTCTATTTGGCAGAACTGGCCTTTGGGCAAAGAAATGCCCATACTTCAACCACTGACAGAGATACAGAGCGTGCATCAATGGATAAAACAGGACTGTCATATCCTGCCAAGACAGGGTAAGACAGTTTTGAAAAGTTCCTTGCCTTTAATAATGGTATGTCAGTTATGTTAGGCCTTAGCCAAAGTTGGTTGACTCAATATTGCAAACGAGACTTTGGGTGATTGCCCAGGTAGTCAGTTGTCTCTGTCAATTGTTGCACATTTTGAATATATCTCATTTGTTAAGTAATATTTATTCCCTTCTCAGATCTTTGACGGAGTTGAAGATTATATAATTGTAGTTACTCTCTACATTATTTAGACTCCTTGAGATAGAATGTTTAGCAAAACGTTTGTTCTCAATATTGTTTGTTATATTTATTATTTGTTATTATTGTATATAGTTGTATTTGGTTTAGTTCTGTCTTATTTAGACAAAAAGGGGAGATGTAGGGATAAGTCCCGCCCCTTAGGGGGCATGTTTGCCTCGGGCTAATGTTTGCCTATAAATTTGGCGAGTGTGCTCCCAGCTGCTGCTTCTGCTTTCCTAGTCTCTGCGGGAACAGTGGTTCTGTAAATCTATTTCTCCATTAAAGCTATATATATATACAATCTGTCTGCATTCGTTTATGCCGTTACATATGGCAACTGAGACTGCACCTTCTCCAATGGTCTCTCGTGGTACGAAGCTTTAGTTGCTGTCCATGAACTTCAAAACCAATATAAGCTAAGAAACTCTTACACATTACCAAATTCAGCTGCCAATGTAAGCTTTGGGCCCCTCTGGATCATAGGTTCTGTGTGTTGATGCAGAGGAAACGCTTCCCAGAAGATTTTGCTTCACTGGTGCCTGCCTCTTCTTAATCACAACTAATTCTTCAGCCGCAGCTGACCAGAACCACAGATTCTTAGTTCAAAATATTGAATGGTTCCACTAAGTTCTTTCATGGATTCTAAAATCTCCCCTCTGAAACTTTACAAACCAGACTCTCCACAGTCTCTTTTAAATTACTGCAATAATAGCTGAGTTCTGAAAACTCAATGGCTTTTCTAGCCTAGAGTCCCAAGTCCCTCTACAGTCCTCTGCAAATCATGGATCAGGTTTGTCACAACGATACCCACTGTTGGTACTGATCTATGCTTTAGGGTTTCTGTTGCTGTGATAAAAAAACTAAAAGCAACTTAGAGAGGAAAGAGCTCATTTCATCTTATACTGCTAGATAATGGTCCATCACTAAGGCAGGTGAGGCAGGAACTGAAGCCGACACTAAGGAGGAGTGCTGCTTACTAGCTCGTTCTCCATAGTTGCTCAGCCCATTTTACTATACAGCTCAGGACCATCTGCCTGGTACTGGCACCGCCCATCATGGGCCGAGTCCTCCACATCAGTCATTCATCCAGTGCACTGCAGGATTTCCCACAGTCCAATCTGGTGGGGACACTTTCTCAAGTGAGGTTACCTCTTAAATGATTAAAGCATTAAACAACAAAATAAACCTATCCAGCATGCATATGCCTCCAGGTCCAATAAATGTAATTTTTTAAAAAATAGATTTATTTTTCCGATGAATGTAACTTTTTAATAAAGGAAGGAAATATACTGGCTGATATTTGAGATATAGTAGGAGTAGAAACTCTAGAATATGAAAGATGTGAAAACAAGATCACTTTAATACAACCAGAGAAACTTTCATCTGTTGGGGAGAAAGCTAAAATCCAAGAGGATTTTAGAGTAACTGAACTTAGAAGATAGACAAGTGTCCCAATAGGAAGTATGATATGCCAAAATCAGGGCCATGTTTAAGGAGAATCTATCATCCCGATAAACTGAGAAACCGCTTGGATGGTGTCCCTGAAATATTCATTCCCCAGGCTCTTTAGTGCCCAGTGTCAGACTTGCCTCCCTACTGAAAATTATCATTTTGTCTTGCTAGACATTGTTATGGTGTCTACTAAATAACAACTTCTCCTTCCTTATCCCTAACCCTCTGTCCAGTATGCTATAATTATATGACAGCCTAGTTGGGAAAGTGCTGTGGTTGATGATGGAGATTAAGAAGTATTCCCCAAAGATGTTGCAAGACCTACCCCTACAAGAACTTAAAAAGTATGCATAAAACTGAACTCGGAGATACTCGATATGGTCAGGAGCCAGACCATAAGATTGGGTAAGGAATATTATGCTACTTTGGAATCATTCTCCTTAAATATACTTTGTCAAGGATCCCTAGAATGCAGAATTTGTGTTTTCTTGGTGTGATATTATTGTTACAGTGACTCCTAGAAGCATGGAAAATCAATCTTAGTAAATGCAACCAATACCTAATATCAAAAGTGTTAGGGCTGGCAGAAGAGACAAGAAGGATTTTGCTGTGGAATAGTTCTTTTGTGCACTATGAAGATTTGTCACCCAGATTGGTTTAATAAAAAGCTGACTGGCCAGTAGCTAGGCAGGAAGTATAGGCAGGACATCTAGATGCAGAGAGAATTCTGTAAAGCAAAAAGAGTCAGAGAAGTTGCCAACAAACACAAGGAGAAGCTAAATAAGCATGAAATACTGAGAAAAGATACCAAGCCACATGGCAAAGCATAGATAAGCTATATGGATTAATTTAAATGTAAGAGTTAGCTAGTAATAAGCCTGAGCTATTGGTCCAGCATTTATAATTAATAATAAGACTCTCTTGTAGCTATTTGGGAAACAGCTGCTGGGATAGGAAAATTGCCTACAGGATTCAAAGGCCAAAGAAGGTAAGTGTGCTAGGTTGGGTACATTATGTACAGCCAGGCAGGCTATATAGCTATTAACTTACTTATTTGGGGGGGGGCTTTGGTTTTGGACAGGGTTTCTCTGTGTAGTCATGACCATCATGGAACTTGTTCTGTAGAACAGGCTGGCCTCAAACTCTCAGAGATCTGCCTGTCTCTGTCTCCCAAGCGCTGGTATTAAAGACTTGTGCACCACTACCTGGTGACTTAGTTACTACTCTATTGCTACGGAAAGACACCATGACCAAGGCTACATACTAAAGGAAGCATTTAATTGGGGACTTGCTTTCAGTTTCTGAAGGTTAGTCCATGATCATCATGGCAGGACGTGTTGTGGCAAGCTAGTAGGCATGGCACTGGAGCAGTAACTGAGAGCTCATATCTGATTCAAATATTGCAGAGAGAGAGAGAGAGAGAGAGAGAGAGAGAGAGAGAGAGAGAGAGAGAGACTTGGCCTGGCATGAGCTTTTGAAACCTCAGAGCCTACTCTTGGTGACTCACCTCCTCCAACATCCTAACCCTTCTTAAACAGTCCACCAAATGGGAAACAAACATTCAAATATATTAGCCTATGGGGCCATTCTCATATAAACCATCACATCTATGTTCCAAGGAGGAGCCCAGAGGACACTGTACTGCATTTACTCAGACTATTGAGATGAGATAATCATTGTTAAGAAGTTAAGTCATGGCTCTTAGCAAACACAACCAACAATAACAGAATTTTGGCAGACCTTGACTCACTGATAATAGGGCTAATAATAATATTACCTAAAAAAACAAGAAATAAGCAACTTCCAAAATCTAGAAATGACAGAAATATCTCGCTGCCTGGACAGTTACCCAAAGTTTTTTGTACCATTGGGGCATCCATCTTCGGCCTTCAGGCCCATAGTATCCAGCAGAATTTTCCATGAAGCAGGAAATTTCAAAGACAGTTCAGTCACTATCTGCTGTGTCCTGCAGAATGTCTCACAGACTCTTTCATGAATCAGGAACCCCGAAAGAATCTTCTCACCTTTAGGCAAGTTCAGCAGTCCTCTCTCTGAGGGTTCTTTGTGTCCAGTTTATGCATCAGTCCAGGCAAGAGCAGTTTCTTGCCCAAATGGCTAACCAACTCCCTAAGGAGCCTCTTTGATGCCCATCTTCCTCTTAAAGTAGATTGGTACTGTCAAGAGCAGACATGTCTCATTGTCATGAAAAGCCCTAAGTTATTAAAACATCTTAAATGTCATGTTCTGTAGTCTTTGAAAGATATGAAGAATGCCTATCTAACTAAAATATATCTATGTATATCTAGAAAATCTAACTAACATGACTACAAGCTTGATTATTATTGACAATTATACATTAACAACCTATATTTCCTAATTATACACTATATTTTTAAATGAACTACACAATCACAATACTTTAATCAATATCAGAAATACATACAGATATAACAAAATTGACCTTAAAATCCATATCAATGCAAATTATTCATATCTATATCATATCCCCCTTTAAATGTAAAAAAATTATAAACAATATTTGGGAATATGAGTGCAGTTATTTCTCTCCAAACTGCTTCGTGCTGAATGGGGGCACTGTTATTCAGGTCTTTCATGGTATAACCTGTATGCCAGGTTCATCTCAGTCGGCAGTTGAGTGAAATAATTGTTTGAGGGTGTTCACAGCAACCTTTCAGAAGGGCGTGGTCCATCATACCATATTGGGATAGAAGCAATCCAAAGGGTTTCATCCTCTGTGAAAACAAAAGGACTTTTCCAAAGCATCATAATCTTATATCCATATTTTGAAGTCAAATTATTTTCAAAATATCTATCTTGGATTAGTTCAGCAGCATTTATAAACAAATATCTTTTTGCAGCTGTTGCTCCTTCCTCAGCATTCAAACAATTCAAAGAGAGCATAATAGCATACAGTATCAAGATTCTTTGTGTATTTTCCATCTTTGTGCTGCTTTATTTTAACCTCTACTTTGTTTATTTTTACTTTTATTTTTTGAGACAGGTTCTCTGTATATCTTTGTCCTGGAATAACTCTGTAGACCAGGCTGTCCTTGAACTCCCAGATATCCACTTGCCTCTGCCTCCCTAGTGCTGGGATTAAAGGTGTATGCTACCACACCTTGAACTCCCAGAGATCCACTTGCCTCTGCCTCCCAGGCATTGGGATTAAAGGTGTGTGCTACCACACCTTGAACTCAGAGAGATCTGTCTGTCTCTGCCTCCCAGGCATTGGGATTAAAGGTGTGTGCTACCACACCTTGAAGTCACAGAGGTTAATCTACCCCTGCCCCTTGAAGTCTCAGAGGTCAATTTACCTCTGCTTCCAAGTGTTGGGATTAAAGGTGTGTACTACCACACCCAACTATTCTCTTTCTTTCTTTTTTTTTTTTTAGTTTTTTACTTTAAGGACTTTAACTTTTAGCCTGCATATATTTTTAATACACTGTAAATCATTTAGAGGTTTTCTTCGTTTTAAATCTCTTTTTACTGTATCTCTCTCTTTTTCTGACCACATGGGCCTTTAAATTACTGAGCAATATGGGTAGGATTAAAGCTGTGGCTTTGCCAGCTGGATCCAGCCCATTCCTTAGCTTTCTGCAATTCCAGCCTTGTGGCTGAGGTGCTGGCCAGAACCATGTTCATTGCCACAACTCTACAATGTTTCCATGTCCCTGCCAGCAAGCAAGTTGCAGCATTCTGCTCACAGACCACACTCAGTAGGACTGCCTGCCTGAAAGAGTCAAAGTTTGCCCTGGCAGGACGGCCCAGAAAGCCGACATTTTAAAACAGCACAGCCTTTTTTCCTGCTATGGCTGAAAACTGAAAAGCATGCGTTCAGCTTTTCATCAACACCATTTAAGTGTTTTGTGGCAGGACCTCTTAAAAGAGCTACAGGGTTTTGCAGCTAAAGCTGAGTCAGGAAGCCTCTCTCAGATAAGAGTGCTTGCTTGCCTCTAGCAAGCAGAGCAGACCCAAGAAATTGCTACTACCAAGAAAACATGCTTTACTCTATTCTTTCCCAAGCTTTCTCAGGCTTTCTGTGGATTCAGATATCCATGTCTGGGTGCCATTTGTAATGAGGGGCGAGCAGGCCTGCTTTTTGTCCCGCCTGACTCCCGTATGGTTAGCTTTACACCCGAAATAACAACACACAAATTGTGTTCTTTTAAACACTGTTGGCCCATTAGCTCTAGCCTCTTACTGCCTAACTCTCATATCTTGATTAACCCATTTCTATTAATGTGTGTAGCACCATGAGGTGGTAGCTTACCAGGAAGATTCTAGCCTACATCCATCTTGGGTCGGAGCTTCATCACGTCTGCCTCACTGCCTTCTACCCAGCATCCTGTTTACCCTGCTTACCTAATCTTTTGTCCTATCAAAGGGCCAAGGAAGTTTCTTTATTGACCAATGAAAGTAACACATACACAGATGACCCTCCTCCATCAAGCCTAAGCTAATTTCAAGCTTTTATAATTAATAATAAGTCTTCGTGTCATTATTTGGGAACTTGTGGTTCAAAGAAAGTCCAACTACAAGGTAAATCATTATATACTAGGAAAATGACCACTGACTGGGGTCTCAGACCCAGTAAAGCTATTGTAGGACTCAGATTTATCAGAGGGACTCATCTCTCCCTGGAGGAAGTCAGGCACTGTTAAGCATCCTTAAACACTTTCAATTACTGTTAAAGGCTAATAGAATTGTTGGTCTTTTCTTCAGTCTTTATTGTAAGCACCATTTTAATGCTTTCTATGAATAATTAACAGCCAAGACCATATAGATAGTCTCTTATGTCTGGTTGTCTTGGGTTGGAACTGTCAGCCAAGTAGCCCTTTTACTGGCATCCGTTTGGACTCCCTCATGGCAGTCTAACTGTTTGGATATGTTATAATCACCCTGAGGATATTCAGTCATCTAAAGGAAACCATCTCACAGGGCTGAAGACATGTTCTAGTCATGATCATTTCAGACAGCATGCAATGGTATGGAAAGCAGACTGTAGACAAACCTTGGTGAACACTAGGTGACTTTCCTTTTCAGAAATGGGCACTCACATGAGAGGCAAACACCATCAGTAAAACAATCTTCATTTGCACTAAGGGTTGTGTTGTGATTGGTACAAACATCTTTGCTATAGCAAAGAATTTTGAAGGACTTGCCCACCTTATCTTGGCCAAGTTTGGCATCTACTTTCTTTTGTGTCCTGCTTGTTTAATTTAGACAGCATATTGTCAGCAGCTAAGGCAAAGGCAGTTTCTTGCCCAGTAGCTAGTTTTGTCACATTTAAAGCAAACTCCATATGGAGATTCTTTGATGTTTATCATCTTCTCTGAAGAAGATTGGTGCTGCCATGAACAGACATATTTCACTGTCATGAAAAGCTTTATGTTATTAAAACATCTTAGATGACATAGGCTGAATATCTCTGGAGTGCTTTAAGACCACTTATCTATCTAAAATATATCTATATTTGACCTTAAAAACATACCTAGCAAGACTACAACTTTGATTGTTATGACTAACTACCTGCATCTCTTAATTATTCTAAACAGTTTGTAATAATAGTTTTCAAGGACTAGAACTTTGATGGAGGAAGGTCATTGGTTAAAAAAAATAAAGAAACTGCTTGGCTGGCCCTCATAGGTTAGAACACAGGTAGGTGGAGTAAACAGAACAGAATGCTGGGAGGAAAAGGAAGTGAGCTCAGACTCAACGGCTCTCCTCTCGGGAGCAGACGCCTCAGAGAGACGCCATGCAGCTCTCTCCCTGGCAGACGTGATTCAGCTCCGACCCAGGATGGACGTAGGCTAGAATCTTCCCGGTAAGCACACCCAGCTGTGCTACACAGATTATAAGAAATGGGCTAGTCCAGGTGTGAGAGTTAGCCTAGAAGAGGCTGGATAGAAATGGGCCAAACAGTGTTTAAATGAATACAATTTGTGTGTTGTTATTTCGGGCATAAGCTAGCAGGTGGCCGGGGGGGCTGGGGATGCAGCCCCACTGCTCCTATTACTACAAATGGTGCCCAGACGTGTGGACAACTGAATCCACAGAAAGCCTGAGAAAACTTGGAAAAGAATAGAGTAAAGCATATTTCTTGTGGCAATTTCTTGGGTCTGCTCTGCTTGCTAGAGGCAAGCAAGCGCTCTCATCTAAAAGAGGCTTCCTGACTCAGCTTCAGCTGCAAAACCCTGCAGCTCTTAAGAGGTCCTGCCATGAAACACTTAAACGGTGTTGACGAAAAGCTGAACGCTTGCTTTTCGGTTTTCAGCTGTAGCAGGAAAAAAGCTACGCCGTTTGAAAATGCTGGCTTTCTGGGCCATCCTGCCAGGGCAAACTCTGACTGTTTGAGGCAGGAGGGCCGACTACAAAGAGAGGACTTGTGTGTTGTCTGTGGACATAATGCTGCAACTTACTTGCTGGCAGGAACCTTGAAATGCCGTAGAGTTGTGGCAGTAAACATGGCTACAGCCAGTACCTCAGCCATGAGGCTGGAAAGCTAAGAAATGGACTGGATCTAGCCGTCAAAGCCACAGCTTTAGTCCTACTGAGATTGCTTGGTAAATTAAAGACTCATGTGGTCAGAAAAACAGAGAGAGATACAGTAAAGAGAGCGTCAAAGACAAAGAAAATGTTTAAATGATTTACAGCATGTTAAAAATATATGCAGGCTAAAAGTTGAAGTTCTTAAAGTAAAAAACAATTAAAAAAAAGGAAGAGAGTTGTTGTGTGTGATAATACACACCTTTAATCCCAACACTTGGGAGGCAGAGGGAAATTGACCTCTGTGACTTCAAGGTGTGGTAGCACACGCCTTTAATCCCAGTGCCTAGAAGGCAGAGACAAACAGATCTCTGTGAGTTCAAGGTGTAGTAGCATATGCCTTTAATCCCAAATGCCTGGGAGGCAGAGACAAAGGGATCTCTGAGAGTTCAAGGACAGCCTGGTCTACAGAGTTATTCCAGGTCAAAGATACAGAGAACCTGTCTCAAAAAGCAAAAAGTTAAAAGTAAAAATAAACGAAATAGAGGTTAAAACAAAGCTGCACAAAGATGGAAAATACACAGAGAATCTTGATACTGTATGCTATTATGCTCTCTTTGAATTATTTGAATGCTGAGGAAAGAGCAACAGCTGCTAAAAGATATTTATTTATAAATGCTGCTGAACTAATCCAACATAGATATTTTGAAAATGCCTTGACTTTAAAATTTGGATCTAAGGATATGATGCTTTGGAAAGGAGTTTCTTATTTTGTTTTCACAAAGGATGAGACCCTGTTCATTTCTTCTATTCCGATATGGTATGATGGACCACGCCCTCCTGAAGGGTTGCTGTGAACATCTTCAGAAGATTGCTTTGCTCAACTGCCAACTGAGATGAAACTAGCACACAGGTTATACCATGAAAGACCTAATTAACGACGCCCCCATTCAGCAGGAAGCAGTTTGGAGAGAAAAAACTGCACCTATGTTCCCAAATATGGTTTATAAACATTCTTTTACATTTAAAGGGGGATATGATAGAGATATGAATAATTTACATTGATATGGATTTTGTTTTAGTGATTTAAATTTAAGGTCAATTTTGTTATATGTATATGTGTTTCTGATCTTGATTAAGGTACTGTGATTGTGTAGTTCATTTAAAAATGTAATGTATAATTAGAAATATAGATTGTTAATAGATAATCAATAATAGTCAAGCTTGTAGTTATGTTAGTTAAGATTTTCTAGATATACATAGATATATTTTAGATAGGCATTCTTCATATTTTTCAAAGATTATAGAATATGGCATTTAATGTTTTAATAACTTAGGACTTTTCATGACAATGAGACACTCTGCTCCTGGCAGCACCAATCTACGTCAAGAAGAAGATGGGCATCGAAGAGGATCCTTATGGAGTTTGATAGCCATTTGGGCAAGAAACTGTTCTTGCCTGGACTATTGCATAAACTGGACACAGAGAACCCTCAGAGAGAGGACTACTGAACTTGCCTAAAGGTGAGATGATCTTTCAGGGTTCTTGATTCATGAAAGAATCTGCAAGACATTCTTCAGGAAAAGCAGATAATGACTGCCTTTGAAATTTCCTGCTTTGTGGAAATGTCTGCTGGAAACTATGGGCCTGTAGGCCGAAGATGGATGCCCCAACAGTACAGAGGAATTTGGGTGACTGTCCAGGCAGCAAAATGTCTCTGTCATTTCTAGAGTTTGAAAATTGCTTACTTTTTGTTTGCTTAGGTAATATTATATCCTTCTGGAGTCTTTGATGGAGTTGAAGAATATGTAGATAGTTATAGTTTTCCTTAGTTATGATAAAAGATAATGTAGATATAAATATTGTAACTGTAATTCTTACTTGATAACTGTTTTGTTATATGTAATTTTGCTATGTTAAAGTTAAAGCCTTCCTTTTTGTTTAAACAGAAAAAGGGGAAATGATGGAGGAAGGTCATTGGTTAAAAAAATAAAGAAACTGCTTGGCTGGCCCTCATAGGTTAGAACACAGGTGGGTGGAGTATACAGAACAGAATGCTGGGAGGAAGAGGAAGTGAGCTCAGACTCGACAGCTCTCCTCTCGGGAGCAGACGCCTCAGAGAGGCCATGCTCTGCTCTCCAGGGCAGACGCACACGATGAAGCAAGCTGCCAGGTCAGACATGCTGAATCTTTCCCGGTAAGACCGGTGCTACAGTTTATTAGAGATGGGTTGATTGGGATATCAGAATTAGCCAGTAAGGGCTAGAGCTAATGGGCCAAGCAGTGTTTAAAAGAATACAGTTTCCGTGTAATTATTTCGGGTAAAGCTAGTCGTGCGGGCAGCCAGGTGGCGGGGACGCAGCCCTGCCGCTCTTATTACAACAGAACTTTACATTACATTATTAAATGGGGTGCATAGGTACAATACTGTAAACAAGCATATAAATACAAATACAGTATGTTATAACAAAATAACCTTACATTTGTATCAGTATAAAAAAAATCCATACCAATGTAAAATATTTAAGATTAGTAGTTGTTTTTTAGTAGATTGAATAATCTACCCCTTTATTCTATCATTCCTATACCCCCTCTTTTCACTAATAGTGGAGAAAGAAGGATGGAGGAAAGAAAGAAATCCCTTAATCCAGCCTCCTTTGTTTAGATTCTTTACTAACTATAACCAATAACAACTTGCAACTAACCCCCCTAAATAATGACAAATATTCACAACCCACTGAATGATAAAACCATTCACCCCATCTCTTGGGAATATGGGTGTCATATTCTTAAAATTACTTCCTGTTGTCTGTGGGTGTTGGCATCTTTAGGGGATCCTGAAAAAACTGGAATAATGGAGTATCATTTGTTATCAAGCCTCTGTGTGATGAGAAAGTGCAGACTTAGATGAAGTCCTAGCTGAAGTAGTCTATGAGACTGGACCATCTTAGATAACTGCTTTGAAGTTGTCCTGAACAGTTTATAGTCAAAAACTGATCTTTGGGTGGTGTTTGTTAATGGCATCACCAAAGTTCAGGTGGATTTGTAATCGCAGGGGTCCCTTTGAAGACTTCAAAGGTTGATTTTAGAAATGGTCACAGTTCACTGTAGAAAACTTTTAAATGCCATATACAGCAGATCTCTGAAAGCTTAGAGGGCCACAATCTATTTGTAAGTGTTAAAGTTCTAAAGGGAAAGGTATCCTGGGAGTTAGAGGCTAAGGAATACTTGTAAGTGTTACAGCTCTGAAGGAAAAAGTATCCTGGCAGTCTGAAGCCAAGGAATACCTACAGTTCTGAAGAGAAAGGTGTTATGGGATTCCCCTCTGTATGCTGTGCTTACCATTGATGAATAAAAAAAACTGCTTTGGCCTATAGCAAGGTAGAATTTAGCTAGGTGGAGAAAACTAAACTGAATGTAGGGAGGAAGAAGGTGGAGTCAAGAGAAACCATGTAGCCCCACCAGAGACAGATGCCAGAACTTTACCCGGTAAGTCACAACCTTGTGGCAATACACAGATTAATGGAAATGGGTTAAATTAAGATATGAGATAGTCAGAAATATGCTTAAGCTATTGGTCAAACAGTATTGCAAATAATGTTGTTTCTGTGTGACTATTTCAGGGCTGAGCAGCCAGGAATACTGAAGCAGTCTCCCTACAACAGAAAGGTGTCTCAACAGAAGTGTTACATCTCTGTTCCTATGGGGCAAGATTTTCCCAGGAAAGTGTTACTGCTCTTGCTCTGGGAAAGGTTTCCCTAATGCAACAATTCTGCTCCAGCTGGGGAGGGTTTCCCTGGCGAGGTTGTTACAGCTCTGCTCTGCTCTGGAGAAATGTTATAGCTCTGCTCAGCTTCCACAGAGTGTAACAATTCTGCTCCAGCAAAGGAAAGTTTCCCCACCCAAACTGTTCTAGCTCTTCTGTGCTCCTGTTTCACTCTGGTGAGAGCTACTACAGCTCTATTCTGCTCTGGTAAAAGTTGTTGCATCTCAGCATCACTCTGCTTCAGCAAGAGAAAGTCATTACAACAAACCTCACTCAAGAGATTTATTAGGAGGGAGGAATCAAGCAGTGGCTGCCTCTGCCAGGGTGGGAAAAGGGCAGCCCCCAAACTAAACAAGTACAGGGCTAATATAAGTTTTATTAGGAAAGGACTTTTCCAAGGTGGAAATTTTCAGGGTGGGGATTGGTAGACTCTCAATTCTCAAGCTTGGAACAAACTCAGAAATTGATTGTATTTCTTACTCAGGGATTGGTTGGTTTCTTCATGTTTAGGGACTGTTTGGTTTTCATATTCTGGGAATGGTTGAATTTCATACTCAAGGATTGGTTGGATTTTAATATCTGTGTTGCTCATAGACAGGATGTTTCCTTGGTTCTGGTCTCAGGACTAGGGTATTCTTTCACTGGCCTTTTTAACCCTACACTATTAAGTATGCCCAGGGCATACAAACATAATTTGTAGCTACCTGCTTCAGACTCAAACCTGAAAACACACACAAGAAGCTAGATGAAGCTTATTTCTAGAATTGGTTAGCACTGTATGTGACCACTAATATCATGCCAGAAAGTGTATGTGTGTGTGTGTGTGTGTGTGTGTTGTGTGTGTGTGTGTGTGTGATCTTAAAGGTTGAGATATTTATACCTTAACAAGAGTTTTTAAAAGTCAAAATAAAACCAAAGGATTATGAGATTTTGGGCAATAAAATAGTTCCTTAATTTTGGCTTTTATTCTGTGCCTTCTGACATGAGACAAGAGATTTAGATTTTCCTTTAACAAGCTTGGGTTTAGAGGAGAGAGCCATGCTCCAACTCCAACAGCAGCTTTAGTTTTTGATTGAATTAGCACTACAAAAAGACAACTGGCCTTTTATGTTTGTACAGAGCAGCAAGAAGAAGCATTTGGAAAGAGGTATTAAATTCTACTCTGTACCATTAAGCCAATTTACTCTTTTCCTTGGGACATTTTCTCTTGATGATTCCACCTTCTTCCTCACATGTCTCATTTGTCCAGTGGTCTTTTCCACTCCTTTAGTTGGATGCTTTTATTCTCCTGAAAAGACAAAATCAAAATCAAAACCCTGCCCCAACCCTAACTTTAGAGGTTTCTTTTATTTTTCTTGCCCGATATAGTCTTATAAGTTAGTTTGGATTGGAATGACCAAGTGGTTTTGATGATGCTCTCCTTAATGCACATACTTCAATTTCTTAAACTCTGCAATATGAAACACACCCATCTGCCAAATTTCATTTGTTTGGGTACCTTTTGGATTACTTCCTGCAGGTAATGGAGTTTGATTATACAAAGACCAAGAAGACATTCCCCTTACAATTTTCTTGGCTTGTTGCCAAGTGACAGAAAATTCTTTCTTCAAACCTTTGGTATTAACATGGTATTTCTTATGAAATTCTGAGGCTTTTAGCTCATTTCCTATTAATCATCATGACTTTGTACTAGAGGGCCTGGTAGACGTGTATGGGAGCTAATGTGTGTTATATACAAGGGATGATTGTTGTAATGAGGAGCAGCGGGCCGATTCCTGCCGCCCAGCTCCTGGCTAGCTTAACCCAAAATAATTACACAGAAACTGTATTCATTTAAACACTGCCTGGCCCATTATTTCTAGCCTCATATTGGCTAACTCTCACATCTTAATTAACCCATTTCTAATAATCTGTATGTCACCACGAGCTTGTGGCTTACTGGGAAAGATTCAGCATGTCTGATCTAGCAGCTTCATGGCAGGCAGCTCTGTCTCTGCCTCCTTTCTCCCAGCATTCTGTTCTGTCTACTCCCCCTATCTAAGCTGCTGTCCTATCAGAAGGCCAGGGCAGTCTCTTTATTCAACCAATGAAAGCAACACATAGAAAGAAGACCCTCCTACACCAGATGATTTCTTATTTCCATTAGTAGGTCTTTCTAAGGCTTGTACCTCATCAATAGTAAGTCTTTCTAAAACTTGTATCTAATCAATCAAATTTTCATATTTGGTACAATTATCAAACCACTTTTAATGTCAATCTCAGCTAAGTCAGTTATGCCTTCATTTATTTTTTCCTTTTTCAAGCAGTCTGTTGTAGCACCAGACAAAGGCCTAACTTCCTGCATTGTGATATTTCCCATCTTAATGTGGGAAAGATTTTTCTTCTTTTAAATATTACTAAACTCTCTCCTTAAGAATTTCCCAGGTGTCTCACCAAGTCTTCTCAATTTGTCCATAGCAGCGATGTAAGCAGCAAGCTCAGGACCCCTTCCACAGTTCCCCAGCACAAGCCCCCACTCCAGAGTCCCCATGATGATCCATTCACAAGGCATTCACCACTGGAGCCGAGCCTGCCTAGAGCGGTAGCTGACTGTGGCAGCACCAACTGGCATGGCTTCTCTCTTCATGTGGTGGTGCCGCATTTGGGTAACCAACATTGTTTTTCTGCCGGTTTAGCGGCCGCATGTTGAAGACCCCCCCCCCCCCCCCCCCCCGCTATTAAGATTGCAGTCCACCATGTCCTGATAGCTGTCTGAGCTTGGTGCAAAACTGAGGGCTCCCTTTCTCCCCAGGGCTTCCTCTTCTCCACTAAATTTAATTGGACAGTGTCCCTATGCTCAGATACCTGCCCTTGTTTGGAGTACTACCCTGCACAGAGCTCCCTGCAAATGCTATGTGACTCAGCACACAAACCTCCCTCTTTCCTCCCACCTCTATGCTAATTAGATGCTGTGTTATGACCAAACAGCCCTTCCCACCATAACCCTAAGGATCCTCATATACCTTATCCCCAGAACAATAAAATGAGCTGTTTGTCTGAAGCTGACTCCCGGAAGTTCTTCCTGCACACTGCTTCCTTTGCCTTTGTGAGCTGGGGGCCAATGGTCTCCAAGGAAAGGGAAACTCACAGCCACACCTGAATCTACTGATATGTTAACTACCTTCTGTACCCTGCAGCCCTGAAATCAGCACCCCAGCACTCAGACTATGGCCTGGTGGGATTTAAGGTTCTGCCTACATGGCTCAGCCATGGTCATAGTTGCCAAATGTAGGTTTTAACTTAGTTTCTATCATTGTGTCTACTAATATAGACATGGGAACCAGATATTGTTGTGAAAACCTGCTAGATCGGAGACACCAAGCAGCAACCAACTGACCTTCCCTTCTGGCTGGAGACCCAGCAAAAGAAGCATCTCTCCACTCATCCCAAGCTCCTTCCTGTGCATCTCTCCATCCATATTCCTGGGTTCTCCATACTCTCTATGGCTAATCATTGTCAACTAGTCACTTGCTCCACCCCCTGTTCCAAGATTAATTTTATTAGCACAAACTCAGAGTTTCACAATGAGATCAAATATCCTGCAACATGACCTATTGGTGCAAACCCATTAGAACATTTGTCTGGGAGGTTAAAAATTACTAACAAAACTGCCATACTGCCATGGCAGAAGCCTTTGAACTGCCTTTGTCTCCAGCCAAAATATGATATGTATTTCAGTTCAGGCCACTATTATGAAATATACCAAGTTATTTAATAGCAGTTGTCTCTCTTGGTTTTATAACTAGGGAGTCGAAGACTATGTGTTGGTATGTGTCCTCCTGTGGATTCTCCTAAGTTTATGTGATAGAGAGAGAACTCTGATCCATCTTCCTCAGGTTACAAAGACATAAACATAGAGAAATCAGTGTTCACAAGATTTCATCCTTAACTAAGAAGGACAGTTGATTGTTTCTTGGAGAAGAGAGAGCCAGTTTTAAGGGTGTGGCCCTGGTGGGTTGATGTCTCTCCACTGGATGATGTCATACCCAGGAGTGTATGGGCAGTAGAAATTGGAATTGATGGGTTATTTTTAAAGAATTTTAAAACGCAAAAGACATGAAGTTAGGATTTGGGGTGGTAGGGGTGGAGCTAGGAGGTGTAGGAGGTGAATGTGATCCAAATATATTGAGTAACATTCTTAAGGAACTAATAACAATATTCAAAAAATAAAGATCGTATTCTGCTGGGCATTTTACATGTTGCAGCTCTAAAGGGAAAGGTTTCCCCAACAGAAGAGTTACGTCTCTGCCCCAGTGTGGGGGGGTTTCCCCAGTGAGAGTGTTACAGCTCTGCTCTGAGAGGTATCCTGGCAACCAGGACCTAAGGAGTACCACAATGTCACACCACACAACAAACTGCACACAGGAGATTTATTGGGAGGGAAAACACCAGAAGGGTGTCTGCCTCTGCCCAGACAAGATGCAGCACTGAACAGAATGCAGAATTTATATAGGGTTTCTGGGAACAGGGCAGAGCTTTCCAGGGTGGCCTGGAATTGGTGAGTTTTTGTGGTCTGATCTTAGGGCAAGCCCAGGGATTGGTGGAATTTTGTGTTCAGGGATTGGTGGAATTCTGTGGTCAGGGATTGGTGGGATTCTGTGTTCAGGGATTGGTGAGATTCTGTGATCAGGGATTGGTGGAATTCTGTGGTCAGGGATTGGTGGGATTCTGTGGTTAGGGATTGGTGGAATTTCAAGTTCTTGGCCCTCATCTCAGAGTCAAGTCAAGGTCAAAATGTTTTTTCCTCTGGCCCTTTTATCCTACATGGATGGTGGTACATACCTATATTTCAAGTACTTAGAAGACTGAGGCAGGGGATCATAAATTGGAGATGTTCCAAACTATATAATGAGATACTATCTCAAAAAGTAGCTCACATCTCATTGTAGGCCGATTTTCTTGACCCCATCTAACACAGACTATGTATGTGTCTCCTAGAGTTCATATGGTGACACCTAATTCCCAGTGTGACATTTGGAGGCAGAGTCCTTTGGGGGTGTCTAGGGATGAACTACCCTTAAAAAAAACTGAGAAGAAAGTCTTTGTCCCTCCCCCATACAAGCATTCAACTGGGAAGCAGCCTCTCACCAAATAAGGACACTCTTGGTGCCTTGATCCTAGAGAGACTATCAGATGTCCATTTCTGTTGTTTACAAACCACCTAGTCTATACTTTCGGTCACTACAGCCCAAAGTGACAAAGACAATAAACTATTTACCTCTGAAGACTCACAGATGCCATCACAAACAATCAGTTTTGAACATATCAGAAAATAATTTTGTATTTCAGGAGAGAATGGCAGGAATTAGGGCCACCCTTATGGATCTAAGGAAAACAGACCTGCAGAGCATATCCCTGTTTAATTCACCATCTGGTCCTACAAAAAAAAAATATATGGAGATGAAGAATGGCAGAAGATTACTGCATGCTCACCCTATTAGTAGGTCAGAATGCAGCTGCTCTGCCAGATGTTAGGTATTTTCTAGAGCAGAATCACATAGCCTGGGGTATTGGTATGCATCATCGATTCTGGTGAAAGTGTTATTTTTTTTTATTCCAAACATAAGGAAAGGCCAGAAACAGTTGGCATTTTCACAAATAGAGAAAAGGGCACATTTTCAGTTTAGTCCTAGGGGTTTCCTAATGGTACTCATGAGATAACCAGGAGACTTGAATCTTCTAGACATCCTGCAGAATATCACATTGGCCCATTTTGTCAGTGACATCTTACTTGGGCGGAATGGACAAATTATAGCATAGCTGTATAAGAGGCTTAACATACTAACTTGTGCTTTGATGCTGAAGGTGTGGGGAAACACAAAAGAAAGGTAAGTGGGGCTGGGGAATACTGGTGAATGCCTTTTATGCCAGCACGTGGGAGGCAGAGGCAGGTGGAGTTGTGTGAGTTCAAGGCCACCTTGGTCTACTTAGTTGCAGGACAGCTAGGGCTATGTAGAGAGAGTCTGACTTAAAAAAAGTTAACTATGACTAAAACATCACCACCTAGAAACAGAAACACATTGTTTAGATGTAAGAACCACCCAGAAGTTGACAGTGATTGTCCTGGAGAATGTGGATTCTTGTCAAAACTATTTAGGTAGTTTAAATCATGTACTTATATAACACTAAAAAAAATAACTTTGTAAAAAAATAAAAAGGAAAGGAAGGGAGGAGAAGGAAGGAGGGAGGAAGGGAGGAACGGAGGGAGGAAGGAAATGTAGTGCAAATTCTAATTGGTCTTAATAATAAAACTCCAGAGCCAGATAACAGTGTAAATGCGGCAAGAACAGAGAGAGGAGCAAACCACAGCCTACTCTTACCTTGCTAACTCCTCAGCCAAAATAGGACTATGCTCCTGCCTCCTCCAAGTTTATATCCCTCTCTCCATCCAACCGCATCACTTCCTGTCTGTCTTTACAGACTTCCAGACCTCTATGGTTAACTAGTGGCTACTCTTCCCTCTGATCTTCAGGCAAGCTTTATTTGTTAGAGCACAAACAAAATATCACCACAAAGAGAGGGGGGGGGGGAGAGAGAGAGAGAGAGAGAGAGAGAGAGAGAGAGAGAGAGAGAGAGAGAGAGAGAGAGAGAGAGAGAGCGCTCTGTACAAGGATTGCTTTTGTATTTCACATCCTGGCTCTTTTGGATTGAAGTGATTCTTTCAACCTACTGCTATAAACTAAAGGAAGACTCGGTAACTAAGCCCTGAGCTTTGTCCCACATTTTAATAAAGGCAACCAACTTCAAAACTGCTGAGCAAGGGGCAGAGGACCCAGGCTCAGTTCCCAGCACTCACACAGAGGCTCACACCCATCAGTAACTCCAGTTCCAGGAGATCCAATGTGGCTTCTAACCTCTACTAGCTCCTGCAGGCACATGGTACGCCTACACATACACTCACAGAAGCACTTAAAATAAATGCTTTAAAAATAGCTGATC
The DNA here is from genome assembly GCF_037038515.1 of Microtus pennsylvanicus. Lineage (NCBI taxonomy): Eukaryota > Metazoa > Chordata > Mammalia > Rodentia > Cricetidae > Microtus > Microtus pennsylvanicus. The sequence continues at coordinate 35,210,685 of NC_134591.1, read as the reverse complement.
AAACCGCTCTCAAAGAACTAAAGCTCAACTAAAAGCACCACTTTGAAATATTAAAGGTCACTTGGAAGGTAAAATTCATTTGGCTTCAGAAGTTTGATTTTTTTTTTTAAAATAGTCTCTAGCCCCAGGGTAAGTGGAAGGTCCTTCCAAGGCTATGGGAGGAAGGCTTTGCTGATGGTATCTTGAGGTTTGGTGATGATGTAGTGGGCGAGTGTCCGGCAGGTGGGTGAGGCTGAGGGAGTATATACTGAAGGAAGTCTCACCAGACTATTTATATTCAGGAAAGGAGTCTTGGCTTTCTCATGTCTTCAGGATCGTCTCAGCCTTTGCAGCCACCCAAAGGCACCTACAATTAAACTTTCTCGGCAGTAATTTTCCTTTCCTGAATAGAATTTAATTAAGCACTAGGTATTTGAAGAGAAATTAATTCTTATTTTCTTTTGATCCATGGCTTTTTATAATCTTGTTTTAATTAAGTATAATCTTTATTTCATTTTTGATGCAAAGAATGGGTTACAATTTAACTCTGGGGAACTCTGTTGAAAGTAGCTTTTGAATTCTTTTAATATTTTTGAATGCTACCATCCTTCCTTACCTTTTGGAAAATTCCAGACCCACCTTGAAAAGTATTTTCTTACTAACTTCATTATACTTTATATTGTTTCACTATAGTACATTTTTGAACCATAATATTTTAAAAGGCTTTTAATTTTAGAAAATAGATCATTTCAAGCACACTATACTATTTATTGTATTTTATTTTATTTTAGACATTGAAAAGCACTTATATATTTTTTCAATTATACAATTATATGATTAGTTTTAGCATTGACATTGTGTTGATCATCATAATGTATTTCCCTTTTAGGTCAAATACCTAGAAATTAGATTTTATGTAAACCTTGGTGTGGATCACCACTGAATGTGTCCTATTACAATAGCAATTTCTCCTTCACTCTGTAGATTGGTAGCAGACTTCTGCTGGTCTCTGGTTCTTTTGAAAAAGTAGAAATGAGTTCACCTGAAGAACTCAATGGTCTCTACACTCCAGGGAGCTAGATCTAGCTCCGTACAGTGACCATGGGATTAGTGTAAGAGGGCAAGTCCCAGTGTGCAAGCATGTAGACACAGGGCTTCTGCTTGTACATACCACAGGCTCACTGCTCAGTGACCATGACCAAAGCAAATCCTATAGTCAAACCTGGAGTCAGCATGCGTTGGGACTACCCGAGTGCTGGGGTTGACAGTCCGAGGTGTCTTAATGTTACTGTGGTGCCCATCTTTATGTGATTATTAGCAAAATGTAAGTGACCCAAAAAGAAAAAAAATCTTCCCCTTTAGCAATATGCCCTACTTCTTACACTGAATTTTAGACAAAATTTGGTGGAAATAGTCTTTTAATTATAGCTTTTATAGACAATTTTCCACTTGCCAGTGTGTGGTGGTTTGAATAAGAATGACTTCCCATAGGCTCACATATTTGAATACTTAGTCATCTGGGAGTGGCATTGCTCAGGAAGGATTAGAACGTGTGGCCATATTGTAGTAGATGTTGGGAATATTTTTCTAACGCGAGCTCTCCACCGACACAAATTCCCAATCAAGCCAAATCACAACAAACCAAATCAAGATATATCCAGGTTTAATGGGAGTTCTGCACTCTGGCTGATCTGGAACTCACTCTGTAGATCAGGCTGGCCTCAAACTCAGAAATCTGTCTGCCTCTGCCTCCCGAGTGCTAGGATTAAAGGTGTGCCTGGCCTTTTCTTGAAATTTTATAATAGATTTTCCTCTTTTATTTTTATGTCTGTGTACCTTTTACATTTCTTATGCCAACTAAGACCAGAAGAGAACATTGGATCTTTTGGAACTGAAGTTACAGATGGTTATGAGCCACCATGTGGGTTTGGGAAATTGAACTTGTGTCTTCTGGAAGAGCAGCCAATGCTTTTAACCACTGAGCCATTTCTTCAGCCTCAGATTTTCTTTTTAATGTCATTGAACTTAACTATTTAATATACAATTTCTGAGATGTGGATTTATAAAATGTAGACCAAAAGTAATAGACATATCTTCTCATTTCAAAAGCCATGGTCTTTGGGGTCAAAGTAAGAGCTTCTTTCTCAGACAGGAGGCAGAAGGGAACTCTGAACACATTACCGTGTGAGTGTGTGCAGGGAGGCTGACATGCATGCTGGTATAAAGTCATTTCATTATCATACCATAATTCCATCTGTATGCTATTTTTAACATATAAGATAACTTTTTCTTTGTTAAGAGTATGCTGAAATCACAAAGATTTGTTAAAATAATCCATAACAATAACTTCATATTTACTGATTTATCACAACAATAGTTATTGAACTATAGATAAAAAACTACATCTTTAGGTTTTCACAAAAATATATTTTTATGTATTCATGTTTTAAACAGACATCCTAAATTAATTTGTTCTTATGCCTTTATGTATGGAAGATTTATATTTTCAATTAAGTATTTTATTTGGCTGCATGGCAAGAATCTTTCTAAACAATTATTTTTGAGATCTTGAGCTGGGTGGTGGTGGCACACACCTTAAGTTCTAACTCTCAGAGACAGAAGCAGGCAGATCCTTTGTGGTTGAGGCCAGCCTGGTCTACTAAGCAAGTTCCAGGACAGCTGGAGCTACACACAGAAACTCTGTCTCCCAAAAAACAAAACAAAACAAGAACAAAAACAAAAAAAGATTTTGAGACATCCAAATACATCTTTAAAGCTCAATTAGTTTGCAAGACAATTGCACAATCTGTATATCTTTGAGGTCATATTGTTTCTACTATTTTTCTGTAAAAGTTTCTGCAGCAGTTTATTAATGGATGTTAAAATTTGCTTAAAATTATCACTTAGCATTATAAAATTTACAGTAACTTCTGTTACCTCTTAATTGCTCTTTAATCTCTTTTAGTCCATTGACACAGAAAACGCCAACTAACTACTCAATTTTGCTGAAAATTTTTGGGCTGAACTTTCATTTTATTTTTTAAAGATTTTTTTTTTATTTTTATGTGTGTGGATATTTTGCCTGCATGTGTGTGAGTGCACCACATATGTGCCTGGTATCTCTGGAGGCCAGAAGAGGGAGTCTGATCCCCTAGAACTGGAGTCACACATGGTTGTGAGTCACCATGTAGGTGCTGGGTTACAGAACCCAGGTCCTCTGCTTGAACATCAAGTGCTCTTAACCCTGAGCCATCTCTCCAGCCCGGGACTGAACTTCTAAATTCCAGATCTTTCACAAATGTTTGTTGTTCCTTTTACACTGAACACTCCGACCCGCTGGCACTTCTATACATTAAACACTGCGACCCACTGGAGCTTCTTGGAATACCCGCTTACTTGAGATGGTTTTACAATCATGTCTAAGATTGTCCCAAATTACTTGTGCTAGCCTAATTTCTGAGGAGCGTTTCATCATCCAGGTTACGGAGTTGTAAAGAAGGCAGCTCAAAATAAGTGTCTCTTACACTTGTAATTTTGTTGTTGTCGTTATGGCTCTTGCTGACCAAACCTTTCTGAGTGTCTGGAATGCAGCCCTTGCTGTCCCTATCCACCTCTAGCGGCTGAATGTGTTTGAGATGGCATGTCTCGGGAGGATTCTAGGTGTCACACGAAGAGATGGGTGCGCAAAGATGACATTGAGAAATATCTCAATCAACAGAAGGAAGTAAACTACAGGATACAGCAATGGTGCTTGAACACTTCTGCCATGTTACGGCAATGAATGATCGCAGATACTTGAAGACAGCACTGCTTGGAGGAGTGCTGGGATAAGGCGAAGAGGAAGGCCCCCAAAACGCTGGCTAGACAGCATAAAGGAAGACTGTGGAACCCTGGGTATGACAATAACACAAGCATCTAGGACTGCACAGGATAGGAACAACTAGAGAACTGCCATAGATGGGCTGCCTATGCATGTTTAAGCATTGCCGGGCCATAAATGATGATGATGATGATGATGATGATGATGATGATGAAGAAGAAGAAACTAATTTCTAACACTTATGAATTGGCAATTATGTATATGCTAAATATGTTAATTTATACATGTCTTAACTCCTTTAAAATTTTTATTATATGTAAAATTAAAATATTTATTTTTATATGAGTTTTGCCTTCATGTATGTATGTATGTATATATATATATACCCACAGAGGCCAGAAGACGACTATTAGATCCCCTGGAGCTGGAGTTACAGTTGGTTGTGAGCCGCCATGTGGGTTTGAAAATCAAGACCAGGTTCTCTGGAAGAGCAGCCAGTGGTCCTCATTGCTAAGCTACCATCATGCCAGGCCCTTGACTCAGCTTTTGTTTACCCAGGAATAATGATTAACCTCTGTTGTTGGTTTATTTGGATTAAAGAAGCCTAGAAGGTTAGTAAAGGATATTTTCAGAGATGATTGCAATGCGGGGTAGCAGCTGAGGGGAGAGGAATCCTCCTCGGTGTGGGAGGCACTATCCAGTAGGCTGGGGTTTCTGATGAAACAGAAATGGGAGGGACGAAGTCTGCGAGAGCAGACTTGCTCTCGGACTCTGCTTGCTGGTGAGGTAAGCGTCGTCTGCTACGCCTCCACCGCAGTGACATCCTGTGAGGCAAGCGTCATCTGCCACGCCTCCACCGCAGTGACGTCTGCTTCAGCTTAGGTCCAAAGCAATGGCATCATCCAGTCAGGGACTAAAATCAGCCAAAATGTGGGCCATGACAAACCCTTCCTTCTTTTACGCTGTTCTCCCAGGTGTTTGTCCCAGTGGTGGGAAGGCTGACAAACATACCAGAGTTTTTCTCAGTTCTCACAAATCAGCACACTTGGGCTGAGTGTGTTCTTAGTTTAAGGCCTTTTCAGTGCAAACGACAAACCTTCCAGAGCCTCCTCCTCTGATCCTCCTGGAGAAGACAGGGCTGGCTGGCAAAGGACTTCTGGAAGAAGTCACAAATTGTCTTGCTGAAACCGGTTTTGACCTATTTCTTCGAATCTTTGCACAGCCCTGAGTGCCTAAATCCCAATCCATGTAAGGAGATGTGACAGAGAAAAGAAACTGTGTCTTCCTCAGTCAAGCTCCATTAAAAATCTGCTAAAATCACTGCTGATAAATGATATGTTCTTGATTTCTTATTTAAAGCATTCCTTCTAATGTCCATTTTCCTGTGATAAGAAGAGACACCAGGGGACAAGGCAAACTAACTAACATTGGAAGCTGTTGGAATTACCCCCCCCCCCCCCCCCCCCCCCCCCGCCCTGGTTGCCTAGAGCAGAGGACTGTCAGTCAGGTGAGCAGCCAGCCCTGTCCATTGTGAACACTCCACGGAGGCCTTGAGGAAACCGCACAATGATCTCAGCTGCTGAAGGTGCAGACCCAAGCAGTACTTTTTGCTACAAAAGTCTCTGTGAACTCTAGATGACATTGCGACCATTTTTGCATAGGCCGAGAGACAAACTTCCCCTAGGGTGCGAGCCAACAGTCTGCTGCGGTCTGTGTTGCAGAGGCATGGCTACAATCGGCGCAAACACAAACCTCCATTTGCCTAAGAGGTGTCTGTGATTGGTCCAAGCGGCTCTCCTTGAGCCATACCAGCAGGCTATCCAGGCTCACTCTGAGAGTCAGCTGGTGGACTCCCTCCGGTATTGTAGTATTAAATCCAATAAAAGTGGTTCCACCGCCACCCCGTGTTTGGTTGTGCAGAATGATCTGGAAAGGAAGCAGCAGAAGAGAGCAGATATTAGGTCAAGCCACAAACATGGCGGCACAGACGGCTGCCTGACAGTTGAAGCGGCAGCAGCTGGACAGTTTCAGACAAGCAAGGTGGGAGAATGGGAGAAGACAAGAGAGGACGCGCAGCAAAAGGCTAAAACGGGAGAGAAGATGCAGGGAAATTACAAGCCTTGGTCCCTCGAACTCTAGAGGGCTGTCAGATCTGCAGGGTCAGAGGTCTAGACCAGGGGTTCTCCACTTTCCTAATGCTGTGACCCTTGGATATACTTCCTTATGGGTGATGACCCCAACCATATAATTATTTCCTTGCTACTTTGTAACTGTCAGTTTGCTATTGTTATGAATTGTAACTATCTGATATGCAACCCCTATGAAAGGGGCATTTAACCTTCCAGGGGGTCTCTGCTCACATGTTGAGAACCATTGGTCTAGAAACTCCAGGCCAATAGCTGTAACACTGGCCAGTGGTCATGGCTGAGGAATCCCAAAACCGGCTGAGGCCAGTAGCTTCCTAGACCTACTCAAGAGCTGAAACGCACGGAGGCCCCGAGCCAAGATAACAGCTGGAGCATTTCAGGAACTAAGGTCCTGATACTAGGAACTTGGACGAGAGCCTTAACGTTAGAAGGCAGCAGCTGCTGGTGGTCTTGCCTGCTTGCTGCTGCCATCAAATGTCAAGGGATCTGAACGAGGCCTAAGCCAGTGCTTCCGGAGCTTTCCCTTGCCTATCCACTACTATCTGGGTAGAGCAGAGGGCCCCAGCCATCTTGTCATTAATAGAGCTACTCAGTGCATTTCCCCCTAACTTTAAATGGCATTTATCATGTCTTCCTTACCTACAAATCAGCCTATAAGCAGGGAGGCACAGTGGGCTGTTCTCCAGGGAAGGCCATCAGGAGTTTGAAGGACCTGGGGTTTTTGTTAGAAACATTAATGTTGTTTCCAGCTTCGCATCTTTTAAATGAAGGAACTCCAAGTGAGGGGGCCACAAGCTGCTGATAGCAAGCAGGCTTCGCACAGAGTACTAAAGCCTGCTGGATGGTGTTTTATTTCTGGTCGGCATTTTAACAATTGCTGGAAAAGGAACATCAAATGTTGAGAAATAAGGCATCTGCATAATCCACATGTTCTCCTCGAGGCAAACCAACCCCTGTGCTGTGATAAAATCTCATGGCGCTCATTCAGACTCGGCTTGTTAGCATGTTAGTCTTCTATGGGAACCGGAGGTAACCTGACAGGGGCGTGCAGTGCTGTTACCAAACACGTCTCCTTCCTGGAGAATGATCATGATCTTTCCACGGTCATCTTAAACAAATGCACCGAAAGCTCAGGCACCACAAACTTAGCTCCGGTTTGCTTGTCGAGTTAGAATGTCACAGAAGGGAGAAAATCTGACAGAGCAAGAGGAACTTCAGACGTTTGCCAAGCTTGTTCAAATGGATCTCTAGCCATGATAGGAACTTGTCCCTTCCTTGTAGGGTGAGCTACCTCACTCCTGAATGATTGGGCCCACACTCATGAATATGTAGGCAGTACAATTTGGAAGGCTGATAACAATAAAAATCATATGTCTCTTCCAGGGTTACTCTCCAACTAGACCAAAGTATTTGGGTTATTTCTCAAATCCTTGGGGGTCTTTGCTCAGAATCGTCCTTTGGCTTCTTGCCTCCTCTGTTACCCTTGAAGACTCTTTCTTACTAGCTCAGTCTTCCTGTGAGCTTCTCTTGTCCTGCCCTTCCTTGACTGCAGTTCAGCTTTGGTGTGTCACTCCTTTCCAGACCCTGGGCAACCTGGAGGCTGTCAAATTAATAAGACAAAGTTATACCTTCAAGAAACAAATATTCCAGCAAAAGAAGGCCTCACCGACAATAAGGTTCATTAAACCATCTGTAGGTGAAGTTTTCACACTGTGCTCCTCAACCCTATCAGAGATCCATTGGGTTAGTTTTTGTGTATGAATATCAAGGTCTCTTTTCTGTTGTTGGTGTTATTTGTTTCTTAAATTTTCATTATTTATATTTATTGTAAATGGAACTATGTCACATAAGGAGGTTTTCATCCAAGTATATGTTGTATGTTGAGCTTATTCCCTCCCTCACAGCCCTGTCTTCTTTTGTTTTATTCCCCCTACTAGGCCCCTTTGTTCCTCTAGACATATGTGATATCATGAATCTAAATAAAATCTAAGAATGGTTATCTCTAGTTGCATTGATTATTCTGCAAATAACATAATTTCGTTTCTCTGTTTCTGAAAACAAATCAATTAGGTATATATACCAATTCTTTTTAATCTACTCCCCTTTTAGAAGACTGTTCGATTGATTCCATAACTAAGCTATTGTGCGTTGACCTTCAATAAGCATTGATATGGAATTGTCTCTATTGTTGCAGGCCTTTCAATCACACGCTGAACCCTGAGACTGCATTAGTTAAATAAAATCAACCTTGGGTCAGGAGGCAGACAGCAAGTAGTTGACATAAAATAATCATAGAGAGTCAGAGGGAGTCCAGAAAATGGGTAGAGAGACACACAGGAAGTAATAGGGAGGGGCTTTGAGTGTGGTGGCCTTTTAGGGTAACAGAAGAACCCTCTTTCTCTAAGATTCCAGAAAAGGAGGAAGGTCAGCCGGTTGTTCCTGAACTTCTCTGAGCTAGCAGGTTTTCACCCCAGCCTCTGAATTCAGAGTCTTTGTTGGTAAAATTGTAAGATAAAAATTTAGATTAAAAACAACAGTTGGCACTCCAACCTGTGGCACAGGATCATGCCAGCCAGCAATGCAGCTTTGGCTGCCGCCGCTCCTCCAAAGATGCACATAGGACACAGTTCCTGTGAACTTCTGTTGCTGCCACTGCTTCTGCAGGGACAAACTGGGAAGTCATCAGAATTGGCAAGACACTTGGGAAGACCTTAGGAAAGAATTATATTGTATATTGGAAGAGGTGGCTGCTGCCTCTTCTCCTCTCCCCCCTCCCTCTCTTTTCTCTCTCCTTTCCCTTTTCTTCTATAACCCACTAATTAAACTAGTCCTACTTTCTTGCATGGCATGCCTATCTGTCTCTCACTTGCAACTCGCCTGGGACCCACAGAGGCCTCGGGTGGTGGGAGCAGCTGCCCCTCGTGGCCTGCTGTGGTCTCCTACCCGCTGCTGCCCTAAACCACCCTCAGTGACCCCCTGAACGGTGAGGGCTCCCTGCCTGCTGCCCTCCCTCAGGGAACTGTGCAGTTTTTATATAAACCATTACAACCGGTCTAATATTATTCATTGCATTTATAATTTGCTTATTTATTAGATACTTGTGTATCAAGTGACATTTAGATTTATCAACAACATCTTTAATCAAAACTGTTATCCCCAAATCATGGAGTCCCACAAAAACCAACTAGACCGAGTCCTGTATTGTAAAAGCAAAGAGCCTTTATTCTTATTCAAGTTCAAACTTGAACTCTCTATGTGCCCAATGCATTGGCATGATCAGAGAGCTCAGCTGGGGTGGGGTTTTTATAATAGCAGAGGTTGGGGTGAGGGATTTCTAAGGTTCAGGACCTCTGATTGGCTGACGTTTGTCAAGGGTGTCCTGGTGAAGAGCGATGGGTGTGTGCTGGCAGGTGATCTTGTCTACAATGGTTGGAACATTAGGAATTTCCTTTGGATGGTCTGTTCCTGCATGGTACCAGGGTGGTCTCAGTTTGTGGTATTTCTTGGAATCGGGTATTTCCTTAGGGTAAACTACTGAGACTGTTGAGTTTGTCATGGCTGGGTCCTAGAAAACTAAAAACTATTCTGGACATAGTGTGTTAATCTCACTGGTAGAGAATAAGACCACTACCACAATTTAAAGCCAAATCTGAGGCAAGCTTTAGTTAAACATTGGCAAGGTGGATAGGCTCTGGCCTGGTCCATCTCTGGTTTCCAAGAAAAAATGACTCTGAGTCACAGTTTGCAGCTGCTTAAGTACTTCCTATGAGGTCCAATCAGGGGCAAGCTTACATTCTGGCATACTTCCAGCCTATACAGCCACTCTGGGGCAAACATGCATCCTGACATATCTCCTGCCGGTGAATGTCCTGCCCCTTCCTGTGTGTTCAAGCACATCCAGCGCAGACGGGTTGAGCAAAACTTGTTCAGGGGAGTGAAAACACGTGACTTGTTATCCCCATCAACAACAGCCTCCAGCTATCAGGACTATCTGTGTTTGGGCAAAGGGCTCGCGGATCAGAGGCATTTTTGTTCCCTGGATCTCTTAGGCATAGTAATTAAAACTTAAAATGTAACTTTGGCTTTCACAGTTGCACTTAAAAAATAAGGTGAGGTGGGGGGGGGGATGTCAGAAGTCTCCTCATTTTTAGGTCCCACTCTTCCAGGTTCATGTTGCCATATAGTGCGGTAAAAAAAATGTGTGATTAAATTTTGTTTGAAGTCTATTTTGTCAGATATTAGAGCAATAACTCCTGTTTGTTTCCTAATTTCATTTGTTTGGAATACCTTTTTCCAACCAATCATTCTAAGGTTGTGTCTGTGTTTTGGGTGCTTTTTTAGGAAGCAACAAATAGATGGATCCTGGGTTTTTTAATTTACTTTTAAAAATTTAGTGTGTGTGTGTGTGTGTGTGTGTGTGTGTGAGAGAGAGAGAGAGAGAGAGAGAGAGAGAGAGAGAGAGAGAAAGAGAGAGAGCACATTAATTTTTATTTATTTATTTATTTTTTATTTTCGAGACAGGGTTTCTCCGTAGCTTTTGGTTCCTGTCCTGCAACTAGCTTTTTTAGACCAGGCTGGCCTCGAACTCACAGAGATCCGCCTGTCTCTGCCTCCCGAGTGCTGGGATTAAAGGTGTGCGCCACCACCGCCCGGCTGAGCACATTAATTTTTGAACTTACACTTGGAGAGAGAGAGAGAGAGAGAGAGAGAGAGAGAGAGAGAGAGAGAGAGAGAGAGAGAGAGAGAGGGAGGGAGAGAGAGAAGGAGAGAGAGAGAGAAGGAGAGAGAGAGAGAGAGAGAGAAGGAGAGAGAGAGAGAGCACATTAATTTTTAAACTCACACTTGGTGAAGGCCACTCCTGCAGGATCAGTGAATTGCAGAGATGTCTGGTGTCTTGGGTTTTCATGTCTTGCATGTTTTTGCTTTGACACTTGTGCATCTGGGGTTAGGTTGTAGTTTGGCTGTTTAAAAAGCCCTTGTCGTTTCCTTGGAATTGTTTGTAAGATCTAGTTTGTAGAAGGTTTGGGATGTAGTTTTCTTCTTGTAGGATGACATTAGGAATACTAGGGTCAATCCCCAGCAGAATGTCAACAGAAGACAACCACTATCAAAGGCCAGGCCAACGTGAAAATGCAGTAAGGGGTCAATAAAAACAACCACTTGACCACAATCATTTTAGGAAGCAAAGGAGCACGGATAGTACCGGGTTCCCTGAGATATTGTTACTGTGGGTATGAGAGGGACATAAAAGACAAACCAAGATTAATGGTGGCCATTAGGTTGGTAGAGAAAAAGAGAAGGAAAAATAAAAAGGAGAAACAGAAAAGAAAATATGAAGAGATATGGCAGTTTCGGTTTAAGACAGAATAACGCATGAGGTAAGGACACACAACCAGATGACTTAAAACACCCCAGTCCTCAAGAGGTGGAGATGCAGAGATCCCACAAATGTGGGCAGCCTCTCTTCATTGATAAAACCTGTGAAAGGGAAAAAAATCATAGAAAAAGAAAAAGAAAAGAGAAAAGAAGAGAGGAGAGGAAGAGGGACATAGTAAGACAGAGCTGGCCTATTAAACTGTCATTGGATGCTAATAAATAAAAAATGAGGAGTAGCTATAAAGGGGAGAAGTGGTTGAAGGGGAAAGCTGAGTGTAGGCCACACTCCTTCCTGACTCCAGTCCTTCCCTTCCCTCAGCCACCTGCCACATTCCTGGACTGTCTTTGGAAGGAATGTGTGGGTGGCCAATGTTGGCCCTGACTTTGGGCAGTCCTTCATGGGCTGGGTCACAGGCACCCATCACATCCCTAGGGAGTCCTTACAGAAGTCTGGTTGTAAGCTTCCGCCCCGTCTCAAGACCAGGCCACAGGTGCTGGTCCCACTTTCATGGGCTGAGTTGCAAAAGTCCCTGTCCTGAGGGGCTCCTTCCCAGTGTCTAATATAATGATGCAATCTGAGTTTGTGGTCCCCTACAGACTGATTCTAAATAGGTTTCTACTAAGTGATTGTCATCCAAACTTTCTTTCCCTAACGGGAGAGATAGTCCACTCACCATGTTTCCGAGTATAGTCTTGTCACACTTGCTAAAGTCCCCCAGGAGGGCTGTACATGCAGTGACTGGGCTCCCTAAATGGCCTCCTTAGTAGAGGTCTTTAAAAAGGGTACCTGGGCTTCTGAGCAACCCAAAGAGAAGGCTTTCTCAGCGTCTGCTACTGCTGCTCCCAAATTTCTCTCCCCCCCTTCTTTTTCTTTCTTTAAAACATTGATTATGAAAATACTACACAGTTGTACTGCACAGGTCTCAGAATCTGTGCCCCAACCCATGAAGAACTGCCCCAAAACAGGGCCAACAATGGAGACCTGCACTTCCAAAGATGTCCAGGAATGTGTCAGGCATCAGAGGTAAGGGAAGGAATATCAGGTCCAGACTGGAGTCGGTAAGTATTCGGGCTACGCTTATACCTCCCACTTCATCCACTTCTCCCATTTCTCTGTCTTAACCCATGGTCCCACTCCCTCTCACTTGTAGGGAGAGCTCCCCAAAACAGGCCAGTCCCCTGGGACTGACTCTGGGTGTTATTCCTTGTATGGTTAAGGTCCTATTTTACACAGCCATTTAAACTATGAATGTGTGAGTGCCTCCCCTGCTTCTCTTGCTAGTCTCAAACTTCTCCCAATTTATTCCCCAGATTGTTTATTCTCACTTACATCCTTGAATTTTGGGGCCCCTGGGGGGTTCAAAGTTCCATTCCAAATTCACTCATTTTTTTGGATTTAAATTAAATATGGGGGGAATAAAAATTTACCCAGATATATACTCCCCCTACTAGGTTGTAGATTTTTTTAGGAGAAAAACCTTGTGTAGTTTTTCATTGCATACACTGTGGGCACAGACTAAAGGATTAAGTTCTTCTCTATCCTGACTCTGGAGTTCAAGTCCCCTCTTCAGGATCTCACAGAGGACTTATTTTCCTTCACGTGAAACACTTCCATTTTTATTTTATTGTTTGCTCAATACTGAGATAATTTTTTTAAAAAATTGTTTCTCTGATATTTGGTGCTTGGCACAAATAATAAAGTTTGAATCCAATTTTTTATGTTCTATATTATAGACTTTCAAAATGTCATATATATACCTTCTGCATAAATAAATTGTAAGACTTGAGTAACTAAAAATTACAGGACTTCCTAGTTAAAGGAGAAAGAATATACAGAAGTATCTGGCCAATTAATCGACTGTTTAAAAACTGAAGGAAATCTTAAGGTAAAAAGAGGTTTAATCCATGGGAAGGGTGTCTTTAGTAAAGAAAGCTTTGGAACAGCCCAAGAGGTCTGCTGCAGGACCCTGAGAGGGATTTCGAGCCTCTCAACAGTAGGGGGCACTCATAGCCTAGCACTGACCGATCCTCAGCTGTGGAAAGAGGGACCTGCTAATGTGGAAGAAGAAACAATGTGGAGGACACTGACTGCGCGGATCTGCTGGGAGGAAACTGAGGACCGTGGCCGGCAGCTGTCCTGTGAGGTGGGCGTGGCAGAAACCACTAGTTTCAGCAGCAAAGTAAAATAAAAACCCGACGGCACCGAAAAGTTCAAAGGCCGTTCCAGAGTCCCACCTGGGTAAAGCTCTTCTCCCAGGGAGATGGAGTCCATGCATGGCTTAAGGAGAGAGAGGATACAGCTCAACTGGGAGAGTGCTTGCCTAGCATCTACAGGATTAGAGTTCAATCCTGAATTCTTGATTAACTGAGCATGGGGATGTGTGTCTATATTATCAACATCTGGAAGGTGGAAGCGGGTGGGAGGGGGGATCAGAAAAATTAAAGGTCACTCTATAGCCAATTCCAGGCTAGCCTGGGCTAGATGAGACCCTATTAGCAGAAGTGAGGAGAGAACAAAAGCCACATAGAGCGACTGTCTCCACAGACTGAAGGGACAGAGTCTTCTCTTTCTGACGCTTGACCAAGGCCAAAAAGCCATTTTAAAGAGATACCTACTAAATGAGTTGCTTGGCGACCTTGAAAAGCAAAAGGCCTTTCCTGAACTTCCTGTTTTGAGACCCAGAAAAAGTGTCCGGTATTACTCTAAAACCTGGTCTGCAGAAAATCTGTAGATAATTGGGGGAACCTGAGCCGGACCACTCGGGGTCCTGTGAGATGAAAATCCGGGCTGAGCCGTTGTCATCTGGAATGGGCCACACAGGCACGGGCTTTGCACAAGCGCCTAAACTCTGCAGAGGGTCATCCGGAGGCATGACGCTGGTACCCGTGGCATGACTATTTGAAAGACCTCCCATGTGCTGGCGCCATCACCCAGATGAGAGACCTTGTGTAGACTCTGAGCTCCTGCAACGCCCTTGCCTTTGCTTGTATCCCTCATAACACAGGACGCCAGTCTAGGGGACCAGCTTTGTACGCTCTGTTCGCTGTCTACCTGCTTTGTTTTTGTTGTTGTTACTTTCTGATGGGGTTTCCCCAAAGAACATAGGACAGGCCAGAATTCGGGGTCCCGCTGTCTCAGTCACACAAGGGCAGGAATTGCTTTAGGTTGCTTGGTTCTATTTCTTTATCTCTCTTTTCATCTACCTCTAGACACAGCTGCCTTGTCTCCTCTCTCTGTCTTTGTTGCTCCTGCTTCTGTTTATTTTTCCCTTCTCTGTTTCCTCTGAGTTATTCGTCTTGCTCTGTTAATTCTTTTCCATTCAATCATCAGCATCTAACATCTTAGTGCACAGAGTACTATCTATGCTCCTTATTAACGCCAGGGGAATGGGGTTGAATTAACTGATACCGTGTTCTCAAATGGGCCTCTTCAGGTTGTTTCCCACCTCAGCACTGCAAATACTTCTGCTGAAAGAATGTGGGTGACTAAAACAAAATCCAACCAACAACCAAACACAAGATGTACTGCACAAACAAGAAACACGAAGAATCAAGCCTACATGATTCCTCCAACCAGTTCCATAGCAATGACCTCCAATCGGAGAATTAGACAAAATCCCAGAGAATGATTATAAGAATGATCAACAAAGACAGAGGATATGAATAAACTCCTGGGTAAATGAAAAGAGAACACACCAATGAATGAAATAAGGAAGCCAAGAAGGATAAACATCAATAAAGAAATAGAAATGAATACTAAGAAAATCTAATTTAAAAACATTTTATTGTTTTTAATTGTTAGTGTGTGCGCACTACCATGAATATGTATGTGTGTCTGCGTGTGGGTGTGTGAATGTCAGTGAAGGTCCTTGCAGACGCCAGAGTTATTGGATTCCTCTGAAGCTGGAGTTACAGGTAGTTATGAGCTACCTGATGAGGGTGCTGGAAACTGAACTCAGGTTCTTTGGAAAGACAAGTGCTTTTCCCTGTTGAGCCATCATCACTCCAGCCTCTGAGAAAACCAAATTTAAATATTGGGAAGTGAAAAGTTCAACAAGTCAAATAAATACTCATCAATAGAATAGGTAACGTGGAAGACAGGATGCGAGAGTTTGAGTAACTTTCGGACAAAGGCAACAATAAATTAATAGGAAATATGACTAGAACATGTGAAGTCAATTCGTACCATTAAAAGAGAAAATTTTGACACCATGGGTATAGAAAAGGAGGAATTTCAAGATAAGGACATAGAAAACTTATTCAATAAAAACTACAGCAGAGACTGTCCAGATCTAGAGAAAGAAATGCCCCTGCAGATCTGAGACATTTAGAGCACAGACCCAGCAAGGTCAGAAAAGAGCTTCACCATGTCAGCTATAATCACAACACTAAATACATAGGACAAAGGAAGTTTACCAAAAACTGACGAAGAGAGACACGAAGTCACAGACAATGGCAAACACATGAGAAGAACAGCAAACTTTATTTTAAACTCTAAACAGTAACCGCCAACCAAGATGACAATATCCAGTCTTTCTGAACGGAAGAAGAAAGGAAAACTGAAAAGAATTCTCATGATCACTGGCCATGATCACAGAAAAATATTCAGAGGAATCCTACACACCAAAAAGAAAAACAAACACATTCATGGGGTCACAGGGAAGAACAAACCACACCAGAACAGTAAATAAGAAAGGAAGGATTTTTTTTTTAAAAAATGCCAAACACTACAAAAACAATAAAATGACAGAAATGAACATGCAGCTTTTAATAAAAACTCTGAATGTTTTTGTTTGCTTCTTTTTAGTGCTGGGAACTGTCTAGCATGGCTTCACACAGTCTAGACAATGGAGCAGTACTGATCTCAACTTTTCAGTTAAAAGGTACAGATCAGACTGGATTTAAAATCTATCTGCCTATTGTTGCCTGTAAGAAATACAACTCACTGTCAGGACAAACACAGGTTTAGAGTAAAAGCATGGAACAGTATACAATGTCACCAGAAAAGCAAGAGTAGCAAGTCTAATATCTCACAAACAAAACAAAACAAAACAAAAAAACAACCTTGTAAATCAAAATTAGTGAGAAGCAATAAAGAAGGACAGCATTATTGACTAAGGAATGTAAGTGGAGACTGCACCTTCATTTCCCAGCTTCCCAAAACCAAATAATCACACAGAAACTATATTAATTACAACATTACTTGGGCAACAGCTTAGCGTATTCCTACCTAGCTCTCATATCTTAAATTAACCCATGTTTATTAATCTGTATATCGCTGTGAGGCTGTGGCTTACCAGTAAGGCTCTGGTGTTTTTCTCCTTCGGCAGCTACATGGCATCTCCCTGACTCCACCTTCTCTCCTTCTTTTTCTCTGTTCAGATTTCTCACCTTGCTATATTCTACCCTGCCATAGGCCAAAGTAGCTTCTTTATTAATCAGTGGTGATAAAAAGTATTCACAGCATACAGAGGGAGTCCCACATCAAAGGAACAATCCACCAAAAGGACATTATAGTTTAAATCATATATATATATATATATATATATATATATATATATATATGGAACATGGATATACAAATAAGTCAAACTCAAAATCAATAGAAGGAAATTAAAAAAGATCATGATAAAAAGTAATAAAATAGAAGCAAAAAGAAAAATACAAATAATGAAGCAAAGAGTTGGTTCTTCAAAACATAAGCAAGACTGACAAACTCTTAGACAAACCAACCAAAAGAAAGAAAAAAGCGATCCAAGTTATTAAAATTAAAGATACAAAGGGAGACATTACAAAAGACATGATAAAATTCAGATGATTGCTGGAGGGGTACTTTGAAAACCTGTATTCTGATCATTTGAAGAACGTAGAAGAAATAGGAAGTTTCCAGGTACATGTTATTTAAAAAAAAAAGAGTTGTTGTGATCATGATATCTCTTCACAGCAATAAAATCCTAACTAAGACAATAGAAGAAGTAGGGGATGGGGGAATCAACATAGGAGGTAGGAAAGAATAAGATGAAATATTATATTCTGGGTATGACATGGTTTTTGTACCCACAAACTCACAGCAGTTGTGGAGACCTGCACAAGACCTACAAAAGATGGGGCTCATTAACATTCCATCACGGGTGGGAGAAGGCCTTACAAGGTCCCACCCCTCGTGGAGAAAGTGTTTGGGGTAGAGGGAGGCATAGAACTCGGTGATGTAGTCACTGGAAGGTTGATTGCCCTTGCTCAGCAAATACCCTGTGTTCATTCAAGAAACTCTAATTTAGAAAAAAGGAAGGACGGGAAGGAGGGAGGGGGGAAGAAGGAAAGAAAGAAGGAAGGAAGGAAGGAAGGAAGGAAGGAAGGAAGGAAGGAAGGAAGGAAAGAGAAGTAGTGGGAGGGGGGACCTGGAAAGAAGGGGCTTTAGCAGGTGGGCGAGTGGGACAAGAGAGAATATGGGAGGGAGAAATATGGCCAAGACATATATGTATGAAATTGTGAAAGAGTTAAAAAATAACAAACACCAAAAACAAACAAGCAAAACCCTATCCAACAAAACAAATAAACAACCCAAGCAATAAACGGGCTAATAAAATGAACAGATATTTCTTAAAGATGAAGTACTGATGACCAGTAGACATGTGAAAAAATTTTGCTATCCTTAGTCATCTTGGAAATGCAAATTAAAACCCCACTAAGATTTCATCTCACTGCAGCCAGGATGACTCTTGTTAAGAAAACAAATAAACAATGATTGTGGCGAGGATGTGGGGAAATGGAAACCATTACTTGGTACTGGGGGAATGCAAACTGGTTCTGGCATTATGAAAGCCAGCACAGAATTTTCTCAAAAAACTAAAATATGACAGCTGTGTCTTCGGGATATATCTCAAAGACTCTAAGTCAACACACCCTAGAGATGACCACACACTGCACTTACTGTGGTGCCTCTGGCAAAAGCCAAGTTATGAGTTAGCTTACATGTCTGTCAACAGATGACCTGATAAAGAAAATGCGGTATATATGCATGACTCAGTTTTATATAACCTTAAAAAATTAAATTATACTGTGGCCTGGAAAAAAATGGATGCTATGGGAGATCATCATAGTAAATGAAGTAAGCCAAATGCAGAGAAGCAAACATTGCATGTTTTCCCATAGATATATCATACACACACGTGTGCATATGCGTGCGCGTGCACACACACACACAACAAGAAAACTGGGAAGAGCCGTGCGATGGTGGCGCACGCCTTTAATCCCAGCACTCAGGAGGCAGAGGCAGGCAGATCTCTGTGAGTTCGAGACCAGCCTGGTCTACAGAGCTAGTTCCAGGACAGGCTCCAAAGCCACAGAGAAACCCTGTCTCGAAAAACCAAAAGAAAAAAGAAAATGGAAAGAAAACTGGAGAGAGTAGTGGAAGGAAGGGGAAGGGGAGAAACAGGGAAAGGGGGAGGAGGAGCTAAGAAGAGATAATGGAAGGGGTTGAATATGTTCAAAATACATGATACACTTGGAAGAAACTCTCCTTATGAAAACGCCAGCACTATGTACAAAGAGTATAAGCTTATAAAACTACAAACAAAACAAGACGAGGATCCGGAAGCAATGTGAAGAATTGCTAACCTTTTACCTTTGCACCAAAATGCTCACAAACCGGCGATGCTTTGTTCATGGTCCCAGGCTTGGCCGACTGGAGACCATTTGGCCACTCTTATGTCGTGGTGAATAGTGTGGCTTCTCCAAGCCATGTAGGCATTGACTAGATAGCACATGCGCTTCTGGGATGTTCAACATACTTGAAAATGGTAGGAAGCATGGCAGCAGGCAGGGCACTAGAGCAGGAGATGAGAGCTTACATCTTGATACACAAACATGAGGCAGAGATGGGGAAGAGTCAGAGCGATAGAGATAGGTAGGTAGGTAGATAGATAGATGATAGGTAGGTAGATAGATAGATAGATAGATAGATAGATAGATAGATAGATGATAGGTAGGTAGATAGATAGATAGATAGATAGATAGATAGATAATAGATAGATAGATAGAGATAGAGAGATAACTGGGAAAGACATGGGCTTTTTAAACCTTAATGTCCATCCCCACTGGCACACCTCCACAAGGCCACACCTCCTAATTTTTTCTAAACAGTCCCACAAACTAGGGGCTGAACATTCAAATATATGAACTCACAGAGAGCCATTTTCATTCAAACCACCACAATGCCACAATATAGTTTATCTTATTCAACATGCCAAAATATCAGTTTCCTTTAGGAGACCTCTCAGTATGAGTAAAGTTCAATACTAGCAATAAATAGTTCACCTACCTGCATATTCTCCTAATAGATCATTTCCAGTACCATTTGTCATGGTTAGCTTTTTCAAACTTGACACAAGCTTGAGTCACCTGAGAAAAGTATTGTCTATATCAGGTTGTCCTGTGAACGTATCAGTAGGGGGTTGTCTTACTTAAATTAACTGATATGAGAAGATCCACTTTTGGGAGTGCCATTCCCTAGGCATGGGGTCCTGAACTGTGTTAGAGTGGAGAAACTGAGCTGAACACAAGCAAGCAGGTGCCCATGCATGGTGCTCATTTCTCTCTGGGTTTTTGTTTGTTTGTTTGTGTTTTTGTTTTTCGAGACAGGGTTTCTCCATAGCTTTGGAGCCTGTCCTGGAATTAGCTCTTGTAGACCAGGCTGGCCTCGAACTCACAGAGATCCGCCTGCCTCTGGCTCCCCAGTGCAGGCATTAAAGGTGTGTGCCACCACTGCCTAGCTCTCTGTTCTTGACAATGTGATGTGACTTGCTGTTTGAAGTTCCTATCTGGACTTTGCCACCGTGATTAGCTGTACCCTGGAACTGTAAAAGAAGTAAACCTTTTCTCCCCTCCGTGCCTTTCGTCAGCGTATTTTATCACAGCGACAAAAATTAGACCAGGACACCACCCTTTGCAAGTTTCCTCTTAGTTATGCGCAAACTGAAAATCGAATTCAAATGGCCTATCCTTCCACACAGCCCTTCCGCCCCAGGCCGCTGGGATTTCATAATGGGAACTGAGGGTTAGGTCTGGAACTGAAAGGATTTCCTCCTTGGGAAACAAGGGGTCAGTGTGGGGGCCGGAGCAGCTGGGCCCACACAGAGGCAGCTTTCTTCCAGCGGAATGCCAAGCCCACGGATGCCCTGTCCTCAGCTGTTCCACTCCCTGTTAGGACTCTCTGTTCCGGAGCCCTAGAATGGGACCTGCAGGTCAGGTCTGTTCTCCATCCCCATGGTAGCCCTTTCTCTTCATCATGCTAGGCTTGGCATGATTCTCCTGTCTGAGTCTGGGCAGAAAAGCAGAAAGACTGCGGAGTATGTAAGTGCTTGACAGGTGCGACCAGGCAGCCGGCCATCCCGGAAGCACTGTTGGGGGTCAGCGCTGTGCCCAGAACTTTGAGCCTCAAGGGACACTGACCCAGGTGTTAGGATCCCCATTTTGTATGGAGACTAACCGTGATCTGTCAGGGATCCAGCAAGAAACAGACGGCGTCTGGAGAGGATTCAAGTGAAGGAGTGACTATTGACGGAGGTGTGAACAGAGCTAAGGACACCAGCAAGATGGTGGACCCCCCCCAGGGGGGGGTTGGAGACAGATAGAAGCTGCTATCTTCCCTAGCTGCCGTTACCATCGCTGAGACTTGAGCAGAACAGAGAGGTGAGAGTCACCCAAGCCAGGAAGAGAAGTGCACTATGTCAGAAGTAAAGACAGACACATTGGTGTCTTCCCACAATGTCAATTGATTGACACAGGTTTCATTGACTACAATTTGCCAAGTGGTCCTTATTTTCCCTGATGGCTGCCTATTGATAGAGATTTCTGTCCCGTAGGGTTCCCGCAGTCATTCGGTCCCAAAGAAACACACAGAGGTCTACATTAATCATAAACTGGTTGGCCTATTAGCTCAGGCTTCTTATTAACTCTTATAACTTATATTACTGGCCAATCAGCGTTTATTTAAAATCCAAGTGAAAGGGTATAGACCATTGTTCCACACTCCCCACCATTTTAGACAAAAACTCTGAATCTAATCTCCTTTGTTTAGCTTTTCTCCTGACTGTTAACCATAACAACTTGTAAACCAACATTCTAAACAAAGATAAATATCCATAATCCATTTTTTTTTAGATTATGGGCCTAGTTTTCCAGGATACTTCCTGCTGATTAAGGGCGCTGATAATCTTAAAGGGACCAAAAAAAAATTTTGAATTATGGTCAAATCCTGAATGGAATACTCTGTGAGGCTTGAACATCTCAGCTAGCAGTCTTGAAACTGTTCTGGATGTCGAAATCAGACATCTGGGCCATCTGCTCCTATCAGAGATTTCTCAGGAGGGTCTTTCTTAATCAAACCTGATTTTTCTTAATTCAGAATGAATTCACAGCTTCTCATTTCCTGTGGAAACAAAAGCAATACCTCTTCTCCAAAGTAACATACCTTTTGACTTAAATTTTGAAGTCAAGGCATTTTTAAAAACACATATGTTGGTTTAATCCAGCAGCATTTATAATCAAATGCCTTTTAGAAGCTGTTGCTCCTTCCCCAGCAGTCATACAATTCAGAGACAACACAATAACATACAGTACACAATAATATGCAGACTCTCTATGTGTTTTCCATCTTTATATGGCTTTATTTTAAACTCTATTTCTTTTATTTTTATTTTTAATCTTTGGCTTTTTGAGACACGGTTTCTCTGTGTATCTTTGGCTATCTTGGAACTCACTCTGTGAACCAGGCTGTCCTTGAACTCATAGAGATCTGTCTGCCTCTGCCTCCCAAGTGCTGGGATTAAAGGTGTGTGCTACCACACCCAACTACTCTCTTTCTTTTTTATTTTAAGGACTTTTCCTTTTTCTTTTCTCTCACAAGCCTACACATATTTTTAAACACATTGTAAACCATTTAGAGGTTTTCTTCATCTGAATCTATCTTTACTGTATATCTCTCTTTTTATATTAGCCCATAATACTTGTCTGTGTTAGCCACATGGCTCGGTACCTTTCTTGGTGAGGCAGTCACATCTTGCTTGCTCTGTGTCTGGCTTCCTCTGTGTCTGGGTGATGACTGCAGACTGACTCTTGCTTCTTCCCAGGATTCTCCTGTTCTCCTTGCCCTGCCTTCACTTCCTGCCTGGCTACTGACCAACCTGTGTTTATTTAAAATACAAGTGACAGGGTACAGACCATTGTCCCACAGTACTGATTCTTTTTATTACAATCTTTCTTTCTTTTTTAAATTCTGAGACAGGGTTTCTCTGTGTAAAAGCTCTGACTGTACTGGAACTCTTCAAGATCCACTTGTCTCTGCCTCCCAGGTGCTGGAATTAAAGGTATGTGCCACCACACCTGACTTTTATTCCACTCTTAACTACTAACATTAACTCTCCCATCACACAATGTGTGTATGCTTGTGTATGTAGACATAAACATACACAGGAAGAGTAATATATATCTATTCTATAATACATATATTCTGTAATCTACAGTGATAAATATATGTATTAATATATACTAAAAGCAATTATTTATAATGTATTATCATATACTTTATATAGTTTTATATTACATATTATAAAGTATATAAATAATATATTACATATAAATATAAAATGTTTATGCATAAAATATATAAATAATAAAATATATATTAGTATACAGAATAAAAATAATGCATAAAATTAAATGTAATATTAAATATTTTATATTTATAGAAAAATAATATATAAATAACAATATATAAAGAAAAGCAGACATACACACACATGCACATACACATGGCTATAAGGGTTAGGGTAACAGCAGAGTTCAAGAAATTTCTAAAGAAGTCTTATTAGGCAAGGGTTGCTACAGAAACAAAGAGGTCATGCAGGCAGTTAGTACTAACAAACCAATAGGTGTGGTCACTGACTCTCAGTAGAGCCCAGGCAAAGTGGAGATGGAGGCCATAGGAGCAATGTGCAGAACCAGGTCTAGATGGATGAACAGACCCAATTTGTGAAAGGACAGCGTCAGGGACCAAGCTGAGCTGTCACATTGGGACAGTCAGAAATTCTCTACCTATAGATTCTTTGATACACATATAGCAGGTGACCAGGTAACATGTCAGTGATTAGAGATCACGACTTTATTTCATATATCTCACATGAAGCTTCAAAATGCATTTTAGCATAGTGGAGATTCTGAAATATCATTAAACACAACTACTTTTTCTTCAATTGCATTAAGTATGCAAATACTCTCATTCATTGAAACACGCTTGCTGAAGTACAACCATAAGCAATGGCACTGACACAGAGAGAATGAAGATGTACTTGCTGTAGTATGGAGGATGGACTAGGAGACAGGAAGACCAAATGATGACTCCTCCAGCAATCCTTGTATGAGAATAGAATACAAGAACCAAAGAAGCAGAAGTGAGAAGGCAGGGATGAGCATGTTTCTTCCTCTCGATGATTGGGGAATGACATTGTTAGCACGAGATGGGCTATTATGGAAAAGAATGAACAGAGAGTGGGAGGCTATTTGGGTCACTTTCTGACACACTGAGTATATGTGTCATGATGCTTTGAGACAGATACATTTTTCAGTTAAATTGGACATACAATTTTGGGGTTTGGAAGAATGCTTGCCATTGAAGACATAGGAGTTGCCAGCATGCCCTATGAGAGAAGGCTGAGTGGAGGAAACCTCTTGACATTACTCGCTGTATGTTCGTGTGTATAGACTTTTTAGAATTTTCTTTCCCAGAAGAGGATGTCCTACGGCATTGACATATTTTTACAGTGTCTTAAAAAGAAGAAGTTTAGAAAGCAGTGGTGAAGAACGAAAAGAAAGGGAGAACAAGAAGAGAGGAGAATCACCAGGTGAGTCCCACCTCCTGTCAGAGAGAGCATCCACGCAGGGCTGTAGGACTCACAGTGAGAGGAACGACTGGCATTCCCAATGAGCAGGAAGGCATCACAAAGCTAGGAAAGATGCTGCCTTATCAAGCCAGTATTAGCAGGGTGCTTATGGGTAAAATTAGAGGGTGGATGGCTTTGAAGGAGATGGTGGAAGAAGAGACAGAATCCTTCAGGATGCTTGTGCTCAAGGCAGGACCAGAATTAAGTGTTCTTAGTGGCTGACATTGTACGTGATACATACTTGGTATCAGAACCCAGCCACGAAGACATAGTTTAAAAAAAAAAACAAAAAACAACAACAACAAAAAAACCTTAGAGCCTACTCCCTGAAAGGCAAAGCTTCTCTTGCTATTCTAGCCCATTTGGCTTCTGTCTCAAATTACCACAGCCTGGGTGCCTATAGATAACAGCTATTTCTCGTGTTTCTGGAGGTTAGAAAGTCTGAGATAGAGGTGCCAGCCTATTTGGTGTCTGGTTCATAGGTGGCCATATTCTTACTGTATCTTCTTTTGCTGGGAGTGCTAGTCCCCTTCCTGATGAGCCCACTCTCATAACCTAGTCACCTCCCTACTATCACCTTGGAGGACAGTTTCTACCTATGAAGTTTGGGGTATAGATACTGGGGGGGGGGTGAATAAAAAATCTAACTGATGACTTGATCTGCCCAATTCCTGGTGTTGACAGCTTCTACCAATAGACCTGGGGACAGCTTCTACCAAAAATCCTGGGCTTTTCTCAACCTTGGCCTTAGAAGCTTCTTTGTACAGTAGATAGCAGTCAGTGCAAAGAGAGATAAATCACTGTTTAAAAGACAGACGAAAAGTCCTAAATGAGATATTTGTGTTAGCTGCACCACCACCAAGGCTCAGGAAATGTAGAAGAGGAGATGGGAAGAATGCCAGAGCCAGAGGATGCAGAGGGGCTGTGGAGCGCTGTCTTCTGGGCCTGGCGTGGCTATTACAGTCACAAACTCACGGCACAAGATCACAAGATCAAGCCAGCCAAAATCCCAGCATAGATGGAGGAGGATCTCCAGGCCCCACCCCTTACTGAGTTTTTGGCAGAGGGTAGTTGCTGGGGGAAAGAGAGTCGGTCTGTTTTGAGCATATGCCCACTGGTAAATTTCCTGTGCTCCGCCCCCCAGCTATGTGCACATGGACGAACAACACTAACTGGAAAAGATGCCCAGGGATGGAGCTCTTGGGCACAGCGGCATTTCTGTGACTCAGAAACAGTCACAGGTCAATGCTCTTCCCATAGGAGAAACACTGAGAAAAGTGGCCTTCTTGCTAAGGTACTCACAAATGTGTGTTCATGACCACTAACATAGCCACCGAGGTAGCAGTTATCTCATCAGGATTGGCCCTGTTTGTTGCTTGGTTACCCCAAAGCACGTACCCAGGGTCAAATCGGCAGGAGCTCAGTGAAACATCAAAGCCTGTGCCCGTCCAAAACCCCTGTGCCCAGCCCAGCTGCAAGGACACAGGTCTATAACCTAAAGCAGTTCCCGCTCTAGCTGCATGGTGCCTGGCATGAGTAAGTGCCTAAGGCAGTTCGTTTGTCCCTTTTCATACCATGCCTGGCAGCCATGACATTTACCCTAGAAATTTCTTACAATTTTAAAATTTAAAAATAAATCCTTACAAAACCTCCTAATTAAAACAAAAAAGGTTTATCATGGTGACTGCGGGCAGAAGCGTGGGAGTCAACGGTCTGTCAGGTGGTAATTGCTACTTCTTAAGATCCAGGTCCTTCAGCTGTTAGACAAGAAAGAAAGTTAGTCGCTGCTCCCACGGGCTTTACTGGAAGTCAATATCAAGAAGAGTTGCCCTGGGCCAGGTGTGCATGCACACCTTTGATCCCAGCACTGGGGAGGCAAAGGCAGGTGGATGCCAGTGCCTGTGAGTCCAACTTGGTCTACACGGTGAGTTTCAGGCCAGCCAGGACTACATAGTGAGACCCCCACCTTAAGTTGTTTTGTTTTTTGAGTTTTTAATAATTATAATAATAAAATGCCTGCATTGCTCAATGCTAGCCTCTTAATTTATTTTTCTTTCTAACGGCAACTTCCTCACCCAGGGGCTTGGCTCTGGGATAAGAATCCAGTTTGGTTCAAATCCAAATTAACAAAAGAGCACCGCGCTCAGGCAGGAAGCGAAGTGCAGAACAAAGACCCGCAGCTCAGCAAACAGAACCATCTGGGGGCTCCGCTTTGGTCTGCTCTTCTTCCTGTTCAGAAAGCCCTTGTTCTACTGCAAGTCTTTTTTCTGCCTTACTTATCATGAAGGATCCCACACACACTTTAGTATATGCCAAGAATCCAGGGCTTTGCAAAGAAGGGAACTTTGCGAACCTCCTGGGACCTAGGATGTGAGCCCTGGAATTCCACTGTGGGGCAGAGCATTAGAAACTTAGGGCCAGGAAGCCCAGGAGACTGAACTTGGTTTACAGCTCATGCGCAGTACACCCTGCTTGCTCAGTTGTGGTGGGCTGGGTTTTTAGCCAAACATCCCCCACATTTCTGAAAATAAAATGAGGATCAGGTTCTGGCGTCCGTGGGAAATTGACACAGCACGTTTGTATTTTATTTCTGTCAGAGGTGCATAATGTGTTCCAGGTTTTTCTGCTCTTCTGGACTCTATAAAGAAACAGGAAGAAAAGTCGGTCCTGAAAAGGGGGAGACGCTGGCCCGGAGCCCACAATCTTCCTTCTGGGTTCAGACTGAAATATAAAAACATCCTGGGCATTAAATGAAGACAGGGAGAGAAATTGCTGTGTTCCAATTTTATATGCGGTTTTCTATAACCTCTCATCCTGTCAAACAACAGGGGAGTCACACGACAGCTGTGGACATAGTGGCTCTTCCGTATTTATTTGGTCCACTAGTTTTAAAGAGTTCAACATGGCATCAGTGACAGAGCGTGGTCACTTCTGACGCTGCCACCGCCAAACTTACCTCAACCCACAGAAGCAGGAACAAAGCAGGGCATCCTTGGCGCCGTCTCAAGAATGTGCAAGGTGAAGTGTTCCAAGAGAAGGAATGAGCCTACTTCCACCTCCACCCTCACCCCCACCAAGACAGGGTTTCTCTGTGTAACCCTGGCTGTCCTGGAACTGGCTCTGCAGACCACATTGGCCTTGAACTCAGAGATCCACCTGCCTCTGCCTCCCAAGTGCTGGGTAAAAGTCAAGTGTCATTACGCCTGGCTTGGTATTACTTTGGAAAATCATATGTTCAAAGCAAGCCTGGGTTACACAGCAAGTTCCAGGCCAGCTTTGGGATCTATTGGGAAGTATAAATTACTGATAGTCAATTTAGATTTTTTTTAAAAGTAATTCATTTAACTGGAACACTATCTAAAAGAAACCATTTTTGTAAACAACAGCAACAACAACAACAAAAAAAGGAGGCTGGAACAATGGCTGGAGATGCTGTTCTTGCAGAAGTCTCAGGTTCAGTTTCCAGCGCTGAAGCTGGGCAGCTCATAACCACTGGTCTCTTCAGAGCCAAAGGACCTTACGCCCCCTTCTGGCCATCCTGGGCACTTGCACTCACGTGCTACCTATAAACTCAGGCAGCCTCATACAGATACACATAAATAAAATAAATCTTTAAAAAGAAAAGAAAGAAACGTCTTATTCACTATGAATTGAAGCACATGTCTACAAGAAAGATGCTAAATTCTTGAACCTTTTATTTATCAATAATCAAAACGTGGCAGTTCCCCACAATCCAAATATCATCAATACAAATTTCAAGTGTTGCAGAATAAACACAAGGTTTCTCAGTACATCTGATAGTTTTGTTTCTTTTGAGTGATTTTCTTGCTGCTGTCCAAGCCACTGTGTCCTTGTTTGGTGAGAACCCTGCTTACAGTGCTCGTCCTTGCATTTTAGAGTGGCCTGAGATGTGGAATCGCTCATCTCCCCCAGGGATCCAGCAGCTCCTTCCTGCAGAAAGCAGAGCGTGGGAAAACACAATCTGAGTACGTTTCCCCTCGACCTTGGGTTGATTCCAGTTTTTGCCTGACTCCTATAAGGGACCCAGATCTGCTGATGTGCAATTCCTTATATAGAACGGTAGGGTATATATTTGCAGCCTGTTACACCCTCCCACATACTTTAAATCACCTCTGCCTTACTTATAATACCAAATGCAACCATAAAAATAATTGCCACAGGAATTATTTATGGATAGATAACTAGTACAGAGGCAATTTTTTCCTAAATATTTTCTGTATAAGTTTGGCTGCATTCAAAGGTGTGGAACGCACAGATATGAGGACCAACTTCATGGGCTCCGTCCATTCTACTAGGCTGATTGTTTGCCTCTAGCCTTTCCAATGGACAGATCTTGGAAATGCTTTTTTATTCCTTTAAGATAAAATGTATTGCAGAATTTATAGCAGTCATGATCACCTGCACAAGCCCTGCAGGACTGAACCTGTCATTCATTATGGAGTAGGAGGGTCTTATGAGGACACACACCTCTCAGGGTCTACAGACATTAATGGTTGCTTGGGAGTGGGAGAGACTTTCTTTTCCAGTGATGTAACCACTGTAAATTGCCTGTGCTCTAATAAAAACCTCACCCATATTCCTGCAAGCAACCATAATTAAGCTCGTACACACACACACACACACACACACACGGATACAAGTCCACACAAAGATACAAAAGTAAAAGGTGTACTAGCTGAGAAGAGGAAGGCAGTTAGTGGATTAGGACGGTGACAACAGATTAAAATACATGATATGGAGTTTGGAGAGGTGGCTCATGAGTTAATGCACACTGTTCTTAGAGAAAATCCGTATAGACCATGGAGTTGTCCACAAATGACTAACTCCAGCTTCATGGGATCTGATGCCCTCTTCTGGCCTCTTCAGATACTACACTCACATGTCATATACCCACATACAGACATACATACACACACACACACACACACACACACACACACACACACATGTGCATTATATAAAATAAAATAAATCTTTAAAAATACATTAGGATGGGCCAACTCAGAGCCCTGGATATGGGCCTGAGTGGTAACTGAGTTGGTCAGTCTGGGTCTCCCTTGGGACAGCCCTCCTTCAGTGAGGGTCAGAATCAGCTCTCCAGAGCACAGGTGGGGCCAGCTCTTCTGCCACAGAGGCCAGTGAGGGGGCAGGCAGTTCTCCGAGGGCCAGCTTTCCTACACCCATGCCACTAGGGCCAGTTCTCCTGGGACCAGAGATAGCTCTCCCACTGAGGCAGCCAGTGAGGGGCAGGACCAGCTCTCAGGGGCTCAGGCCACTGGGATCAGCTCAGATCAGACCACTGGGTCAGGGACATCAACACCAACCTGACTGCAGTAGGACCACAGACTCGACCTTTGACTGCCATTCAGAACCAGAGTCACCACGGTCCTGAGTAGGTCACAGGCCATTCAGATCACTATGGCCCTGGGTAACAGCACGGCCCTTGGATACCAGCATAGATAGCCTCAGGTAGTGGTCCAGGGCCAGAGCATCCCCATGGCCCAAACCAGAGTCAGTTCTTCCATGCTGAAAGATGATCAGAGGGAAATTTGTGGCTCTTGCAGAGGACCTGGATTTGATTTTCAATACCTACAAGATGGCTCCCAGCCAGCTGTAACTCCAGTTCCAGAGGATCTGACACTCTTTTCTAACCTTCTGTGGGAACCAGGCCTTCTTAAGCTAAACAAATACACATGCAGGAAAAGCAATCAGCACACATAAAATAAAAATGTAAGAAAAAAAAAGATGTTCCTATAAGCTGAGCCTTGTGGTCCATACCTAGAATACTAGACTTGGGAGGCTAAGGCAGGCAGACTGAAAGTCTGAAGCCTACCTGGGCTACAGAGTGAGACTGAGGCCAGCCTGGGCAACTTAGGGAGACTCTGTCTCAAAATAACAATCTTTTTTAAGTGGGTGAGAACTGGGGATATGGAGTCGAGGGCTTGCTTGGCATGCACAAGATACTGGGTTAAACCAACAACATTGCAAACATAGAAAAGGTAGCGCTTCCAGGGCCTTCCGAAAATCATTCTGCCCTCCTCTCCTCCTGGCTCACTGGCTTGGGCCGGAGTGCATGCATCTGAAGACACTCGGGATAACTGAAGCCGAGCCAGCCCCTGTAAGCATCCTTTAGTTTTCTCGGTGGGCTGAACTCAAAGCTTTCTAAGGGTCGCTTGGAACATTAGCCACTATTGGCCCTTTTCATTCTTCCAAGTAGTTTCTGAAAGAAACTGGTCGATCTCAGAGGACTCACTGGCTTCCCGAGAAGCAAGAGGAGAGGACCAGAGGTTTGACCTCAGGCCACCACCGTTTACGGATCAGGTCCCATGGGTGGAGCGGCTGTGTTTCTGAAACGTTTCTTCGATGTTTAAGGTGGCAAGGCTCAGGTTTAGGGAAGAATGTGGACAGCAGGGCACCTCATCGGGACATGTCAGGAGACTTAAAGAGGGAGGCTGTTCACAGTTCTCTTCAGCGCCAAACAAATCCGGTTGTTGGTTCTTACACGCCTTGCCGTGTTGTTGCCCAGACCTCAGTCACAGCCCAGCTCATACAGACGCCACGCTGCATAGGCATTGGTATCGGAACGACTCCCTCGTGCCCCACCTTGGCCAGCCAGTACTTTCTGCCCACTGAGTAGGTTACAGGACGGCAGACCCAAGAAGAGCTCTTGTCATCCACCAACTTTCTTGAAGAGCGTGACCTAAAAGTTTGGTTTAGAGATGAACAAGAAGTATAGAAATAACAACAAAAACCTGGTTACTAGGTTCCAGCTCTGCTGATTTAATCAGAGTGACCCACCAAGAGGGGTCAAGCCACCTCAGCATGCACCCTCATATTTCCACTATTCTGGGGATTCTTATCTTTGGGGAAATTTGCATCTAACACCCTTGCTTTTCGGGTGCTGAACTAAGATGCCAGCAGGGAAGTGGGGGAGCAGATAACCTTCCTGGAAGGCCCTGCAAGCTCTACCCATTAATCCACTGTAGAGGGACAGTCACATTCCTTGCTTAGGATTTTAGCTTTATGGTTGTCCAGGGGCCTTACAAACAGTTCTGGATGAGGGTTTGTTAACTCCATGGGGAAAAAGGAAGAAAGAAAGAAAGAAAGAAAGAAAGAAAGAAAGAAAGAAAGAAAGAAAGAAAGAAAGAAAATAAATTAAAAATTACTTAGTGTGTGTGTGTGTGTGTGTGTGTGTGCATACACATATGTGTGGAAGCCAGAGAACAATTTCTGAGAGCCATTTCTCTCCTTCCACCTTGGGTACTGGGGACTCACGAATACTGGGGATCAAAGACTGTGCAGGGGCTTTCACTCACTAAAACATTCCACCAGCCCTAAAGAAGAATTTTTAATCTTCTGTACTTGAGTTTTCTAATCTCAGAAATGTCTTTATCACAGCAAAATATGCTTTCAGAATGTGTTCTTCGTGATAAATGTAAGACCAAAATATAAACGGGCTTTCTTGCACAAACAACCCCTTTGAAGCAGAGGGCCTTGTTTAAGGGAAAAGCAGCATTTCAAGTAGAAAAGAAGATGAAAGCGTAAAGATGGTGTTCCCCTTACCAGGGACGTGAGCCAGAGTTAGTTCTCCTACACATGGCCATTATCTTCAGCAGCATCAGGAAGAACGCTCCCCTAGAGCGTTCTGTGCTCTAGGATGTTTTATGTGCTGTGTGGTGTTTTACTCTTCTTACTCTTTTGCCCTTTTGGGGAGCCCACTACCAGTTCCCAAATAAATGGAGACTTATTCTTAGTTACGAATGCCTGGCCTTAGCTTGACTTGTTCCAAGCCAGCTTCTCTTAAATTATCCCATCTACCTTTGGCCTCTGGGCTTTTTCCTTTTCTTACTTTTCTATACCTTACTTTCCTTCTTGCTCCATGACTGGCTGGGTGACTGACCCCTGACGTTCTCCTCCGCTTGTTCTCTGTTCTCCTCTTCTCCCAGATTTCTCCTTCTATTTATACTCTCTGCTGTCAGCCCCGCCTTGCCTTGCTGTTGGCCACCCAGCTTTTTATGAGGACCTTCAGGTGTTTTAGACAGGCAAAGAATCACAGCTTCACAGAGTTAAACAAATGCAGCATGAACAAAAGTCACACTCCTTAAAATAATATCCCCAACAGAGATGTTAAGAGATGCGCTGCTGATAAAGATGTCCCCAAAGCAGCGTGTGCATCAAGTTAGTCTTTCCTGGAAATTCACTGGTCCGTTGTGGGAAAGCGGTTAGAGACCACCAACAGAGAAACCCTTCCCCTGAAGGACCTGGCATGTGACAACGGATGTTCTCCTCATCCAGTTGGTCTTTTCCTCAACCTCTGTGAACAGCTCTGACCTCCAATTTCTGGCTCACTTTTCTGGAAACCAAGGGATCCTGTCCTTCCCGCTCGTCACCTTATTGTGTGACGATATATCAAACGTTCTGCTACTAACGTCTACTGAAGGACGTTTGTATTTGTTAAAATTTTCAGGAACACATACTGATTTAAAAATGGACAGGATTTAAAAATCTCATAATTTAAATGTCTTCTCAAATCCTTGAGCCTAAGAGTTCTTGATCTTATCAGAGTGCAGTACATAGCAATATGGGATTCTATGTATAATAATGCTATTACCTATGTGCAGCTAGACAGAACATAGTAGTTCAAGGCTATGCAGGAGACCCATGATGTTATGGGAGGTCCTCCCACTCCTCCAGCCTATCGCCGCTGAGATACCAGCCCCTTGGGGTGTGGTCTCTCTCCCTTTAAAAAAGCGGCCACTTCCCTCTCCTCGCTCTCTTCACTTCCTGCTCCGCCGGTGACTTGACTTCCTTCCTGGTTACGCAGAGGGCTGAAAGTGATCTGTAAGTTTTTCCCCTTTAAATAAATATCACCCTATTAATCATAATCCCAAATTGGCATTGTTTGTGACTTACGCCTTCATTTGGCGCCCAACGTTTGGTTTTAGAACCTCTCCCGGCTCGCAGCCGCGAGTTCGGCTTGGCGGCCGGAAGTTCGGCTTGGCGGCCGCAAGTTCGGCTTGGCGGGCGCTTGTTCAGCTTGGCGGGAGCAGTTGCTTCCTCAGCCGCTGCCTGTGGATTTAAACTACACAGGCCCGCGAAGTCTCTGCCCGCGTGATTTGCTCTTTTCTGAGTCGTTTTCAGATCTCCCTTGCAAGCACAGCTCTTAAGTGGCGCGTACCAGAGCACGTGGTTGCTGAAAGCTGCAACCCCTCAGGGTGACTCTGTCACGTGGAGGCATAAGCGGCTTCCAGGTTGCTCTTCCCTACCCCTGGATTCTGGTTTCTGGTTCCATCTCTGGAATTGATTTAATTACATTTACTTTGTTGAGCAACTTACATTTTCCAGTTTTTAACAAATACTAGGCGGACTCTGAAACAGGACCGTGTTTTCGTCGAGACTTGGCAACAGCGCCACCTGCTGGATAATAGGTAATATGGCAGTTCTCGTTTCCAACGCGAATTTTACTGTTCTGGTTACCAATACAATGGGTTATATCATGCAAGGTTTATATGACTATGGGGATAACTTAATTTACTGGTTACTAGGTTTCAGTATTTTTTTGCATATTCTATCATTTAGGAAGATCATGGCACTCCTAAGAACCATACAATCTTTACTAGAAACTCATGCAGGTCAGGAGATTAAGGATTCAAAAGAGACAATAATAAAAAGACTTGAAATGATTGAAGAAATGATTGGAGCTGGTGAACAGAGTAATAAGGCACAAGGACAGAATACAATGCCAACACCAGCTATTAGAACTGGCTTACCAAAGGTTTTAGCAGCATACCCTATACTTAATTCTGACAAAGCGTCAACTTCTAAAGGCTCAAAGGGAGTCAGAGAAGCTAGATGGACGCCAATAGCAATGAATGATCTAAAAGAAATTAAGCAAGCTATTGTTAATTTTGGCTTGCACTCTGCATACGTAAAGGAAATGATAAGGACTTGGGCTTCTAATGCTAGAGCTACCCCCCATGATTTCCATCAGTTAGTGTCTGCAGTTTTAGATAATGGACCTTCCTTGATGTTTGGAATTTATTTCAGAGAAGAATCCAAACATATGGAACAGCAAGGAAGAGCAAAAGGTATTGAGGTTTCCCAAGATCAAATTCTTGGTGCAGGAGAATATGCTGATCCACAGGTCCAAGCTCTTTATGATGATGAAGTACTGTGTCTATGTCACCAAGCAGCTTTAAATGCTTGGAATAGGATACAAGATCCAGCAAAAAGGGTTGAATCATATACCAGAATTAGGCAGGGACAGAGAGAACCCTTTATTGACTTTTTGCAAAGATTAATTAAGGCTCTGGACATAGGGGTAACAGACCCAGAAGCTAGACGAATACTTCTTGAATCTCTAGCTTTTGAGAATGCAAACATAGAATGCAAAAAGATAATTGGGCCTTTAAAGTCTAGATCAGCACCTATGGATGAATGGATTCAGCATACGATGAATGTTGAGACGTTTAGCTATAACGATGAATCTTGGGTAGGAGAAGCGATTTCCACAGCAATGAGGAGACATCAAACTGCCAGGTGTTTTAATTGTGGTAAATTAGGACATCTGAAAAGGGATTGCAGGCACAGAATTTCTAGGAATATTATCTCCTCTGGGAATGACAAAGATAGGAGACCTAGGCCTTCAGGTATATGTAGGAGATGCGGTAAAGGCCGACATTGGTCCAATGAATGCAGGTCAACAACAGACAAACAAGGCAACCCGATACCGTCGGGAAACTCCTTGAGGGGCCTCTCGCAGGCCCCCAAGCCAACAGTGGCCCAGTCATTCCCAGTCACAGTGGAGAACGTGCCTCACCAAGAAAATTAAAAGCTCCAATTTCTGCTGTAAAAAGTAATACTGGTCTAAATGATGAAATCCATGTGGAGGATGAGTCAAAAAAACCAGTTGGACAGAGTAAACGTATATTTTGGCAGACTTCTATTAATGATCAAAGACCAAAGCTAAGAGTCTGTATAAATGGCACTTTTATTGAAGGCTTATTAGACACAGGTGCGGATGTAAGTATCATTACCCCAGAATCTTGGCATCCGAATTGGCCTCTTCAAGAGGTAGATGTTCAGTTCCTGGGAATTGGAACCCTATCTCGTGTAAAACAAAGCACAAGATGGGTTGAATGCATAGGGCCCGAAGGGCAAATAGGAAGACTAAGGCCATATATAGCCAATATTGCCATAAATTTATGGGGCCGTGACCTGCTACAGCAATGGAATACCCAGATTAACATTCCTGTAGTTCCAGGAACTCATAATTCTGGGAAGTATATGATGAGGTATTATGGGAAAAGGTCACTAGCCATTCAGGCTGTACAAGAACATACAGCAAATACCAAACCTTTAGAGGTACCAACAGCCCTACCTTTAAAATGGCTAACTGAGAAGCCAATATGGATCAAACAGTGGCCTCTAGCTGAAGATAAACTACAGGCATTGGAACAGCTGGTGCAGGAGCAACTAGATGCTCACCACATTGAAGAATCAACCAGCCCTTGGAATTCTCCTGTGTTTGTTGTAAAAAAGAAATCTGGTAAATGGAGAATGGTGACAGATCTAAGAGCTGTCAACAAAGTAATTCAACCTATGGGCTCACTACAATCTGGAATTCCTTTGCCTTCTCTGTTACCAAAAGGATGGCCTCTTATAGTTATTGATTTGAAAGATTGTTTTTTCACTATACCGTTACAAGAAAAGGATAGAGAAAAATTTGCCTTTACAGTGCCTACTTATAATAATTCTCAGCCCAATAGGAGATATCAATGGACTGTCCTCCCACAGGGTATGCTCAATAGTCTTACACTGTGCCAATATTTTGTAAGTAAGCCATTGGAAATAATTCGTAAACAATTCCCCAAGTCCATTATTTATCATTACATGGATGACATCTTGTTATCTGATTCAAATAAAGATACTTTAGAAAGGATGTTTGAAGAAGTAAAGAAAGTCTTGCCTAGGTGGGGATTACAAATTGCCCCTGAAAAGATTCAAAGAGGAAACTCTATTAATTACCTAGGTTACAGAATAGGGTTAGAGAAAATTAAAACGCAAAAGGCACAAATTAGGAGAGACCGCTTAAAGACTCTTAATGACTTCCAAAGATTGTTAGGAGACATTTCCAGTCTACGACCAGCTGTTGGGATAACACCTGATCTAATAGTTCATTTAAACAAAACCTTAGATGGTGATAAAGATTTGAATAGTCCAAGAGAACTGACAGCTGAAGCAGAAAAGGAACTGACAATGATTGAGGAAAAATTACAGGAGGCACATGTGGATAGGGTGAACCCAAATCTTAGCTGCATCCTAGTCATATTGCCTTCCAGAATTTCTCCTACAGGGATTCTAATGCAGAGGGAAGATATTATTTTAGAGTGGATATTTATACCTAATAAACCAAGTAAAAAATTAAAAACTTATGTGGAAAAAGTCTCTGAATTAATTATAAAAGGTAAGCTGAGACTTCGTCAACTAGCAGGTATAGACCCAGCAGAAATTATAGTGCCTTTTACTACTGAAGAAATAAAAAAGTTATGGGAAGACAATGAACCGTGGCAAAGAGCTTGTGCTAATTTTTTGGGAGTAATTAATAGCAACTATCCCAAAAGTGGTAGACTTAACCTCATAAAAAGAACTTCTTGGATTCTTCCTAGAATTGTACGTGATGCTCCAATAACTGGAGCCCGTACGTTCTATACTGATGCAAATAAATCAGGGAAAGCAGGTTACAAGTCAGATGAATTGAGTAAGGTGGAACAAAGCCCTTATAATTCTGTCCAGAAGGCAGAATTATATGCCATTCTTATGGTGCTAAGGGATTTTAAAGAACCTCTTAATATAGTTACAGATTCACAATATGCAGAAAGAGTTATCTTGCATATTGAAACCGCTGAATTTATACCAGATGACACAGAGTTGACTTCATTGTTTATCCAGGTACAAGACATAATCAGGAACAGGCTTTGTCCGATGTACATAACACACATCCGTTCCCATACAGGTCTGCCTGGTCCTCTAGCCCAAGGCAATGCTGAGATTGATCAATTATTGATTGGAAGTGTGTTGCAGGCCTCAGAATTTCATAAGAAGCATCATGTCAATAGTAAAGGCCTAAAGAAAGAATTTTCCATTACTTGGCAACAAGCTAAGGACATTATAAAGAGATGTCCTACTTGTTCTTTCTATAATCAAACACCGTTGCCTGCAGGGAGTAACCCAAAGGGCACTAAGAGAAATGAAATCTGGCAGATGGATGTGTTCCACTTTATGGAATTTGGTAAATTAAAATATGTACACCACACCATAGACACGTATTCAGGTTTTCAATGGGCTACTGCCCTGAGCTCAGAAAAGGCTGATTCAGTAATCACACATTTATTGGAAGTTATGGCCATCATGGGTATACCTGCACAAATAAAGACAGACAATGGTCCAGCATATGTATCTAGGAAAATGAAACGCTTTTTTGATTATTATAATATAAAACACATTACAGGTATACCAAATAATCCTACAGGTCAGGCAGTTATAGAAAGATCAAATCGTACTATAAAGGATATGCTGAACAAACAGAAAGGGACCGAAAATACCCCCAGAAATAGATTACATAATGCTTTATTAACCTTGAATTTTCTTAACGCTAATGAGAAAGGAACGACAGCAGCAGAAAGACATTGGATAATGGAAAAGTCTGCTGAACTAAATCAACCGATTTATTTCAAAGATGTGCTGACCTCTCAGTGGAAGCCAGGAGATGTGCTACGTTGGGGAAGGGGTTTTGCTCTTGTTTCCACAGGAGAAGAAAAATTGTGGATACCATCAAAATTAATAAAGTTTCGATTTGAAGAGGAGAAACCTCTTGGAAAGGAGAAATGACAACTTATCCACAATGATGATATTCATACAGGTGGTAAGAAAAACATATAGAATGGGGGCAGGGTTCTGTTCTTATCTCCACAGGAAAACACTCATCTTTGAGAAATTCAAGGGACCCTGGATGTTTGGATACTGACAGATGGAAAAATACCTGCCCGATAGGAAATATCAAGAAAACTGAATGGGTTGTGTAAGTAATATTAAACCATATTTCTAAATTTATAAAGCTGGTTTTGAAGTTGGACTCTGGCTCAGTCCCTCTCCAATTCCAAGCCTGTTAGTAAGAGAAAAACCCAGAGTTTCTGGAGTTTCTGTCTCATGTCAAGAGCCATGATGTGGGACAGAAAGAAATATGAGTTTAGAAAACATCTTTGCTTTTCTTCATATCTATCATACTTTTCATTGAATATATCTATCATGTCTTTCATTGAATATATATATATATATATATGTCTATATGATTAATGCTTAAGTTTTTCATAATGAACAATGAGTTTTTCCTGAAGTGACATTTGAAGTTTCCAGGAAGAAGATGGGGCCCCATAACAACAACTCCACCTGGTTGATATGACGTCAGATACTGATAGCGCTACAACAAGACCTGCTTTGGGTACCAGCTGCACAAGACAGTTCCAACTTGGTTAGCTGAAATGGTGCACATCTTGTACAACATTCTGGCCAGACCTCCACAAAATACTCAGAGACTATTTGCAATTTTAAAAGACATTGATCTTGAAATTTAACCATCATTTTACTTTCACAGGATCCCCCAGAAAGAACGTCGCCCCTATGACAGCTGGAAGTAATTTTAGAGGACGACGTCCCCTCTCCCAGTGAAGTTTGCCCTTGGGTTTAGGGACATCATTTAGGGGTTGATTATAATTAGTATACGATTGAGGGTTGGGGGAGGAATTTTATAAGCTCAGGGATCATTTTGAAAAAAAAAAAAAGAGGGATGATGGGATAATAGATTTGTAATTGTGAGTTACTGTTGTTAGACAAATATATTGATATAGATTCTTGTATATTGATACAAAGTTAAATTGTATTGACTATTGTATGCATTCATGTTTCTACCTCTGTTTAAAACATTTTTTATGTATTGACATATATATATTGTATATATTTACCATATTGCAGTGTACATTTCTACCTCTGATTAAGATACTTATATAATGTTCGTGTATTGGTATATATTTACCCACTGCAATGTATATTTGTACATTGTTTATATTTGGAGGTCATTGTCCTCATTTGTTTCACAGTCGTTTATTGTCTTAGTCTTTAAGTTAGATAGATATTGAGAATTATATAGACTAATAGTCATCTAAGTTTGTCATTTATAATTAGACTAATCAGGTTCTTTAGATATATAGAGATTATACTCAGTATAGATAGATAATCTTCAACTTCTTCAAAGAGCTGTAGAAAATGGCCTTTAATCTAACTCAGAGTTTTGTGGTAGTGAGACACAATTGCTCCTGGCAACACCACTCTATTCCCGAGAGAATGTTGAGCACCAAAGACACTCCACCTGGAGCATTTCTTTTTGGCAGAACTGGCCTTGGGGCAAAGAAATGCCCATACCTCAACCACTGACAAAGATACAGAGCATGCATCAAAACAGGGCTGTCTTATCCTGCCAAGACAGGGTAAGATAGTTTTGAAAGTTGCTTGCCTTTGAAAATGGTGTGTCAGTTATGTTAGGCCTTAGCCAAAGTTGGTTGCTTCAACGCTGCTAATGTGACTTTGGGTGATTGCCTAGGTAGCTAGTTGTCTCTGTGATTTGTTGCATGTTTTGGAAGTTGTTTTATTGAACTTCCTAATTAACCAGGTAACATTATTTCCCTTCTCAGATCTTTGATGGGGTTGAAGACTATATAGATGTAGTTACCTTTCTCTCATGACTTGGCCAAGTTATTTATTATACAAGACCTAAGCTAGTTAGAATAGGATATTTGTACTTATTGTATATAATTTCATAGTAGGTTTAGAACTCTCTTATTTAAACAAAAGGGGGAGGTGTTATGGGAGGTCCTCCCACTCCTCCAGCCTATCGCCGCTGAGATACCAGCCCCTTGGGGTGTGGTCTCTCTCCCTTTAAAAAAGCGGCCACTTCCCTCTCCTCGCTCTCTTCACTTCCTGCTCCGCCGGTGACTTGACTTCCTTCCTGGTTACGCAGAGGGCTGAAAGTGATCTGTAAGTTTTTCCCCTTTAAATAAATATCACCCTATTAATCATAATCCCAAATTGGCATTGTTTGTGACTTACGCCTTCACCATGATACCTATAACCCTCCAGTTCCTGTCTATGCTAGGGGCTGACACAGAAGTGGCCATGGGGATTGTGACATGTCCCAGCTTACAAAGATACTGTTCCATAGGACATCCAGTGTCCCTTCTATAAGAAAACACATGCACAATTTAGCTTAGAGTTTGGTGTCAAAAACAATGTCTTTCTTCTTTTTCCAAATTAGGAAGGAAGGAAGAAAGGAAGGAAGGAAAGAAGGAAGGAAGGAAGGAAGGAAGGAAGGAAGGAAGGAAGGAAGGAGGGAAGGAGGGAGGCAGGGAGGGAGAGAAGGAGGGAGGGAGGGAAGGAAGGAAGGAAACACGCACACACAATTTGTTACCTGTCCATGGCATGGGAACATTAGATCTCGTGTGTCTTTTGAGGAACTGAGAAGAGCCTGACTTTTGCTGATGAGTAAATGAGCTGGCACACACGTGGTTCTAGGGGAAGGAAGGACAGTAACGTTTGTCTTTAAAAATCAAACACCATACAATGCATCATATTTCCCATTTTGCCTTGGCTATTGGGAGGCTTAGCTCTAAAGCAATGCTTGATGCATTGATGTTCTAGCCCAGGTTCCAATCGCAACTGTTAGCTCCTTCCCAGACACTTTATTTATTTTTAGCCTTCTCTTGTGCGTGCATTTTCATCAGCAAAAGCTTCAGAAGCAGAATGGAGTCCTGACTTCCAGAGTCAGATGTGTGGATTGGATTTGGCTGGACCTTGAGCAGGCGGCCTCTCTGAGTACACGGTGCATGCTGCAATGCCTAGAGGATGCTTTGCAGAGGGCCTGGGAGACTCTGCATGTGAGAAGGGCTGACAGCAGAGAACAGTGAAAATGAGGCAGCACAGCACAAAACTGAGACACCTTCGTCGGTGCTCTGTGCGCACATGCCAGGCCCACATCTGCCAACTGAGTTACGTCTCCAGCATCCTCCAGTGTGTTCTTTTGGGCCACCAACTAGCTCCCAAATCAGGACACTGAGACTAATTATTAGTTTTGAATGCTCAGCCTAGCTTAGACATGTTTCTGGTTAACTCTTTTAGCTTAAATTAACCTGTTTCTCTTTATCTACCTTTTGCCCCGGGGTTTATTCCCTTTCTCACTTTCACTGCTGTGTCTGCCTGGCTTCGTGCCCCAAATGTGCCCCTCCTTCTCTCCTCCTCCATCTCTCTCATTCCTCTTTTCTCCCAGCCTAGGTTGATCCTCCAATTTATTCTCTCTGCCTGCTAGCCCTGCCCATCCTCTCTCCTGCCTAGCTATTGGTTGTTCAGTTCTTATTAGACCAATCAGGTGTCTTAGGCAGGCAAGGCGAAACAAATGCAACAGATCCTTTCATAATTAAACAAATGCAGCATAAACAAAAGCAACACACCTTTCCACAGTTAAAGTGATATTCTGAAGCATAAACAAATATAACACATCTTTGCCTAGTTAAAATAATATTCAATAACATTCCAGATTTTTTTTTAAATCATTCTGAACTGAAATCCTCTATTTATTAAAGAACTTCCATATTTCCTCTCCTGGTAACACTATCCTTCTTTTTCTCTGTGGCTAAAGATCAATACATTAATACAAGGGTGTTTTTTTTTTCATTTGCATTCCTAGCCTTCTCCTCCCTTACTGAATTTTTTGGAACAGATCCCAGATAACATATTTTCCCTATAAATATTTTAGTAATGAACTATAGAAATGATCCCTGCAAGCATAGTCTTAATATTTTAATATGTATGCCTAAAATATAAAGAATAAAAACCCTAGGCTGGAGAGATAGCTCAGAAGTTGGGAGCACTGGCTGCTCTTCCAGAGGTCCTGAGTTCAGTTCTGAACAACCACAAGGCAGCTCGCAACCATCTATAATGAGGTCCGGTGCCCTCTTCTGGCATGTAGGCATCTATGCAGGCAGAACTCTGTATACATAATAAATTAATAAATCTTTAAAAGGGGGGGTGGGGCTGGAGAGGTGGCTCAGTGGTTAAGAGCACTGCCTGTTCTCCCAGAGGATCTAGGTTCAATTCCCAGCACACACATGGCAGCTCACAACTGTCTGTAACTCCAGTTCTAGGGGGTCTGATACCTTCACACCAATGCACATAAAATGAAGTTAAATAATTTTTTAAAATGAAAACCCCAACAATAGCATTAACCCATATGGAAAATGAACAACAGCTTAATTTTTATCAAATATTCAGTAATTTCTATTGGTTTGCCCTCAGTTCTAAA
Organism: Microtus pennsylvanicus; assembly: GCF_037038515.1. Classification (NCBI taxonomy): domain Eukaryota; kingdom Metazoa; phylum Chordata; class Mammalia; order Rodentia; family Cricetidae; genus Microtus; species Microtus pennsylvanicus. Next base: position 35,167,998 of record NC_134591.1, on the reverse strand, counting down.
ATAATTTTGAGTCCTTAGAATCAGAACCCACTCATTGATAGATTATTTCTCTTAAAGTTGCCTTTTATTCGTGGGTTCTCCTTTTTTAGCTCCTCCTCCTTTTAAAATGTCTTGCTGCTAAGTTGTTAAAGAACCAGGCGGCTTTTTCTGTGGACCGTTCACAGGCTGCAGTCTGTGAACAGCATGAGTTCCCATCATACTATTACCAGCTTCTCTCTCCTGCGGTTTCTGTATCCAATGAAGATCTTTGGTGGGAATCAGGTTTAATCGATCATTTATTTATTTATTTGTATGGTTTTGTTTTAATTGAAAAGAATACAGGAGATGGTGTTTACTCCACCAAAAGTCTGGTGTATTTGTTTCGGTTTTGTGATGTCAGTATGTACTGATGACTACATAGAGCTTCATACAGATTGTAAAATGGTGGCTGTCCAATTCTTACAACTTCCTATGTAAACTAAAATTCTTCTATGAAATGCTTCTATTGTTCTTGTTTGTTTGTTTATTTATTTATTTTTGTTTTGAGACAGAGTTCTCTGTGTAGCCTTGACTGTCCTGGAACTCCCTCTGTAGACCAGACTGGTCTTGAACTCCTGGAGATCCACCTGCCACTGTCTCCCAAGTACTGGGAACAAAGGTATGCCTGACTCACCTCTCTCTCTCTCTCTCTCTCTCTCTCTCTCTCTCTCTCTCTCTCTCTCTCTCTCTCTCTCTTCACACACACTATTTCTTTGTTCTGGTGCTTGAGATCTAATTTAGAATTTTGCCCATCTTAAGCACGTGGCTTCTCACTGAGACACGTCACCAGCTCTTTCTTATTTTCAATGAGGTCTCAGGGGTTGCTCAGGCTGATATTGAATTCCTGATCTTGGTAGCCCCTCCCGCTCAGCGTCTCAAGGGCTGGGACTAGAGACACAGCCCTTTGCACGGTTTAGAGTGTAGCTTTCGAAGACTGCTCTACTTCTTCAGAGCTGGGGGTGGGTCTTGGCAGGTTTTTAAACCCCTCAAAACAAACACCAAATGTCAGACAATTGTAGTGACTCCCTCAACGGGTTAACGTGAAGATTAAATAATGCATGCCAGATACCCTTTCCCCTGGAGCTGTCATGAAGAAAATGCCCCAAATAAATGAACTAATACCTGTAAGCCTGAAATTTACAAAAGAATAATTGTTGCAGGAGGTCCTCCCACTCCTCCAGCCTATCGCCGCTGAGATACCAGCCCCTTGGGGCGTGGTCTCTCTCCCTTTAAAAAAGCGGCCACTTCCCTCTCCTCTCTCTCTTCACTTCCTGCTCTGCCGGCGACTAGACTCCTGGTCGTGTAGAGGGCTGTTGCCTGGGACAGTGATCTGTAAGTTTTTCCCCTTTAAATAAATATCACCCAAATTGGAAAAAAAAAAAAAAGAATCTATATGGGAAGAGGAGAATAAAAGAGAGAAATTAAATATTAAAAAAAAAAAAAAGAGGGATGATGGGATAATAGATTTGTAATTGTGAGTTACTGTTGTTAGACAAATATATTGATATAGATTCTTGTATATTGATACAAAGTTAAATTGTATTGACTATTGTATGCATTCATGTTTCTACCTCTGTTTAAAACATTTTTTATGTATTGACATATATTGTATTGTATATATTTACCATATTGCAGTGTACATTTCTACCTCTGATTAAGATACTTATATAATGTTCGTGTATTGGTATATATTTACCCACTGCAATGTATATTTGTACATTGTTTATATTTGGAGGTCATTGTCCTCATTTGTTTCACAGTCGTTTATTGTCTTAATCTTTAAGTTAGATAGATATTGAGAATTATATAGACTAATAGTCATCTAATTAGACTAATCAGGTTCTTTAGATATATAGAGATTATACTCAGTATAGATAGATAATCTTCAACTTCTTCAAAGAGCTGTAGAAAATGGCCTTTAATCGAACTCAGAGTTTTGTGGTAGTGAGACACAATTGCTCCTGGCAACACCACTCTATTCCCGAGAGAATGTTGAGCACCAAAGACACTCCACCTGGAGCATTTCTTTTTGGCAGAACTGGCCTTGGGGCAAAGAAATGCCCATACCTCAACCACTGACAAAGATACAGAGCATGCATCAATGGATAAAACAGGGCTGTCTTATCCTGCCAAGACAGGGTAAGATAGTTTTTGAAAGTTGCTTGCCTTTGAAAATGGTGTGTCAGTTATGTTAGGCCTTAGCCAAAGTTGGTTGCTTCAACGCTGCTAATGTGACTTTGGGTGATTGCCTAGGTAGCTAGTTGTCTCTGTGATTTGTTGCATGTTTTGGAAGTTGTTTTACTGAACTTCCTAATTACCCAGGTAACATTATTTCCCTTCTCAGATCTTTGATGGGGTTGAAGACTATATAGATGTAGTTACTTTCTCTCATGACTTGGCCAAGTTATTTATTATACAAGACCTAAGCTAGTTAGAATAGGATATTTGTACTTATTGTATATAATTTCATAGTAGGTTTAGAACTCTCTTATTTAAACAGAAGGGGGAGGTGTTGCAGGAGGTCCTCCCACTCCTCCAGCCTATCGCCGCTGAGATACCAGCCCCTTGGGGCGTGGTCTCTCTCCCTTTAAAAAAGCGGCCACTTCCCTCTCCTCTCTCTCTTCACTTCCTGCTCCGCCGGCGACTAGACTCCTGGTCGCGTAGAGGGCTGTTGCCTGGGACAGTGATCTGTAAGTTTTTCCCCTTTAAATAAATATCACCCAAATTGGTGTGGCATTGTTTGTGACTTACGCCTTCAAATAATCTGGAAAGAAGTGCCTGTTTCATAGAAGATTCTCCTCGGGATCTTTCTAAATATTGTCATCTCTCAAAACATTTAAATGCCTCACTTACCTAACCTCCATTTCTCAGAGATGGATCTCCTGAGAAATGCAGATTCCAGCTCCTTCAAATAAGGGGACATGAGCAGCTGCTGGGCTTTCTGGAGTGGACAGAAATTTCTAAGCAGACACACAGACACACATACACGTGTGCACAAACATGAACACACACACACATGATAAGGGCTGCTTTCCTTGTGAGGGAAGTGTGACTTTCCCGGATGGACCCTTCCTTTCATCCAGGGACAAGGTCCAGCCAAGGCTCATTTTTCTCCACCCGGCAGACTTCTTCTAACATGTTTTTCCTTCATCACCTGATACCTGCCCCTTTCTGTCACCTGTTTAAAGAGCTCGGTATGTGCTGGAAGCTCAGGGAATTCGCTGCACCCGAGGATCTAACATAAGAAATGAACTAGCGGAGTGAATTTGAGCCACATGGAAACATCCTAAACCCAGACAAATGGCTTAGCACTAACTTATGTGCCCTTACATAAGTCTTATGATTGCTCTGAGAGGCTTGAGAACTCACACCTAAGAGTGCTGGCTCCTGTTTCAGTTCCTAGCATCTACATCATTGCTCACAGCTGCCTGTAATTCCAGCTCCTGGGGATCCAACACTCCCCTGACACACACACTAAAAAATAATTAAGATAAATTTTTAATTGGTCTTAGCGACCCCATAACCAAGGGCACAAGGGTGTGGAGGGGAAACTTCTACAAGAGAAATAACAGCCATAATCAATAGTAGTGAAAATATCTCATACGTTTGAGGGAGGGAGGGAGGGAGGGAGAGAGAGAGAGAGAGAGAGAGAGAGAGAGAGAGAGAGAGAGAGAGAGGCAGACAGGAAGGAAGGAAGAAAGGAAAGAAGGAAGGAGAGAGGGACAAAAGAGAGAGAGAGAGAGAGAGAGAGAGAGAGAGAGAGAGAGAGAGAGAGAGAGAGAGAAAGAAAGAAAGAAGAAAGAGAAAGGCAGACAGGAAGGAAGGCAGGAAGAAGGAAAGAAAGAAAGAAAAGTGAGCTCATATGGCCATGGAAGCAGGCTGTTTGATCCCACCACCTTAAGCGGCCTCTGCAAGCGAAGTACTTTGTAGCTGAGGCTTGTTGGCTTTACGATAAGTTTCCTACTTATCAGGAAAGCTCCGTTTACAGAAAGACTTTCTGGGAAATCCTTTTATGGACTGGAGAGTAGTTTATTAGCCGTGGACTGAGGTATTTCCTTATTTTCTAAAACTAGATGGTCACCTTATTGAACAGCTAAACCTCTGCTGGCTGGTAGTTCAAGCCAGAGTGCAGGCACCAGTTGCTCCAGAACAGTATTGAAGGTGCAAAGGCCTTGGCAAGTCCCAGCAGGCAAGTGGTACCCTAAGGAGTGAGGCATCCCAGCCACAAGGGAGGGGCCGTGGTGATGTGGTCCCTAGCTGACAAGGGCAAGGAAGGCAAGAAAGCAAGTTCCAGAACACTCTCCCTAACCCACCCCACATCACAACTTAACTTCCCCAACCCCTCTGCCACCCCCTCATGGTGAAGCTGTGATTACCCTAAAAGGCTTAGTTGGAGAATTAGGACTGCGGCCTTAGGGATACCCCCGTGTTATCAGGTGTTGGACCTCAGCCAGGAGAAGCACCTGTTGTGATTCCATGTATCACTAACTGCTTAATATCCCCTGGGAGCACTGGGTCTCTTCAAAGACCACAAATAGACTATTGTTGCAAATGATACATGTCAAGCCAGGCCCAGGCTTCTGTCTGCATTTGCATAAAGAACTGAAAGTTTAGCATAGAGAATCAATCCATCATCGCGTTACCCCATGGTAAGGGGAAGGCACTTTGAAACCAAATTGTTTCAGAAAATCAGGAAATGACTAATGAATTAATTGGAAATCATTATTAAAATTAATGGAGCTTCCAGACCTTCCCTCATGAGCTCCGAAACAAGTTCCTTTTTGTTCGAATTTCAAAAGAGCGGCCCCAGAACTCGGCCCAGGGTTCCTTAGATGCCTATCTCTGTAATGAGCAGGGGGTTTGAAAATGTAGTCTGCATCTGCCGCAGACTTTATTGCTTTCCAAGATGGAAAATGTTTTAGCTATCAAAAAAAAAAAAATCACCACCATTTCTCACTGCCCAGAAGGAATTGCACAGCCAGTGAGTGACCCAGCTGGTGGCCTCAAGGGGGCTTCCTGTGGAGGTGGGGTGCACTGTGGGGACAGAAAGCACATTAAGAAAGAAGCAGTGAGGCCATTTCTGGAAGAAATGTGGCATTGTCTGCCCATGAGGGATGCTTTTGTGAAGAACACATGTTGTCATCTTATCTCCTCCATCAAGTGTAAATTTCACATGGCCAAAGTTCAGCTTTCCTGATTTACTTTTCTGCTATACATACACATACATGAACACACAATCAGTAACTGTATTTTTAAATTTTTAAAATATAAGTAAAATGCTCGTTTTAAGTTATTGTCTTTCAAGACAAGGTTTCAGTGTGTAGCCCTGGCCTCCTGAGTCCTGGGGTTAAAGGTGCGCCACTACCGCCTGGCTTAAAAACCATATTTTAAAAGTCAGTATCTTGGTAGTAAAGCAAATGCACTAATTTGATAACTTTTTACTTTAAAATAACTTTATTCTGAGCAAACAGTTTTAAGATTGCAGCAGCAGGGCTGGAGGGATGGCTCCGTGGTTAAGAGTTCTAGCTGTTGTTCTTGCAGAAGACTCAGGTTCAATTCCCAGAATGCATGTTACTTATATTTCACATCTTTGCATCATTAAACAAATATTTTACAGAATAAACGAATGTAACACATCTTCAAATAATATTTCACAACAGGCCTAGAACGCATTATTTAGCCTAGGCTACTACCAAATCCCCCATCTTCCTACTAAATCCTCCCAAGTCCCAGGCTAATAGATGTACACCACCATGCCTGGCTTCATTGATAGCTCTCACTTGATTTAAGCATTGATGTGAAGCTTGTCAAATAGTTCCTGTCTAACTGCATCATGTTGTCCATATTGGACGATTGGCATTCAGTCATAAGAATGATCCCAGCACTCTGGAGGCAGAGGCAGGCAGATCTCTGTGAGTTCGAAGCCAGCCTGGTCTACAAGAACTAGTTCCAGGACAGGCTCCAAAGCTACAGAGAAACCCTGTCTTGAAAAAATATAAATAAATGTGTCAATGCATTTATTTATATCAGCTTGGGTTTGAATTAAAATTTTATTCACTGGGCTTATGTAATCTGTCAATGTCAGTATTTTTATAAGTGTATTTTCTCATGGCCACCATGTGCTTTTCACATACATTATTTCCAAGTATTATCTCTTTCTCTGAGATAAGGTCTTCTAGGCTCAAAATGGATGTACTCCTGAAGTCAGCCTGAATACATTTCATAAACCTCAATGTTTTATAACTGTTTAATAAATACAAGGTGCTTAAAATGTATCTTGACCTTGGCCCTTACTAGTTAATCAATGGACAAATTTCATTCATTAAGGTAGACTGGTGTGGGTTACATACAGAAAGGAAAGTGAATCGGCTTAGATCCTACAGACACATCTTAGGGAGAGCATGCGTCTGACTGTAGCGGAAACAGTACGTGGCGTTACAATGCTGTAAGTGACCTTTCAATTAACAGTATTGGCGATTAAAAAATTTAATTCACTACCTCTTATTATTCAAAAGTCTGAACACTCAATATGCGAAAGCCTGAACTTAATAGGTGAAGTTTTAGAATTACTAGAAGAAGATCAATTTTAAGTCTGTTCAGATTATAGGGGTACCGCAGGATTTCTTCCGTCACCGACGAGTGTCTCTCCAAACCACACATGCTGGGACTTGAGATCCAAGATTATGGTGTTGAGAAGATCTCCAGTCAGCAGGGCTGAGCCTGGTGTTTGCCTCGGTGTACCGTGAGAAAGGCGGAGGGGTGCTCTGGTGCCCTCTGCCCTTCAGCGTCTCCTGGCCGGTGAGGACAGTGCTCCGTTCTGCCTTTCTTCCGTTTGGAACACCAGAAGGTACTTCCTTGAGCAATGACCCTGGCTACACACCAAACCTGTTGGTGTCTTCATCTTGAACTGCCCAGGCTCCGGGACTGTGAGAAACAAAAATTACCCAGTATAAGGATTTTGTCATAGCAGCATAAAGGGACTAAGACATATGCTGAAAGTACATCGGGTTTTAATTGCTACATCTTCTTGGTAGGCTGCTATTACATTGATTATTGTCTTAGTTCACTTTGTGGTTTATAAAACTACTATGCACTGGGGAATTAATCTACAGAGAACAGAAATTTACTCAGGACAGCCCAAAGGCCAGGCAGTCCAAGACCACGCCCCCAACGGGAACTGACAAGGGCCTTCTAGCTGCACCCCCAGGTGATGGGAGGCAGAAAGAGCAAGCTGGCTGGCTGGATGCTGCAGGGGTCCATGAAGGAGGAGCCTCCCACCCTCGCCGCCCCTTAAATACCCACCTCTTCAGTCTATCACATAGGAATCATTCAGATTTGGTAGTTGGCGAGGGGGACACGTTCAAAGCAGAACAACCCTCTCAGAAGTATCAACTTTGCCCCTAAAGCTTCCTTATCTATTGCAATCTTTGTACATCAGCTTGATTTTCGTCGGGCTATTTGTATTCGATCTTTTCTCAACCTTCTGTGATCAATATATGTTGTTGTGATTCTGCATATTCCTATGAGTAACATAGGACTAGAAATTTTGTTCTTAAAATTGAATATGAAGTTTTCTTTTAATAATTTTGTTTAATCATTTACATTTATTTTAAACCATTTGAACTTGTTTATAATATTTTGTTTGGCTTTTCTATTAATCCTTCTGTTTACTTTTCTAAATTTCTTGAATTCATCATTTGTGCCTCTTTCTCGGAATCTGGGCCCACTCTCTTGGTAGAAGGCTTTAATTTGATCTGGAGAGACAGCTCAGCAGTTAGGACAGGTTGCTGCTCTTCCAGAGGGCAGCACCCACACTAGGTGGGTCACAACTACTTTTAACTCCAGCTCCAGAGGGTCTGATACCTTCTGGCCTCTGAGGGCACCCAGATGCATCTACATAATAAAATTTTCTGTTTAAAAACACTTTGATAATAATTTCTTATAATCCTGTTAAGTTATATAGGGTCTTTAATTTTATTTCTGCTTTTATTACTATATGTCTTTTCTATTTTTTTTTTTTTTTTGATTTTCGAGACAGGGTTTCTCCGTAGCTTTTGGTTCCTGTCCTGGAACTAGCTCTTGTAGACCAGGCTGGCCTCGAACTCACGGAGATCCACCTGCCTCTGCCTCCCGAGTGCTGGGATTAAAGGCGTGCACCACCACTGCCCGGCTGTCTTTTCTATTTTTATCTTTCAACATAGTCAAAGGTGTAGTCAGATTTTTCGTTGGGCCACTAGCTCACAAATAACAACATGGATACTTATTATTAATTATGAAAACTTAGCCTATAGCTTAGGCTTATTCCTAATTAGCTCTTAAATTAACCTGTTTACATTAATCTACATTCTACTTATGGTGTTACTTCTTTTACATCATGCACCTCCTGTTTCCTCCCTATGTCTCCTTCTATCTTCCTCGCATGCCTAGATTCCTCCTCCTTCCTTTCTCTCTGCCTGGAAGTTCTGCCTATACCTCCTGCCTAGCTATTGGCCATTTAGCTTTTTATTACACCAATCACAGCAATACACCTTCACATAGTGTACAAATAGTCCACAGCATAAAAGTTTATAAACTGTATTAGTCCTATCAAAAAATCAGCTTTTGCTTCATTAATTTTCCTTATTAGTTCCTCCTTCTTGTATTAATTTCTCCCCAATAATTAGTTTTTACCCCTACTTTTAGTGGGTAGAATTCTGCAAGCCACAGGAAGGTAAGTCTTCCTGCCTCAGTTAGCCTAATCCACATAATCCTTCACAGGCATGCCAAGGCTAACCTAATTGAAAACTCCCGCCCAGGTGTGCCCTGAGGTTTGCTAGCTAGGAACCAGGATCCCAACAAGCAATCAGTATTAAGCACTATTTGTCTGAAACACAGAGAGGAGCCTTAGGTAATACAATTTTTCAAAAAAGTTAAGTCATTCCTGGCAAAGTTTCAAATCAGCAAAGTATTCTCTTTATTTTCATGGTGTTACATTCTTGGAAAATTCATGTGCTAAAATCACACAGGGCCAATGAGATGGATCAACAGATAAAGGCTGCCCAAGCCTGAGGACCTGGGTTCAATCCTTAGGACCCACACGGTGCAAAGAGAGAACTAACTCCTGCAAGTTGTCCTCTAACCACTACATACATACCAAGATGTGCACACACACACACACACACACACACACACACACACACACTGAGAGAGATTAAAAATGGATTTTGAGCTACACAAAATGACTACTTTATGTTCCTAACATTTTACGCACACAAAAGGGTTTTCATTGATATTCAGTATCGTAAAAGTGAAAGTTTACCAGGCATGGTGCTGCACATGTGTACTCCCACCGTGTTGTGAGCCAGCCTGGGTGTTCTAATTCAGCCTCAGCTACGCAGAAAGATGCTGACTCAACAATCAAGTTCCTGCTCCAGCCTTTAAGCTCAATGAGCCAATGAAGCAACCTAGTTCATTTATATACAAATAAAACCAATTCCCGTAAAAACTACATCACTTCTGTTTTCCCTTTCGCCGATGCTCTGTGAGGTTTAACTAACAATATTTTCTTAAACAATTAATTCTATTCAACTATCATGGGTAATTAAATTCCTTAAAGATGTAAATCATCTCAAATTCAATACTTTTTTTTCTATAACGCTTATTGTATAACTGCAAGACTGATATCCTCATTGGGTTCATCAAACATTTATTTTGGGAGTGAAGAGCCTTGAAATAGGGTCTCCAGTAGTCCAGGCTGGCTTCAGACCTGCCGACATAGCTAAGGGTATCTTTGTGCTTCTGACCCCTCTGCTTCCAGCTCCCAAGTGTTTGAATTACTGGTGTGTCCACCATGTCCTCATGCTAACAGAATGTCCTCAACATGTACACTCTAGTTACAGAGGTCCACTCCTGTAAACACCTAAGCACATTCCAAGATTTAAGGCAGCCACTTTTTTTTTAAAGATTTATTTCTTTATTGTGTATACAACATTCTGCTTCCATGTGTGTCCACGTGCTAGAAGAGGGCACCAGATCTCATTACAGATGGTTGTGAGCCACCATGTGGTTGCTGGGAATTGAACTCACGACCTCTGGAAGAGCAGCCAGTGCTCTTAACCACTGAGCCATCTCTCCAGCCCAGCAGCCACTTTTTTTAAAGTATGCATTGGTGTTTTGCCATGGGTGTCCCATACCCTGGAACTGGAGTTACAGACAGCTGTGAGCTGCCATGTGGGTGATGGGAATTGAACCTGGTCCTCTGGAAGAATAGCTGAACCATTGTAGTGGCATTTCACTTGTATTTTAATAAAGAAAGTTTGCCTGGGGATTGGGAAAGTAAAACAGCCACACTGGCCAGCCTTACAGACCAGCCAGCAATAACATAAATCTTTAATCCCAGTAGCCACACTAGTTGCCATAGAAACCGGTGGTGCATGTCTTTAATCCCAGTGGTGCACACCTCTAATCCCAGCCCTAGAGAGGATTATAAAATGGAAAAGAGACAACTCTCAGACATAGTCTCATTCTGAGATTCCTGGAGGCAGGATCGCCATTTCAGACTGAGGTGGAGGTAAGAGTCAGTGACTGGCTGCTTTGCTTTTCAGATCTCCAGGTTGAACCCCAATTCCTCTCTCTGAGTTTTACTAATTGTGCTTCAAACCATCTCTCCAGCCCGTAGGCAGTCCCTTTTTAAATTACACAAGAATTGAGGAACTGGAGAGATGGCATCAGATCCTCTGGTACCATAGGCCACTCAGCTGCCCCATGTGGGTGATCACAACCAAACCCAGGTCTTCTGGCAAGTGCTCTTGACCAATGAGGGAGCCATCCTTCCAGACCCAAACACCAAGTAATTAAATCAAACATTTTAAATAATAAGTGTACATATTTTTCATGATTAATTAAACACTTGGTCCTAAACATCACAGAGAAACACTAATCCATGGGTTTAATTTAGTGATCATCTCTGTACTTTATCATTATTAACTTCGCTAAATAGTAAAATCATTTCCCTAGCTGCAGGGAGCCAGTGTCCCATTTGATGCTGTTGAAGGTCTCAGCCTGTGACTGATACAAAATTCAAGTCCGAAGTTACAGTTTCTGCCCGAGACTCAGTACTTCCAGATTGATGCTGTTGAGACGCAAACTCACTTCCCTAACTCTATCTTAAGGTCATGAAATGACCAGCATTTGTTTGACCTGGACTGAGTCACCAAAGCAAAATCTCCTTCAGCTCAGTCAAGTTTGGAAATCTTGGCCAGGGGTTGTAGTGCCCGCCTTTAGTCCCAGTACGCAGGAGGCAGAGGCAGGCCGCTTTGGAAATCTTCACTGTCACCTCTTTCAGGATCCTTTTACCCAGTAGGATCCCACACTCCATGCACTTTAATTCTTTTCCTCTCTCACCGACTATTTCTATAAACATTTTATTAACACAGCGTACCCACTGAGCTCTAGAATGCTGCACAATTGCTCCTGGAGTAACTGTCACCTTGAGGGAGTCATAGGAAGGGCCCCCAGCCCTCTTATAGCCCAGGCACTGCTCTCCTAGGCCCTGGGAAAGTCGAATAAAAGCAAGCACAGCAGAGCCCAACTATATCCAGCTCCCTTCTAGTGGGACAATGACACTCCACTCTATGTCTGGAGCCCATTATGAATGAGGGGCTAGGTTCCTGGGAACTGTGGCTGGCCCCAGGGTCCCCAAAAGGCAATACTGTAGTAATAGGGAGCGCGGAGGCGGGGCTCCCCAACACCCCAAGCCGCCTGCCCGGCTAGCTTTACCCGAAATAATTACACAGACACTGTATTCATTTAAACACTGCTCTGGCCCTTAGCTCTAGCCCTTACTGGCTAATTCTCACATATTAATTTAGCCCATTTCTAATCATCTGTGTAGCGCCCCTAGGTGCGCTTACCGGGAAGATTCTAGCCTAAGTCCATCCTGGGTCGGAGCTTCATAGGATGCGTCTTCCCTGGAGCAGGTAGCATGGCGTCTCTCCTGCGTCTGCTCCGGAGAGCAGAGCTGTGGAGTCTGACCTCACTTCCTCTTCCTCCTGGCATTCTGTTCTGTCTACTCCTCCCACCTATCTTCTAACCAATGAAATGGGCCGAGGCAGTTCCTTTATTGCTTAGCCAATGAAATCAACAGATTGATATATGACACTCCCACATCACTTCCCCTTTTTCTGTTTAAACAAAAAAAGGAAGGCTTTAACCTTAACATAGCAAAATTACATATAACAAAACAGTTATCAAATAAAAGTTACATCAGAAACATTTATACATATAACAAAATTGACCGTAAATCTCTATCAATGCAAATTATTCATACCTATATCATTTCCCCCTTTAAATGTAAAAGAACATTTATAAATAATATTTTGGGAACATGGGCGCAGTTTTTTCTCTCCAAACTGCTTCCTGCTGGATGGGGGCGTCGTTAATTAGGTCTTTCATGGTATAACCTGTGTGCTAGTTTCATCTCAGTTGGCAGTTGAGCAAAGCAATTTTCTGAAGATGTTCACAGCAAACCTTCAGGAGGACGTGGTCCATCATACCAAATCGAAATTGAAGAAATGAACAGGGTCTCATCCTCTGTGAAAACAAAAGAAGACTCTCTCCAAAGCATCATATCCTTAGACCCAAATTCTGAAATCGTAATACTCTTATATCCATTCTGGTTTAGCTTGGCAGCCCATGTAATGAAATGTCTCTCTGTACTTAGCTCCTTCACAGTCAAAAATTTTAAAGAAAACACAATGTACATAATCCAGACTCTCTGTGAATTTTCCATCTTTACGCGGCTTATTTTTATTTATCTCTATAACTATCTGTACTCTGTCTCTTTAAAGACTTTACTTTTACTTTTTTCTTTTTAAACCATTAACTTTATTCTCTATATTCCTTTTCTTCTCTCTCTCAAGCCTACGTACATTCATCCAACAGTGTGACTCGTTTAGTGGTCTGAATCTGTCCTATTGTGAATCTGCAATTTTTTACTATCCAGGAGCACTTTAGATTTGTGCCTTTAAATCACTAGGCTCTTAAGAATCTAAGCTGTGACATTCCTAAGTTAACTTTTTGCTTTTTGAGCGTATATCTGTAGACCAGGCTGTCTTTGAACTCTCAGAGATCCGCTTGTCTCTGCCTCCCAGGCATTGGGATTAAAGGCGTACACTACTATACCTTGAACTCACAGAGATCTGTTTGTCTCTGCCTTCTAGGCACTGGGATTAAAGGCATGTGCTACCACACCTTGAAGTCACAGAGGTTTACTTAAGAATTTTAACTTTTAGTCTGCATATATTTTTAACACACTTTAAACCATTCAGAAATTTTTTGTCTTTGAATCTCTCTTTACTGTATATCTCTCTTTTTTTGACCACAAGAGCCTTTAATTTGCCAAGCAATATCAGTAGGACTAAAGGCGTGGCTTTGCCAGCTAGATGTAGCCCATTCCTTAGCTTTCCAGCCTCATGGCGGAAATACAGGCTGCAGCCATGTTTATAGCATTTCAAGGTCCCTGCCAGCCAGCGAGCTACAACAGACAACACTCAAGTCCTCTCTAGGTAGCCGGCCCTCCTGCCTCAAACAGTCAGAGTTTGCCCTGGCAGGATGGCCCAGAAAGCCGGCATTTTAAAACAACACAGGTTTGTTCCTGCTGCTGAGTCAGGAAAATTTCAAAATGGAGGACGTACCATTTTGTGCTAGCTCCATCACCAGGTAGGAGCGGCACTCAGCACTTTAATTCTGAGACTGAGCGTGCAGCACAGAAATTCTTTTCATCCAAGTAACATCCAAATCTGACACGCAGAGCACTGCGCAGTCTGAAAACACGTCTCTGTATGGCGGCAGGAATCCGCCATGCTCTTCCACCTGTCTCAGCCTGATTCTGCCTTCTGCCCAGGAGCAGGCGGGGAGCTCTGAGTCATCGTCAAGGTCTCAGAGCACTCTCCTTCCGATCCCAAGCGGGAACACAAACATAAAGCCAGAGTTTGCACTGGTGGCACAGCCCCAGGAAGCAGCGCTTTAAAATAACGCAGCTTTTTTTCTTCTACGGCTGAAAACCGAAAAGCATGTGTTCAGCTTTTCGTCAACACCGTTTAAGTGTTTCGTGGCAGGACCTCTTAATGAGCTGCATGCAGGCTTTGCAGCTAAAGCTGAGTCAGGAAGCCTCTCTTAGATGAGGCGCTTGCTTGCCTCTAGCAAGCAGAGTAGACCCGAGAAATTGTCACAATCAAGAAAACATGCTTTACTCTATTCTTTTCCAAGCTTTCTCAGGCTTTTTGTGGACTCAGTTAGCCACACGTCTGGGCGTCATTTGTAGTAATAGGGAGCGCGGAGGCGGGGCTCCCCAACACCCCAAGCCGCCTGCCCAGCTAGCTTTACCCGAAATAATTACACAGACACTGTATTCATTTAAACACTGCTCTGGCCCTTAGCTCTAGCCCTTACTGGCTAATTCTCACATATTAATTTAGCCCATTTCTAATCATCTGTGTAGCGCCCCTAGGTGCGCTTACCGGGAAGATTCTAGCCTAAGTCCATCCTGGGTCGGAGCTTCATAGCGTGCGTCTTCCCTGGAGCAGGTAGCATGGCGTCTCTCCTGCGTCTGCTCCGGAGAGCAGAGCTGTGGAGTCTGACCTCACTTCCTCTTCCTCCTGGCATTCTGTTCTGTCTACTCCTCCCACCTATCTTCTAACCAATGAAATGGGCCGAGGCAGTTCCTTTATTGCTTAGCCAATGAAATCAACAGATTGATATATGACACTCCCACATCACAATACTGAGGCGGTAACCAGACTTTCCCGGGACTTGTCATGAGCCTTGCTTATCTCTCACAGACTCTAGCCACTCCCCAGCATTGGTGGTGATAATCTCACGAACAGTCAATCTTCTGCCCTTGGCCTACATCCCACTGTCCTTAACTGTTGGTCTGTGTTCTAAAGGAGTTTTATATTCCTGTCTAGCTACGTCGACACATCAGTCCCAGCATGATGTGAGATAAATGTTTGGGGGAAAGTTTGTGGGAAATTCTTATGGACCCAAGTAGCTGGCTACCTTGGTTCTTGTCTCTCTGGCTGCTGCCTCCTTACAATATCCTTAGCCTAAAGGAAGCCTACACCAGGTGTCTGGAGACAGTCCATCTGGAAATGCCTGCTTGAGATTGCTCAGTGGGAGTGCAACGTTTTCTATGCTCTTCTGAAAATATCCTGGGTTTTAAATCAACACTAAACAAAACTCCAGGGGTGGGGTCTGTCATCTTTTCATGTTTCTCTTACCATTGCTTTAAAACTAAAGTGTGATTCTCTATCGTTCATGCTTTAAGTCTCAATAAACCTCAATAACTGAAAAGATTTTGTGAAGAAGGACAAATAAGAGGACTGTGATTTTGACACTGGAAAACACTGTAACTGCATTTTCAATTTCTATTTCAGTCAGTGAGAGCCTAAGAGTGACACAGTCTTCTCGTCCCCCGTGTGAGGCAGGACCTGATTTAGGGACACAGGGCAGAAAATTCTCAAATCCCAGCAGTTTAGGAATCAGGGGTGTCTATTAGAGTTCATTAATTTACATTATTTTAAATTTTAATTTATGTATGTCATTGTGAATTTATGTAGTGTGTGTGAGTGTGTGTGTGTGGTCAGAGACCAAAAGAGGGTGTGTCAGATCTCCTGGACCTGCAGTTACAGCCTGCTTGCCATGGGTACTGGGAACTGAATTCTGTTCTTAACTACTGAGCCATCCTCCAGCACTGGTGTCTTAGGGTTACTGTTGTTGTGATGAAATACTATGGCTAAAGCAACTTGGGGAAGAAAGGGTTTAATTTGGCTTACACATCCTGAATCACAGTCTGCTGAGGAGCCCAAGGGTGGAACTCAGAGCAGGAACTTGGAGGCATGAGTAGAGGTGGGGTGACGAAAACAGGAGAATTCTGGAAAGAGGAAAGGTCAGTCTGTAGTCGTCACCTAGATGCAGAGGAAGCGAGATGAGAATGCCTCACTGATAGAAGGTACCAAGCCATGTGGCAAACATAGACAAGAATAATGGGTTAATTTAAGATGTAAGAAAGAGTTAATAAGAAGCCTGAGCTAATAGGCCAACCAGTTTATGGTTAATGTAGACCTCTGTGTGTTTCTTTGGGACTGAATGACTGTGGGACTGGGCAGGACAGAAACCTCTGTCAACACTGTTTTCTTTTGCCTGCTTGCCCTGGCTGGGACTTCTGGAACACTCTTTAGTTACACTTTATTCTTTCTAGGCCTTAGAAGGACTTCAGTCCTTCCTGGCTCAGTATCTTAGCTGTTGGTTGGTCACATATGGATTCCATTATATCCGATTTATCCTTTCTCTTTTCTTTGTTCATTTTTTGAGATACAGTGTCATTCAGTAGCTCAGATAGACCAAGCTGGCCTCAACCTCACCATCCTCCTCTCTCAGCATCCTTAGTGTTAGGATGACAAGCATGGTCACTACACTGGTAAGGTGTTTCTTCTTGTATCTAATGTGTTCACATTTTAGTGATGAAAGGATGTTGAATTTTATCTAATGCCATTTCTGCATCCATCAAGGTAACCACATGGCTTCTCTTCTCTATTTATTCAGCTGGTGTGTGGCATCCTAAATAAAGCTCTTATTCAAAGATCCCAGACAGCAAAAAGCCGTGGGTTCAAAAATCACAAAATATGCCTGTCTCACCTTCCTTTTTTAAAGGTTTATTTTACTTTTAATTATATGTATGGGGTGGAGTGGGTATATGCCCATGAATGTAGGTGGGCATGGAGGCCAGAGGCAGTGGGTCCACTGGAACTGAAGTCACAGGTGTTTGTGAGCTACCCAACTTGCATGCTTGGGTCCTCTGCAAAAGCAGTGCATGTTCTGAATCACTGAGCCATCTCTCCCAGGTCACACCCCACCCAGTCACTTACTTATATGTAGTTGTCGGCTAAGAGTGTTTAACCCTTTGAAGTGAGGATAAAACTATGTATGTCTGTGAGAACCTAACCACAAAAGGCATAGTTTGTTTCAGGTTGTGAAATGTTTGCGAAATAGGTATTTGTGACCATGAATTCCCCGGGGGTATAATTGGTGCCCCCGAAGTGTACACTTTTAAATGGTTTAGAGAATTTCCCATCATGCAGGCTTGCCCTATTTTTGTGTGTCCTTCTCCCAAACTTATGGGCAAAGTAAGTAAGAGAACTCACAGGAAGGATAAAAATGAAGAGGGGTGAAAGGCTGTGGTTGGGAGGCAGTCAGCACACTTGGCAGGAATGCCTTGGATCCTGTAACCAGAACCCTCTGTGGTCTCTTGACCACAGGCAGACCTTGCAAAAGAAAAAAAAAAGCCGGACATGCAGAATTAGCAAGGAGAAGGGAGGAGGCTCTCAGGGCTTCAGGCAGATGAATAGTGCTTATGCTTCTAACCCTCATAAAGCCGATGAATGGAGCTGGGTGAGACCCAGCTCCCTCCATCTGGTCAGTGGTTGTTGTACTCAGCCACTTAGTGAGTATCTCTGGGCAGTCATTAGGGGTGGAAGGAATATTTTATGTGTAGCCTTCAGATAAAAGGTCAAGTTTCACTTCCCTGATGCCGCAGCTTGGCCAATGAAAAGACTGATGTGCACCGTGTCAGCAAGTGCAATTCCTTCCCCACCTCCCCTCCCACCCCGCCTCCCCTGGACAGCCGTTCACCCTGCCACTGCAAAGGCCAGACCTGCTGCCTGAGCTAGACTTGTATTGGGTGAGGAATGAACTTTGCGTGGTGCCATTGCAATATTGCAGCAGCAGTCAGTCCCTAGCCTAGCCTGTCTGGTCACAGGTGAGTGGCCTGGGCTTAGAACTTCAACCTGGATATTAAAGTTGGGGTTAGGAAGCAGTTTCAGTGTTGAGTAGTTACTTTCTTATCATGTGATGTTGGACAAAGTAAAGGACTTCTCCTGGGCCTTCCCAGTATTTTATTTCTTACATTATAAGATGCAGGCAATAGTAGGACTTAGATCATAGGGTTTATGATAATTAAACTGACTCTGTTGCCCGACTCTAGTCAGGGGACGATGATGGTGGCAATGACCTTATTAATTCTCCTGATGACTCCTGGTAAGCCGTGTTGGTTTTGTCAGGTGAGGTTTTGAAGTTGTCACTGCAGATGGCCTTCCTGAGCCACGTGAGCAAGGAGAATGCTTCCCTCTGCATGCAGCTCACCAGTCCAGCAGGGCACACTCAGTGCTGCTGGAGGCTGCCTTACCCCTGTGCCCAGGCCACCTAACTCCTCTTCCTGCTCTCTGAACGGCTCTTTCTCTTTTTCAGTTTCTCTGAAGACAGAACCCCCAGAAGCACAGACTAAGCCCCATCCCTCAGCTGGAGACTGGGCATGCTTTTATACCATAAACACAGGCTAAGACTCCATTTAGCCTTGAGGTCCCTTTGACTCCCTGCTGGACTTGACATACCCACGGGTCTGCCCAAACCAAATAGTGGATTTAAATCACTGGGGATGGGGAGCTATTGATAGATAGGGTAGACATATCCAAAAGGGAGAAAGTGAGGGGTATCAACCACCAGCCTTCCATTTTGGTCCCTCCTTCCAGAAGCAGTCAAAACTGGTTTCAAATCAGTGGGGCTCTTTCTCTGGCTGTAAGCGCCTTGGGGAGGCTGTCTCCTGGCTGAGTGTCCTGGCTGTGACATCACAGCACACACTGCCCTCTCCCAGCACTGCCCCCTCCTTTCTGTGTTCTTGCCTGTGCCCCCCTCTCCTCTTTAAGCCCCTTTCTTCCAGAGGAATGCTTTAGTGGTTGCTATGTGACTTAGCATTTCCAGCTGTCACTCCTCTTTCCTTCCTGCCCTTGACTATTTCAGACACATTCCTGGCATTTTTGACATCTTCTTTCCTACTTGCTGGTTTCTGGTTACTTGGTATGAGTCATCCTCCCATTCCCAATTAGCTGAAGGGTGGTCATCCACCTTCACAGCTTCCTCGGTCTCCTACACCCTGAAGATTCCTAACCCACTCTTCTGGGCCTCTTCCCACTGTCCTGTGAGAATGCTCATAACTCAATCCATCAAAAAAAAAAAAAAAGAAAGAAAGAAAAAGAAAGGCCCTTAACTTCCCTTGTTGACATTCTCAGTGAGTGACGATAATGTTCAAACTTGATACTTTGGATGAACTTCAAACACATCCTTCCAGTCCTCACCCACCATCCTATGCAAGAGGAAGTGTAGACAGGGATGCAGGATGATGCGCCTCTCAGGCCTGGCTGTACCAATATAAGAACGTTTCTAAGACCCTCACCTGTTCTCCATCCCACTCTCTCTGCCCCTGGTCAGGCTCGCGCTTCCTGCTTGGGCCATGCATCCAGCTTCCTTCTCCACGGCTTCTCACTCCTCTCTGGTGACTTCATCTTTCTGGAGGATGGTCCCGGTTGCTTCATTTTCTTTCTCAGAAGCTTTTGGGTCCTCCCTGGCCTTCCAGCCCCTCCAGATCCACCCCCATCACTCTGCTGTCACTGCCTCCTTCTCTGAAGTCTCATTGGTCACCTGTGGCTCTCTGGGGAGCCTCACTCCTGCTTCTTAATGACTTCTCCTTCCTCACCTCTGAGTGCACACGGGTCCCCAGTTCCAGCACAGGTGTCCTTCCCTTCATGAGGCCTCCCCACTCCAGGCCTGCCCAGCCCCAGGCAGGTGTGGAATTACCACTTTTTCTCTGTGGTCAGCTCATTGTGTTCCTGTGGAGTCTGCATCGCCTCCCACAGTTGATCCTGCGGAGAGTGAGGGGTGCCATTCATTCCTGTCAGCAGTTCCGTGTCACGCACAGAATTCATCTTCATCAGATACACTGAAGGACTAATGAACTGAAAGTTTTATAATGTTCTGTCTACAAGCAAGGAATCACCTTGCGTGATTCTTCAAGATGTTGGTCAGTCTGAAATGCTGTCATTGGTATTTCTGACAGTCTTTCCCCATCCCGTGTACTTTCCTCCTTTCACTAGGTAGTTATGACAGTTCCCTGCATGCCAGGCTTGGGGCTGCTGGCCTTCGGGATACTCATGTTATAGAATGAAACCACTCCCATGGGACCTAGGAAGGAGACTGAAGAGGCAGGCTTTTTCCTTGACCACCAGCTTCTTGGGTCTTACAACTATGCAGCCATCAAAGACATCTTTTAGAAGATGGTGGTACAGCTTAGGATTTGGGCTTGGATAGAGTCCTTAAACTTACCCCCTTCACAGAGAGGGCTCAGACTGAACATCCCTGCCCAACCCTAGCTTCCTTCGCCCTGGATTTGCTTCTCTTCTCCAAGCACTGTTATAAGAGAACTGGATTCTCACCCTGAACCCACATTGCCACTCCCCAAGTAGATCCTTACCTTAGCTTCCACTTGCTTTGGGGTAGAACCCCAAAGCTCCATCTGAGAGTCTTTATCACGTAAGCTTGTGGGCCACAGGATCCATGGTCAGAGAGGAGTAAGGGAACTCTAGGACAACTTCCTTTCTGTATTGGTCCAGCATGACTGTCAATCATCCTTGGCCATATCAAGGGTAGGCTAAGTTAACAAACGCAGGTATCCCAAGACTGGGTAGTATTTTTGGAACAATTCAGGAGACAGAAATCCTGTAGAAGAAGGAAAATGTTCCACAAGTGCCAGAAGGTCTTACCTACCTTTGGGGTCTCTGAAGACCATTCCCAGGTCAGAGCAGTTCTTTTTCTGCCCTAGGACCAGCCCGTTTAATGAAAGCTGTAGGACCTTTGAAGGGCCGCCCTGGGTAGATTAGGCCAGTGTGTTCGCTTTTGAAGCTTCAGTGTCTGTGGTGCAAACCTGGTACTTAGCAATGACGGCTCATGTCTGTCTCTGCAAACACGACACCAGCTTCACAGCCACTTCCCACAAAAGCTTCTGCTCCTCTCTCTTCTCCACCAATAGCCGGTTTCTAACCAAACGCAGTAGCTTCGTCCTTCAGAATACACCCCACCTGGCGCTTCGTTATGCTTTTCTGTACCCCACTGACCACGGCCTACAATACTGGAAAGCCTTACTCGGCCCATATTATTCTATGTTTCTGAATTTGCCTGCTTTCTAAAGTGTATTTACAGTCTGCAAGCGAAGAATTGCCGCCCTTGATTGAGGTTTCTGTGTACACCCAGAGAGTAGCAAAAGGTGTGTCACTTCACCTCCCAGCGGAGGTAGGACAGGGGCTTTGCGTCTTGACTCGGCACCTTCTATGAAGGGGTGCCCTTTGGGGATACGGTCAGAGCCGTGGTTTTTGCCTTTTTGTGCTTTCTTTCACTGATCTCACTATGGAAACAGCCCAAGGGTTGTGCTGAAGCACCGTTCTGTGGTCCTAGGAGATTCCAGAGAACACGTGTGTGTCTGGCAAGCTTAGTCCAGACCCGAGCGCTCTGAGTTCACTATTGATGAAAGCACGGCGGATTGACTGAGGTGTCTCTAATCTGAAACGCACAGAACGGTGTTGGTGTTTGTCAGGTGATAAAAGCACTGTGTCGGGAAACAAACCTGGGTTTCCCTTCCGAGTAGCCTGCAGCCTTCGCTGCTTAAGGGCTCTTGGCGATTTTATTGGAAGTGACTATTGACAGTGGTGGGAATCAATTTGTCATCAGACACAAAGCAAGGAGGAAGCTTTAATGAAGGCCAAAGCTGCCTGTGTTGGAGCAACGCCAGGCAGATGGTAGGTTCTCAATAAATACATGGATGGATGGATGGATGGATGGATGGATGGATGGATGGATTGGAAGACACTTTGGACAGCTCCATTTTCTTAACCTTCTGGTTGTGAGCCTCGCCTTTAACACTGAGCCACCTCTCCAGCCCAGGCATCTTCATTTTCTAAATGAAACTGAGCA
This sequence comes from Microtus pennsylvanicus, assembly GCF_037038515.1. Lineage (NCBI taxonomy): Eukaryota > Metazoa > Chordata > Mammalia > Rodentia > Cricetidae > Microtus > Microtus pennsylvanicus. The sequence goes on along the minus strand of NC_134591.1, from coordinate 35,146,149 downwards.
GTCGTAACTTAGGCAACACAAATCACAACCATATTTGGCAGCATCTGAGACAGTTTCTGCAGAAATCACAGTATTTTCAAGTTATGTTACATTGTAGACAACATGAAATATAGTTTACATTTACGAGGCCTTCAAATTTTATGCCAGACATTTTGGCCACTCCAAAACAGTATTACATGAATGTGTCGTTAAACAATTCCGAGTCACTGATCTTTTAAAAATGTCTCTTTTGGTTTTAGCTTTTATGATTGTATCTCTTTTTAAAATTTATTTTGTTTTATGTGTGCTGGTGTTTTGCCTGCATGTACATCTGTGCATGTTGCTCTGGTTCGGATGTGACTTCTCCTGAGGTTCATGTGTTGGACCTCTAAGAAGTAGAAGTAGGGGTGGCGGTAAGTTCTTAGGTCATTGCAGAAGGCCCTTCGAAGGGAGAAGGTAGTTGGTGCTCATGGGAGCTCATGGGAGCCCCCAGTTAATCTTCATGGTAACTGTAACAAAAGCACAAGCGTGGTTACTCCTCAGCTTCATTGACTTCTTGTCCTGTTGTGTGACCTTCATTCCTGTACCTGTTCCCATCATGGTGATGTCATCTGCACAAAGTCCTTACCGAGACAAGCTGATGCCAGAAACAATGCCCTGGGCCTCTAGAACCCTGAGATGCAAACATTTTTTTCTTTATTTTATTAGCCTTTCTTAGGTATTTCATTAGAGGAGACAGACTAATACATGGAAATGCCTGTTTGGAATTTTACTTTACGAAATCAGTGTTCTTTGATGAAACACACACACACACATACAACCATATTGGTGGGTTTTTTTTTCCTCTTAGAGTTTGTGAGTCACCACCAGGGGGAGGGCAGTGTTGACAAAGCAGGAGACAGGGTAAGGAAGGGCAGTGCTCTGGGTAATGAATAAGAATCTGGAGAAAGGAGAGACCATCAAGACCATCATCAGTCTGGTGGAACTGGAGAAGGTTCAGGAAGCAGGATGCAATGAACTGTTTGGACCAACATCCACAGGCAGAGAAGGTACCTCTTGGGTGCTCCACGAAGGGCAACCCCACACCATATGTCAGCAGAAGCAGGGAAGCAAGGAGGGGAGAGTGCTACGTTGGACAGAGAAGGCAGCCCTCCACCTCTGCAGGACAGCTGCCCCTGTGTGTGTGCTCACTTCTCCAAGAGGAGTATGGTCAGGTAGAAATGGGGAGGAGCCTGAAAACGCTTGCAAGAGCTACTTTTGTATGCAGAGGGAAGGCGCTACAGATGAGACACTGCTGGGGGGGGGGGGTCCAGAACCCTCTGTCTGTCCTGAATGGGGTGAAATGCTCACACTGAGTTTTTCATGGGAAAAAAAATGGGAAGGTACATAATGCCAAATTAAATTTAAATTTTTCTGCACACTGCCTCTTTCAGAGTAGAAAATTTTCCTTCTCCCTCAGAATGTACAATGTTCACATCAATTTCCACACCTGGGTGAACATGTACAAGGACGGGCATGAAGGAGGAATGTTCTGGAAGAATAGTATGTTTCTCTTGGCACCCTCCCTTGCCTCCTCTGCTTATCTGGAGGAGATCAGACCCACAATACCTCCATTCAAGGCAGTCCAGGGATCTGTGGCTGTCACCTTAACAGGACAAGAGAGACTTTGCAAATGTGACTGAACAGGGCTCTTGAGTTGAGCCTGACTCTGGACTCCCCATGTGGCATTCTGTGTGGCAAGATCACCAACACCAACACCTCGGTTTCAGTCATGTAGAACAGATTTTAGGCCTTCAGACATCCAGAACTATAAGAAACTAAATCTATCATTTTTAAAAGTTTCTTTTGAGATTATAACATAATTACATCATTTCCCCTTTCCTGTTCTCCCTTCAACCCCCCTATGTACCCTACGCCGTACTCTTCTTCAAATTCACAGCCTCTTTTTCTTTAATTGTTGTTCCACGTGTGTGTGCATGTGTGTGCCTGTTCAGTCTGTATAATGTCACTTGTGTGTTTTCAGGGCTGACCATTTTGTATTGATAACCAGTTGGTGTGCTCATCCCTCTTATGCAGGGCTAGGGAAGCCACAGATCTTGGAGGAGAACCCACACTATACTAAACCAGCATCATCCCTAACTACACTCTAAAGATTTGCCCTTTTCAGTTCTCATCTCTCATCAAGGACACTTCTCTTACAGCTGTAACATGAGGGCCTGCTTGTCGGGGTTTCTGTCCTGCCCAGTTCCCACAGCCATTTAGTCCTAGAGAAAATCACACAGAGAATCTACATTAATGATAAACTGATCGGCCCATTAGCTCAGGCTTCTTGCTAACTCTTATAACTTATATCAACCCATTATTCTTATCTATGTTAGCCACTTGGCTCTGTACCTTTTTCAGCAGGGCACGTCACATCCTGCTTCTTCGGTGATCTGAGCAGGACTTGGGAGGAATGGGCTTCCTCCTCCCTAGAATTCTCCTGTTCTCATCACCCCACCTCTATTTCTTGTCTGTTTGACCCGCCTATACTTCCTGCCTGGCCAATCAGCATTTATTTAAAACATGATTTACAGAACACAGACAATAATTCTCCTGCACCATACAGCAGAGACCATTGCAGAAAACCACAACCAATCAGAATACAGGACTGTGGCTGTTAGATTATTTGAGAAGCTGCTGAGACAAGAAGGTGGAAAGAAAGAGAGACTCGGCCTCAGACAGGACCATGTATATTCACAGCAAAGGACAATCCTGTCATTCACCTGTGCAGATGGCCAAAATGCCCACAGAAAAGGATAGGATGTGGGCCCCCATAAGGGTGGAAATGACTTCTGTAGTCCAAAGGGAAAACTGGGAAGTGTGGTCTTTCAACAGGAAACTCTCAGGGGTTCCCAGTTCCCCCTGATACATCTACAACACAAGTCCTGCACCTAAGGCTCAGGGATTGTTTCTGAAGAGGGAACAGGGAGAAGAAAGGCTGCAAGAGCCAGGGGACCAGGAAGTTTGGTGTGAGACTGTGTCCCTAGAAATGTCAGAAACTGCGCCGTGAAGTCTCAGCAACACGACTTTCTGACCATCACCTGAGCAAGGATGCCAGCAATAGACATGCTAATGTGAATGAGAGAAATCTGCCATATTTTTAAGCACTAAGATTGCTCCGATTTGTTACAGCACACACAGGAAACCCACGAGCCATGCCTCCTCTCTCTCTTGCATTCTCATGCCCTTTTACTTAGAACTCTCCAATGGGGCTTTCTGTGATAACCTGAACACCCTCCGTCTGCAGTGGACATGAGTTCTGTGTGGCCAGAGAGACACTGAGCATGGTGGTGGCTGTACCTAAGGCGCTAATTGTCAATTTTATAACATTTTAATTAATTCCGATTTTAGTTGCCACATTTGTCTGTTGGCTACATCACGGGACAATTGTATGAATATCACTACAATAAATATAAAGAAAGGTTGGGGGACGGGGAATCGGTGGTAGAGTGCTTGCCTAACGCGTGGAAGACACTGGGTTCTATTCCTAGCTCCAGGGTAGATGGAACCCAAAACCAAACTTTAAAAAAAAAAAAAGGAAAAAAAGCAGAAAACTGAAATAAAGATGCCATTAAGTATGCAGACCGGCTGTCACAGTCCATTTTATTTAGGATCATCAGAATGAAGTAGATATGAAAATAAGTCTTGCTTTTAACCAAACAGTAGGAGTCCAGCATTCTTACCTTCAGTGTGTAATTGTGGGGACAAGGACAAAAGCCACTGTGCGCAGAGTATCAGCACAACTTGTGAAGTAGGCTTTCTTTGTCCTGGGTCACAAGTGAGGAAGAAGAGGACCGGGGAGACTTGTCCAAGCTCCCAGGTGCTAAGGTACAGAGAGGCATTTGGAGCAGTTCTGAGGCCAGGGCTCTGATTCAGAACCTCTGAGCTTCCTCATGGTCCTGAGTGTCATCTCCCGCTCCTTGGACCAGGTGTGTGGGGGTCCTGGTCCTCACACTGTCTCCCCTCCAGGCCAAGGACTAAGATAGGGAGGGAACAGCTATGAACCGGGAGGGAAGCTTCCAGAAGACCAGCAGTGCCGGCACCCTGGAAGGATTCTGCACTCTCTGCGATACTGAAAAGGCTTTAAACTTTCCACTTAAGCATCGCAGAAGGCCAGTGCTGCCCCATCACGGAAAAACCAATATCGGTTTGGAAAGGTTATCGCTGTTCTTCCAATTCCAGTCAACATTAAAAATGCAGATACTTGCTATTTAAATCCAGCCACCAGCTGGGAGTATACAGGACAAGCTAAACCACAGTGAGCTGCCATCTCCCACTCTGGCTCAGCAGGAAGGAGGTAAAGGACACCCAGAAGGGCCTGTGTCACACTAAAGTGCCGGTGCCACCTCCAGTCCTGGACAGGCCAGGTCCTCAGAGGTCCATGGGAGTTCCAGTCAATGAACCAGACATCCATTCATTAGGTCAGGGACCTGCTGGCTTCCCTATCCTTGTGTTTTTGTGCTTAGCGCAGTAGCGGCTTCAGCGTCTGCAATCAGGGAATGTAGCGGCATAGATGGATTACTTCTTTCACCGTCTTTTTAGGGATATTTCTTCATGTCCCAGCCACAGTGCTAAAAAGGGTTCAAACTGATGTCAGAGTGAGCCATTTGAGGAAATCAATCCTGAGTAATTTACAGCTAAAGAGGATGGAAAATTCAAACAAACAGTAACACAAAGAGATACTGAGTTAACCTCTTCGTAACGATGGCTTCCAGAGATCTCTCAGCGGTGCCTGGAAATGTGCCTGCTAGAGAAGGCTGGTGAGGTCAGCAAGGAAAGTGGAAGAGGTGATAGGAGCTGTTCCCAGAGTGGCCCCGGTGTCCACCCCCTCCATCCACACTGAGCTCCATGAGGGCTGGGTTGGGTCTTATTCAGTACTGCGTCAAATGCCTTACTTGGAGCCTGACAAATGACAGTAAATCACACATGCTTAGTAAGTGGGAGGGTAGATACATGACACTAGGAACTCATAACTATAAACAAGACCGAGAATTTAACATGGGCTGGAACCGAAGTTCCAACGAGTGCGGTGGTAAAGAGCTTGCCTAGCCGGTGCAAGGGCCTGGGTTCCATGTGTGGCGGCTTTAAAAAGCGTTCAGGTTCAATGTGTGGACAGGGCTCACCTGGCATGGAGACATGCGCTTGCTGTGTCCTCACCCTGTCTCCTGAGTGATGAGATTGCAGGCGTGCACCACCACCACCCAACAAGTGTTCAGATTTTCACAAACAAATCTTAGGAGGACAAGAACAGAGGAAGTAGCTGTGGGGAGCGGTGTTACCAGAGGGAAGCGACCACAAGGAGGGTTGAAATGCCCCAGTCAGAGGTTTCAAAGAGTGGCTCGCATAATGTGGAGCAGAGTCCCACTAGGCCTGTGCTGGGGCTGGACCTGCTAAGGTCTATTCACTTAACATTAGAAAAGCTGTCCACTGGCTGCCCACTGCCACGGGGGAAGGCTGTGGCTGCCAGTGTTGCAACGCTCGGCTGGGATAATGGTAACAGAAAGAAAACAAACAAGAAGTGTCGGGGGCCAGCCTGGGTGAGGCTCACATGTTCTATGGTAGGGGTGTGAGGATTCAAAATAGTAGGCAGGAGAAACAGAGATGTGAAAGAAAAGGAAGAGAGACACAGACTAGAACCAGGAGGGCAATCCAGTGCATACTGAATTCGCCCACGTTTATTTTCCATATGCTTATATACCCCAATCCAAAAAGGGGGGGGGAGAGAAGGCAAAAGACTGCTTTAACATGATACAAAGGACAAACAGAGCAATTACTTCTTAATGCTTGAAGCATCAAGCAACTATATGCTGAGTTAAGTATTTTATTGTTTAAGCAAGACATGCAATGATCACAGCTTAGGCCAAGCATCCTGTAGGCAGCTATTCCCTGGGTCAAACTTCCTGTCATCTCCTTGAAGGAGTAGGAATAGGCTTGAACTTTCTGACCTTTGATCAAGGTGGAGTGGACCCTCTTCTGTGGACTCCCAAAAAGAAGCCCACAGAAAGTAGACAAGAAGGAGCAAGGATGGTCATGGAGCTCTCTGAGCATGCCCACAGCTAAGGTTCTGAAGGAGTCAACTAGCTGAGCAGCAGTATGGTTTGCCCAAATGCAACTGCAGGGCCAGGACAGAGAGTTTCAGAGATGCATCTTCCCATCAGTGCTGTTGCAGCGTGGCCTCGGTAATCTCATACAAACGGGAAATAGAGAATTTAAAAAACCAAGCCAATCTGCCTTATATGTTGAAGTGGAAGAGACATAGTTTGAAGTTAGGTCTATCTGCTCTAAATGGCAAAGTTATTCCAGCTTTCCATCCATTTAAAATTATCAGGGTGTCAGGCAACTGGGTAGGTTGGCATCTGGAAAAAGACAGGACAGGAGGATGAGGTCGCTGTTATGGTAAAAATAAAAGGGTGCCGTTCCCTGAGGGGCACAGTGGCAGAAATGTTGTGGGTCCCCTAGAAGAGGCAGGCAGCGGGCAGTGGGCCATGAGATCATGGCGGGCCACAAAGGCAGCCGGGTCCCAGGTAGGAACCCCCGAATGGCCCACAGACCATGAGGGCTAGCGGATCCTAGACATGGAGCAGCATGGTGGGTGAGAGACCAAGACAGGTAGGCACACCATGCAGAGGAAGTGGGTATTTATTTAGTGGGTTATGGAGGGGTAAGGGAAAAGGGGAGTAGAGATGCAGGAAGGGCAGAGAGGGAGGGGAGGAGAAGTGGGGAGAAGGGAGCAAGGCAGAAGCTGCCTCTTCGGGAGAGAGATGGAAGCAGACAGGATGTAGGGGGAGGGAGTGGGCGGGGACAGGACAGACCATTACAGTGGCCCCACCCAAAAGAGCCAGGGAATAGCTATGGGGATATTCACTGCGTGCCCACCAGCTGTGGCCACTCTGTTGTGGGTAATATCTCTGTCACTGATTGTGCTGGCTCCCCAGACAATGATTTTCTTACCAATAATGTTGAAAAAGCTGTCCAACAAACTCCTAACCATCCCTGTAAAAGTCATTAAATTACAGACGGTTGTGAGCTGCCATCCAGGGCCTAGGGATGGACCCCAGATCCTCTGGAAAAGCAGCTGGTGTTATTAACCACTGAGCCATCTCTCCATCCCTGTTCAGATGTTTTTGAAGCCGTTGAAAACTCAATAGAAAGAAAAAAACTCTAGTTTAGTCCTTCTGTTCTTTCCTCTCCCAATGCATTCATCACACTCCAGCTAGACGCAAGCATAGCCATGCAGAGTCCTAAAACTTCCTACAGGCCTCCCATTGGCTCATAGGAAAAGACTCCATGTCTTCCAGCATCATTCCCCTGCCACTTGGGGCCTGGGAACCTGGGGTTTCTACTTTCTTCTGCCCATGTAGTAATAAGGGCGGCGGGGCTGCGTCCCCAACACCCCAGCCGCCTGCTCTGCTAGCTTATGCCCGAAATAACAACACACAAACTGTATTCATTTAATCACTGCTTGGCCCTTTAGCTCTAGCTCTTACTGGCTAATTCTGATATCCCAATCAACCCATCTCTAATAATCTGTGTGCACCGGTCTTACCGGGAAAGACTCAGCATGTCTGACCTGGCGGCTTGTTTCATCGCGTGTGTCTGCCCAGGAGCGGGGCATGGCGTCTCTGCTGAGGCATCTGCTCCTGAGAGGAGAGCTGTCGAGTCTGAGCTCACTTCCTCTTCCTCCCAGCGTTCTGTTCTGTTTACTCCTCCCACCTATCTTCTAACCAATGAGGACCAAGCAGTTTCTTTTTATTTAACCAATGACCTTCCTCCATCATGCCCACTTCCTTCTGCTCCTCTCTCCAGCTCCCGGACCCCTTCCGGTGCCCTGTCCCCCAACTCAGCAGTTCTTTGCAGTCTGCTATGTACGGATGAGGCTTCCTCTACCCGAGATCCTCCCTCTGCCCATTTAGGCCCCAATCCTCATCATCATCTTTTTAGTCTCAGCTGCTGAGGCACTGTCCTTGGGAAGTTACTGTCAGGGTAGCTGGATGGGGATGTACCCAGAACAGTTGGTTTTCAGTGACGGCCACATCCACTGATCGTGATGGTCTGTGGCTGCTCAGCCCCGGCCACTCAGTGTCAATCTTGAAGGGCGGTGGCAGACGCTCTAGAAAAATCAATTTGCGTATTTAATTTCCAAACAGCTGAGACAAGCCTTTCCAAGTAGTGTTTGAGTCAGGGTCACAGGTGTGCTGAGTCATAGTATAGTCACTTTGCCCCAGTGTCTTGGGGCCGTATGAAAAGGAGATCTCTAAACTGTGAGGGAAAAGCTCTGGATGGGAGCCACATGTGATGTCCTAAGCATCCAGTCTGTGGCTGAGTTAGTGTCTCCAGTCTAAAAATGGATATAAAAATGTCCGTGTTTCCTGGCATACAAGATTGTGATGGGATAGCCTTGCATGAACCCAAGGCAAACCGTAAAGTATTGCACAGATGTCAGGCCTAATCAGTTTTACTTCATTGTCTTCAGGGGTCAATATTTTCTTAATCCCAGGCCTTAGGTGTTTTACAGCCCACCCCCCATAATCAGGCCAGGGCTCACAGAGAAGTCATGCCAATGCGTCACTGGGGGAGAAGGGAGATTCTGGCCTAAGTGGGCAGAGGGAAGGGAGGCAGACTCTGGGAGGAGGTGATGGGGCTGATCCTAAGTTCCTGTTGCAGCCCTGCCAGGCTCCTGTTCTGCATTTCCATCACCCATGGAGCCTCTGAAGCCTTTCTCCTGGGAGTTTCCTTATTGGTCTCTCTGGAGGTCAGAGAGAGTCTTATGCTAATGAAGGGGTCCAGTGCACTCCTGACACCCACACTTTCAGAGCATCAAAACAAAGCACAGGCTCATTGGACATCATCCAGTCACAGGGATGGCACAGTCCAGAGCATTAAGATTCTCCTGAAGTTGGCTCGTTAGTAAAGAAGTGGAATCCATGGAGTAAATATTAATGAGCTCATGTTGTTCTAGGAACCTGACATGGTTCACGTGACTTAAACTCACATCAATTATCCCTGTCTTGTAGATGCATAAATTTGGGCTCAGCAAGGCTTTAACTGGATGGATGGATGGATGGATGGATGGATGGATGGATGGATGGATGACAGATAGATGGATGGGTTATGGGTGGATTAATGATGGATGGATTGGTGATGCCTGTGTAGTAATGGCTAGAAGCTTAAGATCCAAAACAGACATTAAAGACTTTCTTCATTTCCTGACTCACCTCGAGGATGGTTAGAGAAGGAATGTATTCCAAAAATGACTTCAGAGCAGAAATTGAGTTTAGAGAGCTTAGGGATCTGTAGCTATGGTCAGTGTCACACTGTGTCTCCATGGGGAAGGGGGGCATAAATGCATGCAATCCCTTATCTCTGAGCACTATTAGTAAACTAACTCTTCCCCATTGGCCATTTGTAAAGATGCTTATTTTACATTCACTCACTAATACACCCATTCATTTCACTGACCTACAAACAAACAGCAGCAAAAATGAAAACGGCAAAAAAACTAAAGGAATTCACAATCAAGACGGAGGAAGTAAGACACAACAGAACCCCATAAAGGTAATGGACCCAGCAACCAGGTGCAGGCACAGCGTTGAGCACTAGGTGCATCACCTGATACTGCTCACACCAGCTCCACCCAGAGGGAACTAGGACAACTCCCATTTCACAGGTAAGAAAACTGTGGCCAGCTCAGCCGTGCTCTTGAGATGAGAAGACAAGCTAGACTGACCCACCTTGGCCATACAATCGTGTGTGTGATGCGTGTGAGTGCGTGTGTGCGTACATGTGTGTGTGCATGTGTGTGTGCATGCGTGTGTGTGCGTGCATGTTTGTGTGTGTGTGAATGTGTGTATACGTGTGTGTGAGTGTGTGTATGTCCCTCTTCACACCAGATAGGTCTAAGAAGAATGAAGTCTTTCAATTGCCAAGATAGGAATAACTACCACTTAGAGCAATCCACACAGGGCATACCTCTCCAGAGCTATGAGCTTGAGAGAACGTGAAGTCTCCTGGGAAATACTTTCCCCAAGGGGAAAAGCACAGTCACCGAGCAGAGGCTCACAGAGGGTGTGGAGGGACACGCTGTCCTTCTCCAGTTCCCAACTCATATGCCCTGTGTCTGTGCCCTGGGATAAATGACCTGTGCGTTACAATGGATCAAGCAGAGACACCCACTGGAGTCCTCTGAGTTGTCAGGAGCCTGAGTCCTGAAATCACCTCTGAGTGGGAAGCCAGCAGGGGCATAGCTGTCCTGAAGACATTCCCTGAGCCACCACTGTGCTGTGTCTGGAATGCTGGGCTGTGCTTGGGGGCTGGCAGTAGGAGCCAAGAGACATGGCAGCAGCCCACAGGGCAAGTGTCCAAAGAGCAGCATGTATGGCGGAGGCAAAGGTGATAGTCACGGAAGCCACCTGGCAACAGCTGCAGAGGAACCCCAGGTAGGGCCCCAGGGTAGGTAGATTAGGGTGGTGGAGAGGTCAAGGGGGAGCTGAGCTATGTGTCCGTAAGGACTGTCAGAGCTGGTGGTTTATAATTTCTAAAAGTGAAAACGTTTATAAAGACTCCAAGAGGCCTCGGGGCCAGTGGGAATTTTAGAAGTATATGTAAAAACTTTGACATTGTTCCTTCTAACAGGACACTTTGACAAACAGTCTCGGGTGAAGTGGGCGTAGGGAATCTTTCCTCAGCCCAGCTGGGTTTGTTCTGCTCTGCTTCTGGCTGCTCATCATAGCAAGGAAAAGAGGCAACCACAGTCAGGGTTGCGTGGTTGCTTACCTAGCCGACTATGGCTCAGCACAAAACAAGGAGCCAGGCGCACACCTTAAATATCCCAGCCCTTGGGAGGTAGAGGTGGGCAGATCTCTGTGAGTTTGAGGCCAGTCTCAGGAGAGCCAAGGCTACAGAGAGAAACCCTGTTTCAAAAAAAGAAAAAAGGTAGAGGAGGTTGGAGTTAAGAAACGCTGAGACTTGTAGGCACACATCAGTGAAACGGATGCCACAGGGTTGCATTGCAAATTTCTGTATGTAGTGTGGACAAGGAGGGTGGTGCGAAGAGAGAATCAGAGTCCAGGGAGAACAGGTTAGCAGAGGATATGAAGGAAGAAGCCTGTCTTTGGGAAAGATCAAGAGAAAAGCAGAGTCAGAGGCTCCAGGGACACATGGTCCAGGAGAAACGGAGTCCTCAGGGATGCCCAATTCCTGCCCAGCCTCAGCTCACCCTCACTCTCCTTCTCTTGAGGTACAGGGTCTGATGGGATAGGAGGTTCTGGAGCATGAAATCCACCAGGGACAGCCTGGTTTGAGGGGAAACTGGTTACTTTTTAGTTAAATTTAAAAAAATGTATTTATTGTATCACATTGAGCAATTTGGACACAGTGTAGCCAAGACTGATCTAGAGCTCTCTCAGCCCCTCCCCAGTGTTGATGTTGCAGGTGAATGTCACCATGCCTTGCCACAAAGCCCCCGAGGAGCACTGTGAAGAAGGTGGAGAGTCAGGGTGACGGACTTTGAAGGCTCTGGATGATTGACGTCTCATAATGGAGAGGTAGCCCTGAAGTGGTTTCTTAGGGAAACTTGGGAGCTTGATTGTGTCATCTCCCAGGTTCTCTGTCTGAGACCTCGGGGGAAAATGATGTTTTTTCCTAAGCCACTGCTCTGCATCCCTGAGATGAAGATGATAACAGGCCTCCCGACTCAGGTGTCCCGAGTGGAAGCAACCTGGAAGCCCAGTGCTCAGACCCGGAAAAGCCTGCTGCTCTGGCCTCTGCAATGACTTGTATGCCTCCATGAAAGGCAAAGGATATAAGACGAAATTGAGAGATGGCAATGTGGACTGGCCTATCAGGGTGACAGGTGTGGGCCTGTCCAGGGACAGGCTCACACTCCTTTCTTTGTTGCCCTAGGACTCTTCAGGGCAGAGGCTAGAGGAGCCCTGTCTCGCAGGCATCCTTTACCAAGCTTATGAATAAGAGCCTGTCTGTTTCTGTCTTAAAATAGCCGAAGAAAGTTATTTTAAAATGAACTTCCAGTTGGGTGGTCACATGGTTTTTTATTGTCTTCCTCTCATGAGAGTTCAAGAATTTGCTCATATTTTCCCTTTTTTCATTTATAGCACAAGTCATAACAGGAAGAGCCATTGCTCTCTAACTTCCTGAGTCAAGATGCCTGGGCTGTCCAAGGAGCCTTAGAGGCAAGCAGCACCCCGAGAACTCTCTTTCCAGCAGTCTTGCCAGATGGTCAGCTAGCCGTGGAACACAACATCAGGGCACCTCCAGGCTCTGGTGGAGGAACTTAGGGGAGGGAAGCTGAACTGGAGAGAAAAGACCTGGGCATGGGGAACTGAGAATTTGACCCTCATGGGTCTCCTAACACAGGATGTAGCTGCTGAATGCTCTATGATAGACCCCAAAGTAAAAAGGGCTCCAGAACAAAAAAGGGGACCCCTTCCTGTCTTAACCTTTGCCCTCTTCCCATGGCCACTCATTTCATTACTTTCCCCCACATGCTCACAGAAGTGTCTCTTGTGTTCGTCTCAACAGAAGTTGTCATTTCTTCTGCGGTTCACCAGTCTGTCAGCCACCAGTCCCAGAGCTCAGCGAGTTCTTGACCATGAGCTGGGGTCTCACGCTCTGGTACATTCTCCCTTGTCTCATTCTCAGGACATCTGCACCTTGACCTGCAGGGAACCCCAGTCCTTTGGACCTTCCACTTCTCCAGCCCATACTTCTCCTGGCCACAACTCTTATATCATTCACCTTTTCTTTCCCAACAAATTCCATTGCTTTCTTCTGGTCTCAGCAGAAAACCCTCAAGCCAGCACTTTGCTCTTGCCCTGCACAGCCCCCCCCATCTGTTACCTCCTCAGTGTCCCCTCTGTCCCTGCTGACATTTTCTTCTATCTGCCTTTCCCAGGTACTCCAGCGAACAGGAACTCCCCAAGCCCTCCTTTGTCATCCTCCACTTTGAATTTCCTAACTTTCCTCTGTTTATTCTGTCACCATCTTCCTCAGTCAGCTACTGCATGTTCCCAGCCCACTGCGCGATGCCATCTCTCCTGACCACTCCACGGACACTGCCTTCTCTAAAGTCACAGGGTTAGGAACTATTGGTATAAAATGGCCATCTTATGATGCTCATGGATTCTGAAAGCCAGGAAGTTGGATTGTCTCTACTTTGTGAACCCAAAGCCTTATCTGGAAGACTTTGAAATCTGAGAGTGACTTTACAGCTATGGGTTAGAATCATCTAGAAGTTTTTACATCTAACTTGTGAGTAAGGATGATGATGCCAACACTAGGTCCTTTAGCCAGAGACCTATTCACCGCCTCTCCAGGTGGCTTAGCCTTCGCACTAGAGAGTGGTCTCAGGGTAGTCTGGGTCCTTACATGAGATGCTCTAGTCTGCCCATGAATAGGGCAGAAATGGTGTCACCATTTATACCTGAGAAGCCCCCCAGCATCCCTTCTGCTACACTTCATTACTCAAAGAAGTCACAAGACACCCAGAATTAAAGGAAGATGGTAAAGCCCTCATCTCTCACTGGGGTGGTGATGAGATGGCATTGTGGATCAGGTGCGGAGATGTGAGCCTTTAATCCCAGCACCAGGTAGGCCGAGGCAGGTGGATCTCTGTGTATTCGAGGACAGCTAGTCTACATGGTGAGTTCCAGGCCAGACAGAGCTACAAGGCAAGACCCTAATTTTTTAAGAAGAATTTTTAAAGAGCATGTAGGATGGGAAATACTAGCGTAGCATCTTTGAGAAGTACAATTAACTACAGACTTCAATGACCTTCCAGCTACTAAACTAAAGGATGGGGGTCTTAGTTACTTGTCTATTGCTGTCAGAAAACACCATGGCCAAGGCAACTTAAAGAAGAAAGAGTTATCTGGGGTTTGTGGTTTTGGTGGGATTAGAGGCCATGGCCATCACGGCTCAGAGAATGACAGCAGCATGCAGGCAAGGGCCGGAGCAGCAGTTGAGAACTCACATCTTGAGACATATTTATGAGGCAGAGGAGGGATGAGAGGAGACGGGGAATGGCATGCGTCTTTTGAAACCTCAAAACCTGCCCCCAGTGACGCTTCCCCCAACAAGGTCACCCTAATCCTTCCTAAATAATCTCACCAACTGGGGACCAAATATTCACACATGAGCCTATGGGAGCCATTCTCATTCAGACCACAGATATTTTCCAGTTAATGGCTTGACTTAACTGTGTTTGGGTTGTGGATCGCCCCCCTTGTGAAGATCTTTATCCGTTTACCTTGGTTGCCGCATTATTTTAGTTCTAGAAAAACCTTCTGTCCCTCTGCCCACCTCTTCATGTGCCCGTCTGCCCCCCTCCTGATGAAAACACCCCACAGTGTGTCTATCAGTCCATAAGATACTAGACGTTTGGTTCCTCTCCTGTAGTTTCAATTACTATATATACAGCCTTACCTCCCAAGTCTATCTCCAGAGAAAGCTTCTTCCAAAGTTCCAGACTTGCCGCCCACGAGCCTAGCGAACATGCTCAAAGATAAAGAGTTTAGACAGGTACAAAGCTAAACTCGCCACCTTCCACTATGGGCCAATTCTTTCTTTGGCCTCTTTCTCTTAGGGCACCGAAAAATTGGGCCATCCTTTTCTCTTCCTCTCACACCTCATTTCCCAAGTTTATGCTCGTTTACCTTGTGCATGTTCCCATAACTTTTATTTGCTATTTTCAAATTAAAGATTAAGAATCAAAGAGACCACTTATTTTCCAAGATTAAAATGACTACTTATTCTTCCATGTGTTAACAAAACACGTACAGAATACAACTCTAGTTCTTGGAAATGAAATAAAAAGCTCAAGACATAGTTCCTGGACCCAGTCATGGGAAAGATGGGAATGTAAGCAGATGATCCCTACAAGGCGTGGGACACACACAAATATTGTGGCTGTGGGAAGCCTTGGATAATATATGGAAAGACTCCCACCTGGGGCCGGGTTGGGGCTAAGGTGGGCTGTGTTCTTGCTGTGTAACAAATCGCTCTAACTTTTAACTGTTTAAACGATAAATTTACATTAGCACCCAGTTTCTTTGAACCAGTAATCTGGGTACAGTATAGATGGGTGCCTGACTCTGGGCTGCTGTTATCTGAACACTTGACTTGGAAGAGGACTCGCCCTGAGCAGGCTCACTTGACAATTGACAGACCTCAAATCCCCACTGGCTGCTAGCCAAAGGCAGGTCTGTTCCCAGCTGGGCCGCTGGCTTCTCCTTTCCCAGGAATGAGGATGTTGAGACATAAAAAGTGACCAGAGAAGAGATGGAGACCAGAACAGAAGCCAAGCTTTTGTATCCCAACCTATGTGTAGCCTAGCTGCTGGACAGGGATTACTATGTCCAGCCTGTGGTGGGGGAACTGCACAAGGATGCGCATAGCAGCAGGAGGGGAATCCCTGGGAGTCCTCTCAGAGACCATCGCCTGGTCCGCAGGGGATTTCTTACTAGTGGCATCTGGACTCAGATTAGGAGGTGGCTATTAATAGATAAAGAGTTCCACAGGACTGTCCTCTGCAGAGACTGCTGTAGTGATTGGAAGGTGGCGAGAACTGGAAGCTGGGGGAATCCTAAGTGTAGGGAAGGTCAAACAGCGTGTGGTCTACTGTGTGGAGATACGAGCAAGGTGTCTTTGATGGCCGATTTTTTTCATCTGATGCATGCACTCCACCTCCCAACTTAGTGTCAGGGTCCTTGCTCAGTGTGTGCCTGTCTGTTAAAACTCTGGGTTTTACCAAGGACATTGAGCCTATAATTAGTGATCCTAGAGAAGCTAAATAAGGAGAACCCAAAGAAAAACATATAGGCATCCTCCTGAATATTAACCTTCAGCAAGCAATGAAAGGAGACAGAGACAGAGACCCACATTGGAGCACAGGACTAAAATCTCAAGGTCCAAATCAGGAGCAGAAGGAGAGAGAGCACGAGCAAGGAACTCAGGACCACGAGGGGTGCACCCACACACTGAGACAATGGGGATGTTCTACTGGGAACTCACCAAGACCAGCTGGCCTGGGTCTGGAAAAGCCTGGGATAAATCCGGACTCTCTGAACATAGCGGACAATGAGGACTACTGAGAACTCAAGAACAATGGCAATGGGTTTCTGATCCTACTGCCTAGGCAGTTTGGATGCTCAACTTACTAGACCTGGATGGAGGTGGGGGTTCCTTGGACTTCCCACAGGACAGGGAACCCTGATTGCTTTTCGGGCTGAAGGGGGGGGGGGACTTAGTTGGGGGAGGGGGAGGGAAATAGGAGGCGGTGGCGGGGAAGAGACAGAAATCTTTAGTAAATAAATTAATTAAATAATAATTAAAAAATTAAAATAAAATAAAAAGAAAAAAACTCTGGGTTTTAACCAGCTTTCACCTATTAACCAGCAGCGAATCATTTGCCTACCTGGCAAAATTTATTGCCAAAAGCACTATAAATGAGGTGGCCAGAATTTCTAGTTATCTGAGTGGAGGGTAGTCCTTAAAATTAAAATGTCTTTAGTTAATTTTAAATACAAGTTTATATATCGATCTATAACACAGAGAGGGAAAATGCACAAATAATAAAGGTATAAGTCAATGTGTTTTCACAAGCAATCTCTTATCTCTAGTAATCACACTACAGACCTGGAATACTGCCCCTCCCCAACCCCTCGGGCCCCGCTTCCCGGAAGTAAATAGTGCTCTCATTTCAACCACTCTTGAGCGGTTTCCTGTGGCTGAACATTAAACAATGTATTCACCAGCCTATACTCTCTGTAATTCCTGTTCATCATTCCCTTTTGTGAGCATTATCTATGCTGTTTGTAATATCGGTTCATTTGCACTGCTGTGAAGTCTTCCAAATCGGCTAAGCCCCAGCTGATTTGTCCTCCCACAATGAATAGGAGTGTAAGGAACTCTCAGTTCGGGGAAATTATGGATAGTACAGCTGTATCCATTCCTGATTATGCCCTGTGGTATGCATACACATACAAAAACATGCATATACATACATATACTCATTTCTCTACGGCCTCTTCCACCTTGCTCTTTTTTTCTTTCCTTTCTTCCTTCCCTCCTCCTCCTCTTCCCTCTTCTTCAAATTTCCGTGTATCCCAAGCTGACTTCACACCCACTTAGTCACACACATAGCCAAGGATGACCTTGAGCTTCTGATCCTCCCACCTTCACCTCTGAGTACTGGGAGGTTAGCCATGTGCCACCATGCCCAGCTTCTATAGTACTGAGGACTGAACCCGGGCCTTCATGTATGCTTCTATCTGCCTGTTTTAGAACATAAAAGTAATAAAGTACTACTTTATTGACAGCTTTTTCTAAAAAAAAAATTTAATCTACAATAAATATTTCTTATGTACAATGTAGCAAAATGACTTTTGTATGCGGTATGTGATGCGCATATTCTTTTTAAATTTACTGCTGATAAGATTTTGAATTGGGAATTGAGATTGCAGTGTAGAACATCAGTCTAAACATATTGGTACATCATAGGCAAGGAAGAGAATACTGGGGGCCGTCAATTCTTTTACCTAGCTGTAGTCTCTTTACGTTTCATTAGCTCTCCAGACAATGGGTGCTTAACCGTCTATTCGCTCTCAAGCACCAGGATCCAGGGCTTGCAAACATGTGTTGAGCCAGATTGCGACAACCCACCAGAGGAACGAGCCCCTCACCGCCTGTAGTTAAGTTCTTCTCAGAGAACTGGACAGCATGTATAGTTTCAGCTGTCAGAAATAAGTGACTTGGTGACTGGGTGCTAGCTGGGTGCCCTAGAAAACTAAACCCTCAAATCCTTGGGCAAACTCTTCGGGGGGGGGAGCAATATCAGGGGACCCAGAGCGCAGAAAAGTAGAACGAGAAAGGAAAGCAGGGTGCTGGGCGACAAGGCAGACTGTTCAGACTCACAGGAAGATGCAGGACTCAGCCAGGCAGGTGGAAGAGGTTGTTCAGTCAGGGAGGAAAGACCATCTTGGGACATTAACCCTTCGGCCCTTCCAGCGTGTGTGCAACTGTATTGGGATTCAGCATGACCCTGGGGATCAGAATCAGCCACTGCCGTGGCCATGGGAGCAGAGAACCTGAGCACGGGGACATAGCTGCGCAGAGAGAGCTGGGTACTGACGACAACAGAGGTCTAAGTTGTTCCTGGACTGGGTGCTGAGATTCTGAGGGATACTGGGCCACAAGCTGCCGACTCTTTTTTTTTAATTTTTTATTTTTTTTTGTTATTTTTTTAAATTTATTTATTTATTAAGGATTTCTGCCTCCTCCCCGCCACCGCCTCCCATTTCCCTCCCTCTCCCCTGATCAAGTCCCCCTCCCTCATCTGCTCGAAGAGCAATCAGGGTTCCCTGACCTGTGGGAAGCCCAAGGACCGCCCACCTCTATCCAGGTCTAGGCATCCAAACTGCCTAGGCTCCCCCAAAGCCAGTACGTGCAGTAGGATCAAAAACCCACTGCGATTGTTCTTGAGTTCTCAGTAGTCCTCATTGTCCACTATGTTCAGCGAGTCGGGATTTATCCCATGCTTTTTCAGACCCAGGCCAGCTGGCCTTGGTGAGTTCCCGATAGAACATCCCCATTGTCTCAGTGTGTGGGTGCACCCCTTGCTCTCCTGAGTTCCTTGCTCCTGCTCTCTCCCCTTCTGCTCCTGATTTGGACCTTGGGGTTTCAGTCCAGTGCTCCAATGTGGGACTCTGTCTCTATCTCCTTTCATCACCTGATGAAGGTTAATATCCAGGAGGATGCCTATATGTTTTTCTTTGGGTTCACCTTCATATTTAGCTTCTCTAGGATCATGAATTATAGGCTCAATGTTCTTTATTTATGGCTAGAAATCAAATATGAGTGAGTACATCCCATGTTCCTCTTTTTGGGTCTGGCTTACCTCACTCAGGATAGTGTTTTCTATTTCCATCCATTTGTATGCAAAATTCAAGAAGTCCTTGTTTTTTACTGCTGAGTAGAACTCTAATATGTATATATTCCATACTTCATTCATTCATTCTTCCATTGAAGGGCATCTAGGTTGTTTCCAGGTTCTGGCTATTACAAACAATGCTGCTATGAACATAGTTGAGCATATACTTTTGTTGTATGATAGGGCCTCTCTTGGGTATATTCCCAAGAGTGGTATTGCTGGATCCAGGGGTAGGTTGATCCCGAATTTCCTGAGAAACTGCCACACTGCTTTCCAGAGTGGTTGCACAAGTTTGCATTCCCACCAGCAATGGGTGAGTGTACCCCTTTCTCCACAACCTCTCCAGCAAAGGCTATCATTGGTGTTTTTTATTTTAGCCATTCTGACAGGTGTAAGATGGTATCTTAAAGCTGTCTTGATTTGCATTTTCCTGATTGCTAAGGAAGTTGAGCATGACCTTAAGTGTCTTTTGGCCATTTGAACTTCTTCTGTTGAGAATTCTCTGTTCAGCTCAGTGCCCCATTTTATAATTGGGTTGATTAGCCTTTTACGGTCTAGTTTCTTGAGTTCTTTATATATTTTGGAGATCAGACCTTTGTCTGTTGCGGGGTTGGTGAAGATCTTCTCCCAGTAAATGGGTTGCCTTTTTGTCTTAGTGACAGTGTCCTTTTCTTTACAGAAGCTTCTCAGTCTCAGGAGGTCCCATTTATTCAATGATGCCCTTAGTGTCTGTGCTGCTGGGGTTATACGTAGGAAGTGGTCTCCCGTGCCCATGTGCTGTAGAGTACTTCCCACTTTCTCTTCTATCAGGTTCAGTGTGTTCGGACTGATATTGAGGTCTTTAATCCATTTGGACTTGAGTTTTGTGCATGGTGATAGATATGGATCTATTTTCATTCTTCTACAGATTGACATCCAGTTTTGCCACAAGCTGCCAACTCTTAGAGGTGACAGAAAAGGAGCAGGGAGAGAGAGGATGTCTGAACTTGCAGTATCCACCTGGCCCTGAGGGGAGGATCTGAGAGGATCCCTCCCCCACCATCTTTGCTCAGCCATTGCTTGGGTCTTCTCCTAAGGAGAGGAGCTTGAAGCACAGACAGAGTCTGCTGGTGCTATGCTGAATTCAGCTTCTTCTGGCTCAATAATAGATTATTAAATTTTCAGGGAATTTATGAGTCAAAGTTACTCATAGTTATTATTAAAAATGAAATTACATAAACTGAAAATTAATAAGATATATTAAAGGCAAACAAAAGGCTGGGGATGTGGCTCAGTCGGTAGCAGGCCCAGTGTCCCAAGCATGCATCCCTGCCTGTCAATCCCAGCACCCAAGAGTGCTTCACTCCAAGGTGAAGGCAGGAGAACCAGAAATTTCAAGGTTATCTTCAGCTATGAGGCCATTCTGGGGTACATAAGATAATGTTTCAAAACAAGGGAAAAGATAGTGCTGACGGCAAAGGAGCATGTGACTGGAGAGGGTCAAGGTCAGGCCTGGAGAGGGTCAAGGTCATTAGCCAGTAGGGAAATGCGATTTCAAGGGCTGGTGAGGGTAAAAGAAGACTGGTCACTATTGCTTTGGGAGTGATGGAGGAAGATGGGACCCCTGCTGTGGGAAGCAGTTTGAAAATTTCTTCTAAAGTTAAACAGGGCTGAGTCATGTGACATGGCTCTTGCTCCTGTATATTTATCCTAAGGGAAATTTTATGTTGACATAAAACTTCAACAGCGTTCCAGACCTAGGGATGTAAAGGAGGAGGTTTAATAAGGCAGATGGTACTTGGAAACGCATCACAGTTGACGCTGTTACATTACAACCGGCACCAACACTTTGGGATGTGCTCGATGGGCTTCTGACTCAGAGAAATCATCTATGCCACTAAAAAAAAAAAAAGAGCCAAGTTCCCAACATGCATCTTTGCTGTTTGAACTTCATAATATCCCATAACATAAACAAACGTCAGGCAACAATCATGCTAGACTCATACTTGGTCAGTTGTGTGCTGGGGACAATAGCTCTGATACAAGAACTCAGCAAACAGCGCCAGTAGTTTCCTGAGAAGTTTCATTGGCTACATCAACTGCACTTTATGTTTGATGACGGCTTGTAAATTGTAAGGCGTGTGTGTGCACACAAAACCCACAGCGTGTATTCTTCATCGGCAGACTTTTTCTCGAGCATGCTTACTTATTAAATTTTCCCTGTGTAGGTTTATTCCTGACCCAGAGCGCTTTCTCAGTCCCTTGCGCGAGTGAAGGAGGGGTGGGATTTGAGCGCTCAGGCACACTTGCTCCCAACTGAGCTAAACCCGTCAGCACTCTGCCCCTCACTGTCTCTCACGCTCCGCTCCTGACTTAACAAGCCCAGGTTTGCAAACCCTGGGGTTTTGGTTGTTGCTGTTTAAAACAGTTCCCAGCCTTAGTGTTCAAGCGCTGTCTAGTGCTGCTAAGCTCGGGAAGGCTGTGGCATGTATGAAGAAAGCATGTATGAGATGAGCTGTGCTTGGCGTGAATTCTAGTGCTTGACAGCCACAAGTGCCGCGCACGGCGGCCCCCGTCTGCGCTCTATGCGCTAGAACCCAGTTCGCGAGCTTCGGGCAAGGGGCTGGAGGTTGAGAATACACACGCAGAGACGGACCGACACACAGACCTTCCAACACTGGTACCAAAAAGCCCCTCTTTAATAGCACCATGGAGGCTTAAATGCACTGCAGTCAATGGCCAACAGGTGAAAATCCCATCCTCTGATCCTCTAAGCTAGGCACAGCTTCTAGTAGCTTCAATTAGAAGGCTTTAGACAGGGAAGAGCAGCTGAAAGCCAGGACTCAAGTAGTCCCAACAACAAGTGCCGTGCAAATGAGTCAACAATGAACACTGAAACGGGGATCTTCCGAAGGAAGTCATGTAAAACAAGTATACGGTATTCCTCCTCGACTTTGATGTCTGAGGTTTCAGTTACCCTTTACAACCACAGCCCCAAAATATTACCTAGGAGGTGCCAGAAGTAAACCATGTATCAGTTTTAAATTGAGTACCGTTCTGGATTGCATGAGGACCCGGTGTGCTGACTGCCACCCCACTCTGCATGAGAATGGTCCCAGTGTCCAGCACACCCACACTGTCGCCATTACCCAGTCCTTGGTAGCCGTTGTGGTCACCAGAGCAGGTCTCCTGGTACCGCGGGGTTCATGTGACAGGACACACTTCACAACACTTACGTCATACACGTCACTCACATCATTCTGTATAGGGTGAGTATGGTACACAAAGATGTTTTGAGAGGGGGAGAGACTGAATTCACGCAATATTCATTGTGTTCTTATGGCTATTGTATTTTATTAATGTTCATTTTATGTCTGGCGTATAAATTAAACTTGACTGTAGATATGTAGAAATATGTAGAGTAGAGATATGTAGGAAAAATGTAATATCCATAGGATTCTGTACTATCCAAGGCATCCACAAGAGGGTCTCGGAATGTATCTCTTGCGGATTAGGGGAGATTATTGCATATATTGGTGGGTTGATGAAAAGGTGACCAGGGGCTCACAGGAGTCTATCTTGGCACTTCCTCTAAGATCAATGATTCATTATTCATTATCTCAGAGTTTGAATCTAGGTGCAGGACAGGATCAGAGAGAAGAATGAGAACTTGACAGTCTGCATGTGCAGAACCCCCCTCTGAGAGCTTTCTAGAATTGTTGCCAGCACTCCCGTGACCGTAGGAGTTCCTGCATGTGGAAGATGTCTGCTAACCCATGCTGCTTGCAGCTGTGCAGTCTGCTCTTGGAGCAAGACCTGAATGTTGCATCTTCTAGCCACCAATACCAAAGTTGGCACCCACCTTCCTGCTTTTGCCTCATTGCCTTCAGCAAGAGAGTGACAGCCATTTCATAGGCGTGGTGAGGATCCCAGTGAGACAGGGAATGAAAATGATATGTCCATCACAGTGTCTGGCATAGGACAGACATGAATACACACTAATCTTCTTACACTCCACTCTCCAGCAAAGAGGGAATCAGGGAAGGGAGCCATGCCATTTCCCCCACCCCATACACACACACACACACACACACACACACACACACACACACACACACACACTTCTGTCTGCACTGGGTCCTGGTTGCAGCAAGGCTCAGGCTGCAGCAGAGAGCTGTGCCCAGTCATCCTAAATCAGCTTCCAGCAGGAATACTCACTGTCTGAGAGGCCCCGTTGGTTTGCAGTGGAGGTGTCCAAACCTGAAATTCTAGAAGATCTGCTGCCTGGGAGGGGTCCCTTCCTCCCAGGACCCTACAAGAGTCCATTTTCTAGTCTGACTCAGTTGCTTCCCTGCCATGACAGGAAATAGCAAATGTTCTAGCTCAGGCTTCTTTTCTGTGCCCGTGGCTCTTGCATGACACAGGGAGGGGGCTTAGGGGGTCCATGGTGGCTTTGTATACTTAGTGCACTTCCCCCCTTTCTTGGTGCCTGGGTCTGGGTCTGAGACCTCCCGGCTGCTCCAGTTTAGACTGCGAGTCCTCTGACTCAGCTCTACCCTAGAGACACAGCCCCACCTCTGAGTCATCGTGCTGAACTGCTTTCGAGGATGGCAGTCTGGCACTGCCCTCCATCTTCTCCGGAAAGGTGCCGTGGCTCCACACCCCAGTGCCAGCCCCATGCCTAATTAGGTTCACAATGCCCAGAAATCAAGGAACAAATTCTTCGAGGTATCTGGGAGTGCAGAAGGGTTCCAAGACAGAGACTTAGAATGCCTGGGGTTCTGTTCCAGCTCTACCAAGTAGCTTGTGTGACCTTGAGCTAGTGGTGGAACATGTCCAGGCAGACGAGTGTTCCCTCACAAGGAGAGGCTGGTGGATCTCTGTGAGTTTGAGGCCAGCCTGGTCTACAGAGTGAGTTCCAGGGTAGTCAGGGCTCCACAGAGAAACCCTGTCTCTACCCTCACCCCCACTCCCCCAAGAGGAAAAAGTGGTCTACGCAGGATCTATGTCACAAAGACGTTGAGAGGCCAAACCAAACCTTGTGAAGTAAAATTCAGGAGCTTAAAGTCCTGGTTATAGGGATGAGGCTTTACATTTTAAAATAAGATCTATTTACTTTTATTTTATTTTATACAAATAAAATAAATATTTATACAATATTTTACCTACATCGTGTTATGTGTTCCATGTACACACAGCCTGATGTACCAGGAGGGTAGAAGAGGGGTCGGGCACCCTGAAGCTAAAGTTACCAGATGTGAGCTATTGTGCCAATGCTGGAAACCAACTTGGGTCCTCTGCAAGGGAAACACCTGCTTCTAGCTGCTAGGCTATCTCTTCAGCCCCCGGGCTTAGCATTTTAAAAAAGGAGTGGTCAAAACACAGAGAGACCCGAGTTAAGTACCTGGGTTTCTAGTTTCCCTGACCAGTCACAGGAAGACAAAAACCAACCAGGCCTTCTGTGTCTGAGGCTGTTCTCCCTTGAGCTACAGCCCCGCCCCCGACTCCTTTTTGGGTCCGAGCACTGAGAACAAGTTTCCATTCCCATTTATTACTGCTATCCTTTGTGGAAATGAAGTCATCTTAATAATGTTTCTGTCAAAACGGAAATTAAATGTCCCTTGATTCAAATTATCTATCCCATCTGGGTCACAATGTCAAAAATAAAACTCCGTAGACTGTTTCCCCGGGCGTGGGCACTAGGAAGGTGGGCCAGGTGGGTCAAAGCTGGGCTCTGGAAACCTGTGGGCTGCCATCTCCCCGCTCTTCTGTTGGGTCGCTCTGTAAGGGGTAGGAGAAGTGGCCCCACTTCTCTTTCTGGATTGGTGCCTGAAGTGGTCCTTAGATATCTGTCCATTCAAGGTTAGTGACTTTGAAATGACGCAAAGTTGTCGAAGAGAGACTGAGGATTTTTAGTGAGGTTGCGGCATTGATTTGGAAGGAAATTGAAAAGAGATGGCCTAGGGGACATCTAAGTCCCATCATGGACAACCCTCTCTATCATTGTGGGGACAGAAACCTCTAGGCTCTAGAGTCTAGACGAACTTAGAGAACCGCACGGGGTCCTGGGGAAATCAGAAAAGTGCCTTATACAGGCTAGGACTTTTCTGGTTTCTTTTCAAAAAGTTTTTCTCCTTAACTCTGTTCAAGGCTAAGACCCTCCCCTCGGTGTCGCAATTCTGCCCCTTCCTACACACCAAAGCCCGCGCCGCGTCAGGAAGGCGGGGATTCCGGTGGCGGCAGCGGGGATCCGGCTCCCGCGCTCCCAGTCCCGCAGCCTGCGCGGTGGGTGTGCCCTCGGCGAGTGCGCCCCGGCTCCAGGCCCAGCCCGCCGGCTACAGGGCGACCGTAGGGTGTGCGCGCCAGGGTGCGGCGGCGCGCGGTGCGTGCCAGGACGCGGACGGTGCAGAGGAGAGAGGATCGTGCCACAGAAGACCGTGCAGCCGCAGCTGCGTGCACCCCGAAGCCGGGTGGGCGCCCGCGCTGCTGCCGCACGGTGGTGGCTTCCTACCAGAACCCAGCGGCTCGCTAAGGTAAGCGGTCTGGCGCCCTCTGGCCCCAGGCACCCGCCCCGCACGACCCAGGCTGCGCCGGTCGCCCTTCGCGACCCCAGCTAGCGCCGCGTCCCCGCAGAGGCTGCGGCAGCCTAAGCCCGGCGCAGGAGGGTCGGCGACAGCGCAGGAGGGTAGCCGCTCTTGCTTTTCTGCTTTAGGGACTGAGGGGACAGTGGAAGGGGGACCGCGTCGTCCTTGAGACTCAGGTGGTGCAGACCCTCGCAGCTGTCCTCAGAGGGACGCTGCGGTTCTGGATGCAGCTTGCGGGACTTGGGGGCGCCTCCCCGCTGGGTTCCGGGACTACCTGCAAATCCCCGAGTCTCTTTTCTCTTGCAAAACACCGCGCCAGGTTCCCAGCCCTCACCTCTCTGCTGCTGGCTGAAGTTTCTAGAGCTATGATGGGATGCGACCTTGGCCAGAGGGAGGAGGGCCGCCCTGGATCCATGTGCTAGGTGCCGGTTGAAGATACTTTGCCAAGCCCGCATGCCCCTTGATTAGCTCCCTTCCCCTTCCCATCTCCTTTAAGGTCAAATCTTTGACCCTAGTACTTTGTCGCTGCAGACTGGCCAGTTACAGACAGGAGCTGGAAAGTCTACACCTGGCAGGAACATACACTCGCCCTGCGCACTCGCCTGGGCTGCAGAAATCCAGTCTACTGCTTCCCAAGTACCCTGGGAAGCAGACCTGTAGGATGAGGATGGGCATTTTCCAGGAGATAGAGGCGGAATAGCCTCTATTTCAAGGATGACCTCTGGTGCTTGTGCAAAGTCCTACACATCCAAGAGGGCCATGGCAGGATCCCCTGCAGCCAGGAGTGCAATCCCGAAGGACCTACCTGAGTAAACCAAATAGGGTTCCTTAGCCTCTCAGGACAAGGCACAGAAAAACATGTGGCTAGATACCCACGGAAGCAGAAGGAGAGTTCACTCTGACATTGCCATTCAAGCCCAGCCTCCTACCTGAAGGCGCCATAATGTGTCCCAGAAACAATGAGTTGTGGGAATGATGCAAGGTCCCCATCAAAAGCACCAAAGTTCAGAAACAGGCGCCAGGCAAGGTTTTCAGATACCAAAGTAAACAGAACTATACATTGGTATCAAGGAACTTGCAGTCCAGTGACCAAGACTGAGGTGAGCCACATCACTCGGGTGTAGAATTCTGCATAGCTGGGTTCTTTGATTCTAAACTTGGGTGCCCTGAGAACTGGCGATGGGTTGAGTGTCAGTCAGTCAAGACTGAAGGCTGACTGGTTAGAGGGTGGAAAGACTTGGAGACAGAAACTGCCTGTAAGAGGGCCCTGCCTACCAGCGGAGAGAGTCCTGTGCAGGAGCGGAAAGCCTTTGTTTGCTGGGTGAGGACCAAGGACCCAGTGCACATGCCCCATAGCCCTGCGTTCTACTGCCTGGCCTAATCAGTGTCTGCCTTGCTCAGCCATGACATTGGACTGTTAGGAGCCCCTGGTTAGGTAAAGTTTACAGGGAAAAACAGTTTGACAGGAGCTTTCTCCCTACACCTCAGTTAAAACCCATGGGATCAAGAGCAACGCTTCTTTCCTGTCCTGTTTCCTGCTGTCGCGTTCAACTCACAGCTGGCCAAAGCCTTTGCTCAGCATTCAGAAAAATACATGCTGGAAGTGGAGGCTCATCCAGTCCTGTGCAATCAGACCCGTCTGCAGGTGGAGGGAGAGGGGGAGAGGGGATGGGGGGTGCCCTCATGGTATTACCTGACCTGGCCCCTGCCAACCTCTCTAGCCTCATTTTTGCCTTCTAGCCCTCCCACAGCCTTCTGAAGCTGCCAGGTTCCACTCCAAATTACAACTGAGGCAGCTCCCAGACCACACATTGCCTTTGCCCCCCAGTGGCCTATCTAAAATACTCTCCATTTACTCAACCAGCTACTGCACGTGCTGCCAGCAACTTCAATGTTAAGCTTAAGCATCTCCATAGAAGCTTAACGTAGAGTTAGACGCTGCCTTTCCTTGGCTTCCAATGGGACATGTTCCTGTAGCCCTGAGCATCGGTGGCACTGAGTACCCCATAAGCAGGACTCTGCTGTCGTATTTGAGTCACAAGAGCCTGGTACAGAGCAAGGACTCATTGGAAGTGCTCAGCAGATTATCTTTGCATGGACATCATCTGGTACTTCTTAGCTTTTTAATGGGGAGGGGTGACACGCGTATATCTTTGAGACTACGGTGGAAATTATGGATGCTCTTCTCCCATGCATGCATATAACTTTATAATGCCGTGCATACAGTTCTTACATGGTTCCCCCACCACCACCATTTCCCACACTTTGGGCTGTAATTTTCCAGAAAACAGAGGTGCGGTAACTGCCGAGCTCCCACAGCAAGGTAGGAGCAAAGACTCCAAGCTCCTGAGCTAAGGGCTCAGGCTCCTTCTGGTACCGGTGCTCAGCCTCTCCGAGCCACGCAGCAGCCCCATTTCATGCCTGGCATTTTGTGAAGGCCACTATTCACGACTACAAGATGGATATCTTGGCTTGTCTCAGTTTAGCCTCGGCCTAAGGTAGAAGAGGGAGAAAAATCCTATTAGGAACAGAGTTGACAATTAAGAAGACAGATGAGCCATTTCCTTGTCCTGTTTACCTCCCTGGCCTACAGCATTTGTTATTGCATCTGATCAGTCGGGAGGAGGAGCAGACATACTTCAGGTATCTTCTGAGCCCTGAATTGAGTCTGATGCACCAGACTGAGGCTCAGCTATTGGCCTTGTCAACTGCCTCTTCCCCCAGAGCCGACTAGAAAGGTGATGGAGTGCTTGCTTGCCGCCCCTGGAGTCTGGCCTGCCACCCCATGCATTTTGTAGCAAGACACCTGCTTCAGGCTTTCCCATTCCTGCGTGCGTCTTAATTCAGTCAACAAAGCTGCAGCATGCTTCTGTCATGTACCAGACATGGACTGGACTAGTTCCAATCGCTTAAGAGTTTGTGCCAGGGCACATGGTTCAGATCTGTAGCCAAGAGGAAGAGGTAGCTTCACTGCTTCACTCCTAAGGAGGTAGGGGATGGACAGTTAGGACCTCTGGATCCAAAATTATGCTAATTTATAAAACCCAGATCTCAGGACTGGCTAGCCTAGTAGTTCACTCTCGGCCCTGCATGGGAATGGAAGGATAAAACCTAGAAAAACTGACCTTGTGCGTGTTCCAGTTGTCTGGAGGGAGCCTGAACTCTCCTTGTGGTGAATGGATTTGATGACGGTCGTTTCCCCCCTATATTTGGGAGACCATGCTGATTGACACAGTTATCGCAGATCCACTCCGTTCTGGGTGTGAAACAGGAACAAGATACAGGCATAGTGCAAATGTCTGTCCAACCGGGCATGCTCAGTCCTCACAGCCATGCTTGGGTTGCACACTCAAACTCTCTAGTGCTCAGATGTGGAAACAACAGGCAGAAAGGTCAACAGCTGTGCTAAGGTCCTTGGAACTGACGCTGGGGTCGGGCAGAGCTGTCAGGCCCTGAAGCTCAGGGAGAGAAACCCCTTTGTGCCCTTCTTTCGGTAGAGTGCATGGGAGGAGGCTTGAAGGCCAAGGGATTTGGAATGGGAGCCTAGACTTGCTGTGTGATTTACAGCTAAAGCCTGACTTCTCTGTGCCTCAGAATGCAAATCTCCCAGATGAAGGTTAGACTCATAAGCTTCTGCTGGGAATGGCTCCCGGTGTCTACAGATGAAAAGGAAGAGAAGTCCACTTCTAAAAATACACCTGTCACATTTCCCAGTAGAGTCGATGTGGCCCAGGATGTCAAGTAGGTAATCATGTGATACCCAGACAGCTGGAGCTCATTGATCCTGAAGATTCGTATTCCCGCTTCAAGGAAGAAGTGCCCACTAAATCTTCCCCATGAGCACCCAACCCACGGGCTTGCCTACTCCTAGCCCACAAAGAGCTTTCTGGGGCCTAGGCAATGTAGGGGAGAACAATAATTTCAAGTCC